>NC_090934.1:1129540189-1129843220 GCF_040938575.1 Ambystoma mexicanum | reverse complement strand
TTCTTCATCTACTTTTCTCTGCTTTCTTGCTTCCCATCTAATTTTTTTTTCTTCCTTTCTCATTTCTTCTGTCCTTTCCCCCGCTCTTCTTTCTTGCTCTTCCTTTTGTCTCTGTATCCTCGTATATCCCAATTTCTGCACTTAGTCTTCTTCTCTCTTCCTATCCTGTCTATCCTGTTCTTCCATTGCTCTCTGTCTGTTATCATACTTCCTTTGTTCTTCTGCCTATTCTTCTTTCTTTTGTAGCTCCACCTGATACAGCTGTTCTCTCCGATGTCGGCTCTTCCCTTTCTGCTCATCTTTTTCTCGTTCCATGTCTTTCTTATCTTACTCATCTCGATCTTCCCTTTGCCTAACTTCCTCAATGCTTTTTCCATCTAGTTTAAGAAATATCTGTCCTCCCATCCATTCATTCTGTACGAGTGTTACCTTGTCAGCTTTCTCCTTTTCTCCTTTCCATCTCTTAATTTTGCATTTTATGTCTGTTGATACATTTGCTTGTTCATCTTTCTCTTCCCTGTTTTCTAAGGCCTTAAAGGTCTCCTCTTACCTTGCTCTTAGTCTCCTCTGGACAGTCGTCACTGCTATAAGCAGGCGGTTCGTATATTGGATTACTATACCCCATCACCGCTTTCAGTTCCTTCAATGGATACAATCCTGTGCTTTCTGTACTAGCTCTTTTTACTTCAAGTGAGGCAAGGGGAGCAGAAGGCTTGGCACCTTCCTCTTTACACAGATTAAGCATCCAATCCTCAGGTGGCAGATCCTCTCTCTCTTCCTGGTACATCTTCCAAAGCTCTAAAACAGCTAACCTATTCTCTAATGTCTTTCCCATGTGCGTAGCGTGCAAGTGTGTGTTCATGTGTTGCAATACTGCCTTTGCCAAAGATCCTCCTTGTGGCCACGGCATGACCATCTTATCTGCCGTGCCTTTCACCCATTCCCCACTGCTTGAGCGTGGGCATGTTCTTTAGCAGGGTTTTACACAAGTGTATCAAAGGAGTAACATCTTCCATTGTGACAAGTCTCAAGTGACTGTCAATACTTACCAATGTTTCGGGAGGGGGGGCGCTCGAGAGCCCGAGCTAAATGCCAGTGGGTTAGAGAAGCTCTGAAGTTAGTCGAACTAAGTAACCAACTTTCACCACATTAACATGCAAGAATCGCCGGAACAAAGGAGAATCCATGAACCGAAAAGGCGTCGACAGCTGCAATCCAAAATAAAATCGCACACCGGGTGCTCGATTAAGCGGCACAGGAACAACGGGCACACCGCGCCATGAAAGACAGCGGTGCAAGAAAAGGGTACGAAGAGCAGCCCACGGACCTCTAATGGCCAGCCTGGCCCCTTATCACGGCAACACAACAGCACACCTTGGCATGACGGTACCCGCGACCAAGATGAAAACACCGACCCGCGTGCCATGATGCTGATCTGGACGGGTCCAGCACATCGTTAAAACCCCTCTGTGAGGGAGAACGACCAGGGAGCACCAATGATACAGCACAGAGGCGAGAGTAACCCACCAACGGGACGCTGCCTGGGACCAGAAGGTGCTGCGGAAGAGGCAAACCAAGGTGACGACAGGGCAAATGCTGCAGCCCAGGGGATGCAACCAAGAGTGAGGCGTCAACAGGGAATGCGGGCGCACAAGCGAGTTGGGGCCCCCCAGCTCTTCAAGTAAGTTGAGCACACCAGTGCCCCCCCCCCAGTAGTGCCGTAAACAGATACCCACCTTCCCGGGCTGCAGCTTGCAATGAGACAACGAGACAAACCCAGCTCCCCATATCCCAACAACGCCGGACACATCTAACGCCCGGACGTCGCACAGTGTTAGGGAGATTTATCACACAAGTGCTTAATTCCCTATACCGTAGAGCCCTCCAGCTCTTTTGCTACATTTTGGTGCTTTGAACTTTTCATTTTCAATGTGTTTTACTTTTGTGTTTTTGGTTATGCAGTTTTAAAACAACTCCAGTGGCATCATCTTTTTCTGTGTGTCACACAGCACCTTCAGTGCAGTGGCACAGGGGTGTCTTTTCAGACTCCCCAAAGGTTTAAATACCTTCCCTAAGAATGACTGCTGTCTCTCAGGACATGTAAAGTTAAATTGACTTTACTAGTATCTTTAAATTTACTGACCCAGCACACCCTATCTTACTATAGAGTGCTGGGGGGGTTGCTTAGCTTTCCCTGATTCAAAACACTCATGTAACAGTAAATTGTTACCTTTTCCTATTTTAAATGGCTGGTGGCAGTGGTTTAGATCAACTACCGTGATTTTTCGCGACCGCAATCAATGGTAGCTCAAAATCAGAGGCAGCCATGTTTTTCAATATGGCACCCCAGACCTATCTGTAAAAACACACTCGGGTCATCTTTTTTCGCCATTTCTTTTAGGAAAAGTCCTTCTTGTGTTTAACTCTGCACGCCAAACCTGGTTTGGTCCCTTTGTTCGTGCCCTTTGGCAGTCTTCTGTGCGGAAGCCCTCCTCTCGTGCCAGAGTGTCTGGGGTGGACAGGATGTGAGGGAGGTGCCCGAAACTCCCTGTGCTTAGTCTCCTAGAAGACCTGAATGGACTCTTGTGTGATTGGCTGGCTGACTGTCCGGCAAGGACAAACACCCTGCTGGGTGATTGACAGCCAGGCTGAATGAATGGGGGAAAAAGGTTTAAAAGCGGGTCTCTGGGACTTGGAAAGCAGAGTCGACCACTGGAACGAAAGAACCGAAGAGGAGAGGAAGGAAGAGGACTGCTGCAACTCCTGGACGAACGGTGAAGCCCTGCTGCAGGTCCGAATTGCCTGAAACTCCAACGACAGAGAAGCCCTTCAAGGTTAACTTCTTCCCTTGAGTTTGGTGGGAACAACCAACTCGCAAGCCACCTGGACACCGTCCTATTCTGGTCGAATTTTCATCAGAGTGATGTTGAAAACCGATAGCCAGAGTGAAGGAAACAAGGGGGACTTTAAGGCACTCCAACCTTAAAACCGACGTCTTGCTACAGCTTTTGGCCTCTTCCCTGGGCAGTGCAGCAACCTCCCGACATCCTCCTTCTTGTCCCTACGACTGAAGCACAGGAACAGCGAGATCTGCTCGAACTGCCAGAAACAACTGCCTCAGCTACAGTTTTCTTCATTTAAAAGGTACTGTGCAAACGCGGTCCGGAAATCTTTTCGGCCATCGAGAAAATGCGTGAAACTTTCTTCAACTACGAAGGTTTGTCCTTCCCTAAACATTCTTCAAACTTTTCACCTAGCCAAATTCTTAAAAAATCTGTGGCAAAGACTTACCTGTTATATACCAGAACTGTGCCATCCTTTACAAAAGACTCTGAACCATTGACTTTGGCCCAGGCCTGTTGAGAAGAATTGCTGGTTGTATTTAACTGAAACCCTTTGCCCTGCCTATGAATGTATTTGAGCTGTCTTTCTTATACCCTTGTCTTTTCCTCCCTTTTTTAAGTATCTGAAGTGCCATTTTGCTCCTACTTCATTTTTTAGCTAAACTTGTTCAGTTACTTACCGGTTGGATTTTTGTGGTGTATTAGTGTGTGATATTGAGTGGCTTATGCTAGTGTAATGTTTTATAAATGATTGAGCAAATAAATGTATATTCTTTTACTAAGAAACATTGAGTTAGTGTTTACTTGAATCACTGTATTGGTTGGTCCTTTGTGTAACTTGTTCTACTGCTCACTTAAACTCTTGAGAGAAGTCTGGCTGCTCAGCCATCGCTACGACTTTACTGTGTAGTACAGGCTTGTACCAAAGGTGAAATTGTGCTTACACTTGTAGTCCTAATTGCCTGTAGTGTTCCCAAAGGGTACCTCAGGTGATTCTGCCTAACACACACAACGGCGGAGCGTGTCCTGACCGTGCCTATACACCCAGGGGCCCGCATAACTACATTGCTACCCTCTGCCTCCAAATACCACCAACTTCAACACCCTGCAGTGAAACAATGGCCGCAGCCAAGGCGCAGGGAGGACCCATGTAGGAACCACGGCCGTACCCAGGGGGAACCAGTTGCCGGAAGAGCACCATATTCACCTTGGGCTGGGCAAGCCCTGCCACGGACATTCCACTGCCCACAAACACCAGGGGGAGCCCGACACGGGCAGGAGGCTGACAAACGGTGCTGTCCTGTGGCGAGCAGTGGCAAATCCAGCTGGAGGCGCGCTGTAGCCCAGCCATATTAGGCACAGAAGACCCCCGTGGGGGTTACAACGGCATAGGACCTGGACACGGTATGGAAGTACAGGCCCAGCCTCCTAAATAAGACCTACGCACAGCGTGAAGCCTTCCCCACAAGCACCATGGTCACACGGCCAGCCAGCCTGAAATAGGGATCACTGTGGGACGCAATCAGCCACCATCAGCCAGGAAACGCTGCGCACGAAGAGTGTGTATACACCAGTGGGACATCGTACTGCTGGACTGCAGAACCACAACACAGCACATACAAGGACACTAACATATGAACCGACATCCAGAGGGGGAACAACTGCTGTAGACAAAGCACTGAGTGGACCGCACATGCGACCACGGCCGCGACTGAAGGGAAGCATCTGCTGAAATAACCCCAACCCTCTGTGACCAGACGTATCCCCTGGGAACAGACCATAAGACAGGCACACCCTGCCCACAAGCACCCTATGGAAAACCGACAAGGACACAAACTCAGAATTCAAGCTACGGCTCAGACCCCGAACCACTGTGGGAAGCAGGACAAAGAGACGTGAGCTCGCAAGTAGACAAGAGGGGGAGAACCACCAATATTACACCCCTGTATCCCAATAAACACAGAGGAACCAGAGGGGGAGGCACCAGTAGAACACTTGCAAGGTCAGGAAAGGAACAAGGACACACCGGGCGCAACGCGACCAGATGCAAAGGAAGGGCAGACACTTAACGGGGAAGCCCCGCTGTGACCACCCAGTGACTCCCACACACAACCCCGGGGAGCAAACGCAGACGGCCAAGATCCCACCGAATGAAAGCAAAACCGTAGGAGCAATAAACCTGCAGCCCGGCCAGAGCATAGCAGCAACTAACACAACCGCTCACCCGAAACCCATAACACACACCCAGGGGATGAAGACTAAAACCCAGTGAGGGACAACCTACAGCCACCCCACGGGGCAAAAGCACAAAGGGGGACATGCAACAGGAGACCCACGCCCCGGACATCAAAGATGCCCCAGTCAACAAGCAACCAGGAAGCTTACCCAGAAGGTCAGCAAGGAAGAAATGGATGTGCAAGCGCAACTCCAGGCCATACTGGCCGAGATGAAGCTAATCGGGAAAAGTACACGGGAAACTAACATGGCTGTCCATGACATAAATCGTGACCTCCAAGACGTGCAAAGCCGATAAGCGGCCCAAGCAGAGCAAACTACTGATAATGAACAGCACATTAGCGCCCTGGAGGACAACCAGATGACCACTGAAAACGATCTAGACAGGGTCATATGGGAGGTCCAAATATTGGAAGATAAGATCTAGGACCAGGAACACAGATCCCGTAGGAACAACCTCAGAATTATCGGGGTCCCGGAAAATGGATAAGGAACGGACATGGAAAAATTAATCTGCGACCTCCTAATGAACTCCTTGCACATAACTAACACCAAGAACCTCATTATAGAATGGGCACATGTAGTTTCGATCCCTAAGCCAGCACCTAACGAACGCCCGAGGGTAATAAACATGCGCCTCTTACATTTCCAACACAAAGTGACCATCCTGAAGGCAAATAGGGCGGCAACCCCAGTGTGCTTTGACGGATCCGAGATAAGAATTTTCAACGACTACTCAATGGAAGTGTCAAGAAGGCGCAAAGGCTTCAATCTGATATTTGAAGCACTCAAAAACACTGAACACTGGTACCACCTAAAGTTCCCAGCGGTGTGGTGCATACAAATAGACAGTCTTTGGCACTTGTTCGAGGACCCGGAATCTGCCTGACGGTTCTTACAGCAGCAAAATATCATGAAGACAGACTTCGACGGGGCACCAACAGGACCAATGAAATCAGATCGCCTCCCCCTCCCTGCCTCAGCATGAACGCTCTCAGACAAGAGGAAAAAGGCAAAAAGCAAGCAGAGGTCATAGGGAGTGGGACCCTGACCAAAGGAAACGCATCGGGAAATCATGAAACCAATCTATCTCTAAGGAATCCCCCACGTGGGTTGCCAACAGTTGCCAACAGTAGCTTACCACTAAATATGAGCTGGTAACTGGACGCTTTGATCAGTGCAGAACAATATGCCAGGTGTGGATGAAATAAGCTGCAACCTTTCTCCATGAAAACAATAGGGGTGAGAGAAAAGAGAATCGCCAGATGGAGCTGCTCCGGCCACATACTCCATCCCCCACCCCACCAGAGCTTCCAAGACAGGATATATGGGTATCACTACATAATATCCCCAACAAAAATATCGCTGTAGATATGGCCGTTTGGTTCGCCATAGGCAATATTTTTGGGGGGGATATTATGTGGGAGCGGGGATTATGGGGTTGTCACCCGCACATTAAAAAAATGATGTGGGGGTTGCGGGGGTGTCCCCCACAGGGTCCATACGTGAATTTTGCTGGAAAAATATGTCGATATTTTTGCATAGCAATATTTTTGCGGCGAAATTAACACATGGAACCGTTATATGGGAATTGGCGGCAAACCCACAGTTTGCACCCACCAACCCCATATTTGGGCTTTTCAGCCACCTATTGGGCTAGGGCCGGCTGGTTGACCCACCCAATGTTATTTAAGTTTGTATTTCATGTGCCCACAATTGGGCATGAGTTGTGTTATGCGGATGAAGTTAATCTACAGGTTGAATAGTTTGGGGAAGAGTATAGAGACGTGCTCAACAAAAACAATAACACTCATTTCTAAAGAGGCCAAGGGCCCACAGAGACCCGACTTCAAGACACCTCACACAAACACACAATGTCTAAGCTCACCCTGGTGAAGTTGAGCATCCAAGGCCTAGACCACCCCATCAAACGCAAGCAGCTGCTCAATTACATCAGAGATATCCAAGGGGATATAATATTCCTGCAAGAGACGCATCTCAACCACACTGAAGCCGAAAATAGCATGTAACTGGATGGACAAAGCAGTGAACTCTCCGAGCCACGGGAAGTGGGGGGTGTCAATACTGGTACACAAACGGGTCCTCCTCCAGGTGCGCCACATATTCAACTATAGAGAAGGGAGGGTTGTGCTGATCCAGGGGCAGATACAACAACAGGCCATCACCCTACTAAACCTATACGCCCCCGAAACGGACACGCCAGCCTTCTTCGCCTATACTTTCTCCAATTGTGCTCAGTACATGCAGCATCTAACTATGATCGGGGGAGACCTGAACATAACCCTAGACCCAGCCGAAGACCGGCAGGGGACAAAGCTCGAAAATACACCCAACAGCAGGAAGAAATCGACTGAGTCCTAATGTCTGAACTACAACTGAAAGATGTTTGGCGGCACCTTCATAAGAATCGGCAGGACTACACACACTATTCTCATCACCACCATAGCTACTCAAGGCTGGACTATTGGCTGATGCCGGCCAACAAAATACACATTGTATTCAACTGCAACATCCTACCGGCCATGATTTCAGACCACGCCCCGGTCACACTGCACATCACACTCCACGACACGACACACAAATCCTCGGCATGGCGACTAAACCTCTGTGTCCTTCAATATCCCGACACAGAACAACTGCGGGATGACATCGAAAGGACAATGATATGCCAGGTTTCACCCCATACAGGTGCTGGGATGCGTTTAAGGCATATCTCAGAGGTCAATGCATATCACGCTGGTCACACAAGCAGAAAAAATGGGGGGAAAAGAAGCTCGTCTTACAGCGAAGCTTAAGACACTGGAGGCCTACCACAAAGTGGTAAGGGATGAACAACTTTTACATCGAATCCAGAAAGTTATAACGGAAATCAGACAACTCACAACAGACAGGGCACACAAATCCTACACAAATTGGTCACAAATCTATTACTTGGAAAATGACAGATCACTACACCTAATGGCACTAGCGCTGAAGAAACGGCAGCCCGCACAAATGATCACAGCCATCAGGGACATGTCAAACAACCTAGTAGTACGGGACAAACCAATAAACGCAAGAGTTGCAGAATTCTACCAGGAACCCTACACTGCAACCGACACATTCTCACCCCAAGACATTGAAACCTTCCTTGACTCAATACCCATCCCTAGGATATCTATAGAGCAGGCTAGTGAACTCGACAACCACATTACCGCAGCAGAAATAATGCAGGCAATCCTATCCCTCTCCTGTGGGAAAGCTGGCGGCCCTGACAGGATCCCAATAGATCTGTATAAATGCATAGTCAAGGACATAGCCCTGAAACTAGAAGCAGTCTTTAAAGAGGCACTAACCTGGAAACAACTGCCCAATTCAATGCTGGCAGCCAATATCATAGTTTTACATAAAAGCGGTAGGGATCCGGAAGCATGTGGCCCATACAGGCCAATTTCACTAATAAATTCCAATGCAAAAATATTGGCAAAATGCCTTGCCCAAAGAATTGAAAATACCCTACCACAGCTGATACACAAAGACCAAACAGGCTTCATTAAGGGCAGACACTCCAGAGATAACATTTGCAGGCTACTGCATATAATAGCGGGCTGCAGGGACCCCCAAGACGCGATCCTGGTGGTAGACGCGGAGAAAGCGTTTGATAAAGTACAATGGGAATTTATGTTCCATGTGCTGCCTAGATATGGCTTCCCCCAAGCCTCGTCCACCTTATTAAACTCCTATACACAGGCCCGACTGCCTCACTGGTCACTAACGGGGTAGCCTCTGCCGAATCCCACCTCCAATTGGGCACGCGCCAGGGCAGCCCACTATCACGCCTACTTTATGCCCTATCCATTGAGCCCCTAGACATAAAGATGCGCACAGACCCGAAGTGGACAGGCATGTACCAAGGATCGGAGGAACACTGTGTATCCCTGTACGCAGCCGATTTACTAGTATACACTAGCAACACCACAGCGACTCTCCCCTACATTAAATCACTCCTACAAGACATTGGTCCAATGGTGGGGTACAAAATTAACTGGAGTAAATCGGAGGTGATGCCCCTAAGGCAAGATGTGCCATGTGATCCGTGTGGGATTGCACCATTCACCCTCCAACCCCAGTCCATAAAATACCTGGGGATCCACGTCAGTGCCTCAGTGGGAGAATTACGCAACCTAAACTTCCCACCGATCATCCGCAGCATAAAGACGGATCTGGAGAGGTGGGACACCCCCTAATTCTATCTTTGACGGGGAGGATAAACACCCTCAATATGAATTCCTTCCATATATATATATAATATATAATCTCTCCATGATGATTCCAACCAGCCCGACATCAAATATGTTCAAGGAAATGGACCAAGCCATCATTAAATTCACATGGCAAGGGAAGGAAGCCCAAGCTTGCCTCCCCATATTACAAGCCAGCAAAGCTAATGGAGGGCTTGCGACCCCCTCGATGAAGGCCTACTATCAGGCAACACAATTGTGCTGGATGAAACGCTGGCTGAACGCTAACAATGACACCAGGTGGCGGAACATGGAAGTGACCATGATGTCCCGACTCGCACCCATAGAAATAATGCCCACACCGTTACCCCAACTGCCACAGACGCTTAAATCGCACCCAATCGTAGGCCCAACCATCCAACAATGGCACAGACTTTGTTACGCTCAAGGGGCCCCAACCAAAGCAGCACCACGGTGGGCAAGCATAAGATCGATACTGGCCTATGGGCAACCGTAGACGATCCATAAGAACCAATACAACGAATGGGCGAAAACTAGGGTCATGGACGTCACAAAAGAAGGGTCTTTTATAAGCTTCCGGGAGGCAGAGCGGCTACTGGGGCTGAGGGAAGGCGACTGGCTCTGCTATCATACTATCCAAGCTACAATTCCCAGACACACGACAGCAGAATCTCGTCAACAGCCCCCCCTACAGTACGAGAGAGAAATGGAGCAAAATGCTGAAACCTTTCCACGACTCCACACATTTTATGCCATGTCCATCCCGGATAACAAAAATAGAATACAAGCACTAGCGGCGCTGTGAACGGAGGACCTGGGTGCCCCAATCAGCAGCTCCGACATGCTCACATACTTTTAAGCTGTCCCAGAAGTCTCCCATCTGTCTAAAAAATAGAGAGATACAATACAAAATCCTCCACAGGCTCTATTATACCCCAATTAAACTCCACAAAATGGGCCTCCAACCATCGGCTACGTGCTGAAGCGGCAGTAAGGGCACTGGGAAGATGGGACACTTACTCTGGTCCTGCCCCACATTATCTTCCTTTTGGACCAGAGTTCACCGACTAATCTCAAACATAAAAAGTGCAGACCAAGGCTACACACCCAGTGCCATAATTCTTGGTGCTGACAGTACGGATTGGCATACCGACGCAGCCACACGTAAACTCATAAGCCTCCTACTTTTCACGGCACGCAAACTTCTAGTCTCACACTGGTCTCACACTGGAAACTACCATCACCACCCTCCCGCAAATAATGGGTCAACATCCTCTCCAAGACATGCAGGTTAGAAGGGGCCGCCTTTAAACGACAATCAAGGCACAACCCAGCGAGGGGTGACCGATATGGAGAACTACTGGACACATCTACCTAACAAGGAAGAGACAACCCAATAAAAATAACCCGTCATAGGGCCTAACGACCCAAAGTCCCAGCAAACACACTAACAGAGCACCAATTCGACAACCAAGACATGAGCACATCTTAGGGAAAGGGAAGGACAAGGGTGTTTTGGAAAAAAAGGTGAGGGGGGAAAAATACACTGCCTTATTATTGTTTCTGTGTTACAATGAACTGCCGGACTCGGACTGCAAAGCGGCACAACTACTGCATAATACTGATGCTCAATTACTGTTATGTATACAGGTGCTATGTACAGTGCAACTGATAACCTGTAACATTTATAATAAACCAATAAAAAGAGTTTGGAGAAAAAAATACTTACCCGTGCTTTACAAAAAATACGATTATGAAAACAAAAAATATGAGTGCGCTCCAACAAATCACTGCTCAAACCCTCTATTTTCCAATAGTCTCAATCTAGCTTTAAGTCGGTACCGACAACTTCTCTAGCTAGATGCTATGTCTTTTCAACCTTCTCTAAATTTTCTTTTACTCTTTTGTCGCTCTTCGACACCTCAACACAATGCAAATACAAACAGACAGACTAGGCGCCTTTTCTTTATCTCTGCCCCTAAATATACCCCGATAGAGGTTTAAGTCGTTGTCTTACAGGGATCTATCCTCTGCGTAGCCTAGATTACTTCGACTGAAGTGTATAACGACTTCTTCTGAAATTCCCTTGAACCAGGACTCCTCGGGCTTATCTCCTTATCTCTTATCTATATACACGAAAAACAGCACTCATTACTTTTCTTACACTATTTTCTAAATACCCCGTTACTTTTTTAAACTACCACAATCCCATCCCCTCAATTTGCTATTCCCCTTAGCCTACTCACCATTCGCTCTTTCAGCTCGAGACCTTCAGTATCGACTCCCCTCTCCAATCAACCACTTTCGCCTCCGTCCGCAAAATGCCTGCGGATGTCCTGACTGCAGGTGTCCGCCAACTCCCGTTCCTCCCCACTCTCCTCACCTGATTCCAAGTCCTCCAGGTGCAGTTGTCTGTGTGAGAGGTAGTCCTTCTCCTTCTTGTGTGAAGCGTGTCTGTCTCGAGAGGAAGCCACAGTGAGCGCTAATAAATAGCAAACCTGGGACTTCCTTCCTGCGAACACACAATTGCGAAGGGAAAAAGCCTAAGCAGGCAGAAAAAACCCTCCGATGAGAAAAGCAGCTGAAGATGGTCTGGAGCAAGCAGCTGGCAGCAGAGTCCTTGAGGTAGGTAGCAGAAGAAAGCAGGCGAAGCCGGAATAAAATGTAGAGGAGGAACCGGAGGAAAGGCAGAACTACTGGAAGAGAAACCAGCTAACGCCTCCTCCGGAAATCAACATAGAACCGAAGCGGCTGGGAAGAGAAACACAGCCAGGAGAGGAGCAGCAAGAGGCGGGCGCGGGAAGGGACCCGCAGCCGGCAAGGAAAGGCGGAAATCAAAGGAAGGGAGCGAGCGGAGAAAGAAAACGGAGTAAAGAGAGGAGAGAATCGAAAGGGTAAGGCGGCATGAAGAGGAAGGGGACCGAAGACCAGAGAGGTGGCCTGAAAGGCCAAAGCAGGAAAACTAGCGTCAAGACCCAAAGTTGCGAGGAAACGCAGTTAGGAGGGATGCAACGCGGCGATCGCTGGGAGAGAGGGAAAGAAGTACTTCCCAGCAGGCGCCATGTTGGAAAACCTCTAGACAGTCAAGTGCGCTGGGAAAACAACGTAGTGGAACATCCGCTCGACCTCCCACCACGTAGCCGCCAACGCGGATACAAACGCCAAACAGGGCGGCGGATGACAGCGGAAACCAGGACGGATTTCATCAAAGAGTGACCCATCCCACCTGTATCGATTTTCTTGCAAGAATTCTATATCGGCTGCTCTCCACAGGAAACCTCACAATCGTCGGGCACTCAATCGTCCGACGCACTGGAGTCTATAGGTCGATGGGTCTTCGCGTCAACCATTCGACATGCTACCACGTGAACACTAGAGGCCCTTTTACTCAAGGTAACATGCTGTACTATGGATGGGACGGAGAATAACTTCTCAAACGAAATAAGACCGACTCAGGAAGTTGGCAAATAACTGTTTTAATATCAATTTTCTAAAACAAGGAGTACAACGGACATCCGTCGCACAGCATAATCTCAAAGCATCTTGTAAGAAATCACATTTATATACTAAATGTTCATCATGCGTGACGTCATACTACGTGGCAAACTAAGAAAACCTATGGGAGATTGTGGTTGGCTCAAATGGGACGTCTAAATATACTTTCTATATGGGATAGAATCGTGATTGGTTCTCTATAGTCAGGTGGGCGCTCATGCCCTCCCTTAGTGCAAGTCATAATGCAAGTCATCTTCAACAGTAATTAGGAACACAACGCTTCATTGGCTATTAAAATATAAGGCCCATCATTAAACGGCCTTCTGTAATTGGTTGGCACGATTGTACCCTTCTGAAACATTTGATGGTCTAGCAGCACGTAAGCTGGAACCCCAGGTGCTGGTGGGTGAACTTGACCGTATCTCCCCACCCAATTAGCCTGCCATCTCTCATCACTCATGCCGTCTATCATTCACATTGTCTTTGAACTCTGCCTTGTAGTAGCTATTCGTCTCTGGGAATATTAGGGAGTGCAGGCACTCACTATCTTCAGTCCGGTACACCATGCTCTCATCTATTTTCATCCTCAGCTCACGTGATCAGAGACCGTGAATTTGCTCATTTTATAGAATCAAATAGTCTTTAATGAAGAAACTTGGCACTCATGGTGTTCTTTCTTTGCAACTTAATAATGAATGCCTCTACTGCTCACATTTACTGTTCTTTGCAGCTGATAACCAATTCTTGGCTGCTTCCAGTTTTGGACATCAAGCCAGAAAGCCTCTTTGGGCTTGCATTCGAATTCAAGCTTATTCTTTGCTGCGACACAAATACTTCTCAATCCGTCTTCTTCCATTGAGACTCGCTTACTAAATTGTATCATCGAATGTCCAGAATTCTACATACATGTATGTTGGCGGCACCTCCTGCAGTCTATGTACTACATATAGCCAGCCTTACGAATACTTAATCTACTTGATTTGCAGCATCTGTACTATTGTAAAACGGCTTGTTTTTTCTGCAGTACTCTTTACAAGTGCAATCTTCATTCCGCACATGAAATTCTTCTTGATTCTTTACTTTGCCATCAGATTCTATAAGGTCTATGCATTCTCTTCTTTGGTCATCCTTCTCAGTGTGTCACGCTTATCTTTCGGTGATGTTACCAGCTTCTTCTTTTCACATCTTCGCACTTCTTCATGCGCTTCTCTCAGGAGACCATTAGTCTTTTGGGCATACTTCATATAGGGCTTTCTTAGTGGCTACCTCATTTCAAAGACTCTTTGTGGCATAGGTGCCATTACTGGCATTGCACATGTCGCAATTTCCGGTTTCCAGCATATAGGCAGAATAGGGGCGGGACTTCCTGTAGAGGTACTCGGCTGCTCCTTTACACCCCTCATCCTATTCAGTGCCAATATTATGCTCTTGCTACAATTATTGAAATGCGAGCTCGGGGGCTCAAAGTGTATTTTCCTTCCCACTCACTTTCACAGCTCCATCAATGTGCAACCCTGATTACTTACTCACAAGTTCTGCAACACGTCCACAACAGTTCTTGTTGCTCCTAGTGCACATATATAGGGATAGAGAGATTTGGCCAAAACAGAAAGAATTCAGGGAGAGAAGCAAAATATGAATTGCATAACACAGTGTTGTTAATTAGCATTTCACTGTACCCACGTCTTCTAAGAGTCAAGAGTGACCAACGTTGTAAAAAATTTTTTTTATTTACACACAGAAACCCTATTACATTCTCTCCAAATTAACACCTTGTTCTAACATATTAGTCATCTTTAAACGATCCTACACATGTCTCTCTAATTGCACATAGAATGCAAACACATTTGTTTGGTAGGTAACAAGTCTCATCTCTATAATCAAATCAATATACATCAATTCTCTAATCATGATGCTTCAAACACATGCCCAACACATAAAGCCCTGTCCAACCCCACATGGGGTTTAAATCACATTTCCATTGACAAAAGCACAAAGGTCCTTTCCACCCTTATTCTTTCTGCTAAGGAAAATCAAAGTTTAAATACAATGCTCAATTCATGTAGAGCAATACTACATGAAGGAATTCCAAACTTACTCTATGGTTTGCAAACTAAGCCAAACGTTTAAATCAATAGCATCAATAAAGCCATCATTGCATTTCAATATACAAAGCACAATTTGACTGCATGAAACCAAAAAGACCAGAACTACTGCACATTATTCACTTAAGCAAATTACATTGCAACTTGGCTTTAGGGTGCAGCTAAACGCATGCAGCCCCTGAAATCTCTGTCAGGATTATAGCATAATACCGCCACAACAACCAGCCAAGTCAAGGACTTAACGTCATGATTGTTTTTGTCCTGGTGCCTATGCAGACTGCCGTATCCTTAACACAGAGAATGAAGTGGATTTGATTCCACGGCCTATTAAAATAGTATTTATGCATTTGTACTTTGACACCTCTTTTCTAGACAGTTCTAGATCTAAACAAATATTTTCTGGGGTATTCAGCGGTACTTGACAGTAGTCAAACTAGTCACTAATTAGTGCTTTCTTTGTGTTTCCACTATTTGGAATTCTGTGTATTAGACATTCTACATATTGAACATTTCTTACTTCTATAAGCATCATGTGTGTCTGTTTATATGTTTTATAGACGTGCAATGGTTTACACATTATGTATACTGGACATACAAAGACTTATCTAAAGCTAAATAGGATAGGTTTACTATGCTATTATTTTCAATTATGCTCTGTATTACTCATCTGATTCCCGTGACTCCTGTTCTATGTCATCACTGCCTGAGTTCATTTTCTCTCCCCTTGACCCTGAGGAGCCTACACCTAGGGTACTTAACATTCCGATCAACATTTTGATAAACCTCATTGGCAGTGTTAGATGTACCAACTAGATTTGTATCTGTATTGGCAAAAGGTCAATATCCACATTTAAATCAGAATCTGGATCTCCTGCATACATTTATGACCCATGTATATGAAGTCCTCTATCACTACTCTGCTCATTTGGACCAATATCAGGCTGGCGTGTGTCTGGGTCACCAGCCGCTTCTTTTGGCATTTCTCTTTGAGGTTCCAGGACGTCTTGTCTCATTCGATTGGCGTATAACAGTTCTCCATGGTGGAAATGGTGTGGATGTCTTGCTGATCTTTCCTCTCAATTCGATGCTGTGCCCGACAATTCTTTGTCACAGTGGGGCAGTTCGGAAGTCCTGTCAACAAGATCACTCTTCCAGGGCACCAATCACAAAATGCAGCACCCACAAGTTCTCTTTCATACTTTCTATGTTGCTAGTCCATGGTGCATTGGGTACCAATTCCATGAAGATTATCTCAGCCTATTTCAGCATGGAATCATTTCCAGCATGCCAATTTCAGGGCTGCCATAGAAGGGTAATGTGAAACACCTCGGTGCATTTCAACTTAGATTGTTCTGGACTAATGCTCCTTTGCCGCGTTAAATCAAAAAGAGGAGCCTTTACACTCATTTCGTAAAGTAAGCTTCACATCAAGTTATAAACAGGCCACATTTTTGTTGTCAAAACAAATCTTGCTTTAGCTTTGTCAAGAAGAGACGGCCCAACGCTGACTGGTGATGTCACTTTTCAGCTACAGACACAAGCCCAAAGTCGGATAGAGGGTTTCTGCAATGAACTGAAATGCTGTTCTTGTTTAGCATGCAGTAGGAATGCAGGTGAGCTCATAAATGTCAGACAGCTGTGAGGAGGATGTATATGCCCTGCACTGATTCTCACAGCATTGCCTTCTTTCAAAGTTCTGATATCATCTTCATGATGGAGGCAGGTGTGCCGAGTATCTGCATATCGTGATGCCTGCTGTGCCATGATGTCTTGGCTAGTAGGCGCTGTACTCAGTCTGTGGCTGTAGGTGCTTTACATCACTTGTCCAGTCTGGTTGTTACTCATGTAGGGCTGGCAGGTGCAGTCGCCCATGAGCACAGCAGATCTCTAGGCCTTGCTTCTCCCAGTGATCAAGTGATTCAAGGTTGGTGCGCAGGAGTATGTGGATTGTATGCAAACAAAGCGTGTCTAGGAGTAGTGGAAAATACTAAATGTAATTGGTTTGCATTTAACTTATTTTGCTGGTTCATCATTACAGAATACTGGTTCTGCTTGGTCTCGTGTATCTGTTAACAGTAGTTCCTAACCGAGAGGGGGACTTTCCCCAGGATCACATATCCTACTGCTTGTAGATTGTTCTAAACTACTAGCTTAATAATTGGAGATTTTTTGCCTGTCTGCTGTTTAGACACACCAGTGTATTTCTAGCACATGCATTGCTTATGGATAGGCTTTTCCTATTAGACTATACTTTTGCACATTGCTGACTTTGTAAATATTCAGCATCCTATGTGTCTCCTAGGAATGGTTATATTTATTGCTAATTGCATTTATTCATTCATACGATGATATTATACTGTGCCAGATTTAGAATGGCCCTCTATCACCTCTGTAGTTGAACTTTCCAATACTCACATATCCTCTTTTGGATGGCTGCACAATGTTTGTGAGGTCCTACCTGTTACAGTCTACATAATGCCCCGAAGGTTGTTTGAGTGCAGTAGACGAGGGGACTTGGGAAGTTCACGGGGGGAGGGTGAGGGCCACAGCATGAGGCTAACGGAACAGACCGAACACTCTGGTCCGACCTTAGGATGATGAAGCAACGGACCTGTTAGATAAATAACCGGGGCTGGGGATGAGTCCCTGGTGGTTCGTTGACCATGCCTGGTTTTTCTGGGAAGTGGAGGCGGACGCCTCAAATCGGGGGGGAAGGGGAATTTGTGAGGGAGAGGAAATGGGTGGGGTGGGGAGTGGGAAAGGGGGAGTTAGACAGGTAATGCCAGGGATCTTTAAGTTGAGGAAGGCTTTGAGCCAAGCGGGATGCATGGGACGCATTAACTACTAGTTTAATAATTGGATTGCATCTTAAATGTAAATCATTCTAGATTTTACATGTTTTAGCAATGGTGCATTTAACCTGGGTTGCACCTGCTTCCTACAGAATGCTATTTAATGTATTTAAAAGCTTCACGTCACATGTTTCCTTGTGGTATAATCATATGGCAAATTACACATGTACTTGTTTTCTCTACTCATCAGAGAATTGCTTGGATGTACACCTAATGGGTATATAACAATATTATGTTAATGCTCCATTAAATGAAGGAGATGGATCATTGAACCGCCCTTTGTTCCTGGAAAGGGGATTCAAAAAAGTAAAAGATGTATACAGCGCCACCAATGTATGGTTCTAGGAGCTATATAATTGTCATGTTGTTGCTGCAACCGTTGTTCCTTTTTTTTGCTGTCTATCAACTGCATGCCCAATGTGGCTGGCTATTGATTGCTGGGTCTTGCATTCAAAAGACAGTATTAACCTGTCAGGGATGTGGATGAAAAAGAGCCAATTTGGAGGCCACCAGGGGGTGCAGGCAAGATGGCTGCGTGAGGCGTGAGTGCCATACCCAGCCCCGGGAAACTTGCGGAGAAACTGACAAGAACAGGTTCGATCTCGCTCCAGGGGACGAGATTATGCTGTCGGAACCCGAGACCCATTGAGGGATGAAGTGCTGAGGTCCTGAGGTGCCCCCTACACTTAGAAAGGTTTTTGAGAGCCTGAGGTCACCCCTCTCCCCACGGCCGCACTACACGTGACAGAAGAAGAAAGCAAAACTGCTCGGCTCTCAGACTGAAGAGGAGGAGTAGTGGGGAGCTGTTCCGTCTATATAATGGCATGCCTGCAGCCGGTTCACCCAAGCAAGGGTGAGCGGTCGAGGACCGAAGGAACTCCCTGCTGCTGGTGGAGTGGCCCGGACCCTGAGGGCAACCCTCCTCCTTGGCCATGCTGCATGTGACAGAGGGAGAAATTGGAGCTACCTGACTCACGGCTCGGAATGAAGAAGCAGTGAAGAACCGACCTGCGGGTACAGTGACGCATCAGTAGCTGGACTACCCATGCTCTGCTGGACCGAGGGGAGCCCCAGGGGTCCAACCACAGCTGCAGAGTGACCACCCCTCTACCCTCCCCCCACCACCAGTGCGATCTCCACAGTTCGGGCCGATGCGAGAGCGCGCCCTCGCCGACACTTGCAGGGAGAGCAGGTAGGCACAGAGACACATGCAAGGTGAGGAGGTGGTGTGGAACGGCCCACCTCCTCACCAGGGTGAGACTGGAGACCCGTGACCCCCACATCACACACGGGAACCCAGCTGGAGGGGAAAAGTTAGCGTAACACCAAAGAAGAGTACACAGAAGGAAGGGTTGAGGCCAAAAGACCCAACAGCCTGAGACCCAACGGGCTGCATGAGAAGCCACATGATGCCCAGTGGAGCTGAGAATACAGCTAACCAGGAGAAACATAGCCAGTCACTGTTAGGCAGAATTATATGCAGTACACTTTGGGAATAGCAATGGGAGCCAAATATGCCCCTGCCCTAGCCAATCTATATATGGCGCACTTTGAAGACCTACTTATTTTCACAATAATCCCTTCAGTCAATATCTCCCCATTTGGAGGAGATATATTGATGATGTTTTTGCCATCTGGGTAGGTACACTCATTCAATTTAACGAATTCATGCAGTTTCTTAACCAGAACATTTTTGGCATTAAGTTTACTGGTAACATAAACGCAAAAGAAATTATGTTTCTAGACCTTAAAGTTTATATAATTGACAATACCATACATACCTGCACGTTTCGCAAAGAACCGGCTGTGAACTCTATCTTACATGCAAATAGCAGTCATAGAACATAGAAAAAGCATGATTAATAACATACCATGGTGTGAACTTTTGAGAGCCAGAAGAAACTGCAGTGAGGAAAAGAACTTTGAAATAGAATGTAAGTCAATAGGAACCAGATTCAAAGAGAGAGGTTACAAAATTCCAATCATCAACAAAGCATTACAAGATGTCAAAACAATGGCACGACCCTCTCTCTTATCACAGACTTTGGGTCCTCAAGCCAAAAGTTCTTCCACTTCTCCTCAATATGTGAACTTTATCACCAAATTCTCCAGTGATTCAAAATGTATCCATCACATCTTGAATAAACATTGGAACCTGTTATTACTAGATCCAGACTTGGTATCTTATATTCCAGAAAAACCTTTGATTACATTTTCCAAAGCCCCAACTCTCAGAAACTTACTGTGTCCTTCCTTTTTGAAATCTGGCTCCAATAGATAGGACAATTGGTTATCCAAGAACACCAAACCCAGTGGCTTTCATAAATGTGGGACATGTAACTTGTGCAAGTTTGCTCTATCACCGACCAAAGTATTCACTTGTCATGGAGATCTCAAAGTCAATATTACGGATTTTATTAATTGTCGTTCAAAGTACATCATATATGCAATTGTCTGTGTGTGCAAGAAAGTGTAAGTTGGCAGTACCATGCGGGAGCTGAGAATAAGGACCAGAGAACACCTGGCTAATTTGAATAGCCAAGATGCCAAATTGCCTCTGGCATTGCACTGGCAAACGGAACATCAAATGGCACACCGATGTGACATTAAATTTGTTGGTCTCAAACACATCAAGCAACATCCAAGAGGTGGCGATGGACAATTGAAACTACGCCAAGAAGAAGCATGCATGATCTGTAAATTACGATGTGTGCAGATTGGCCTAAATCAGGAACATGAATTAAATGTATTCCTATGATTGACCTATCTAAGATATATGGAAGTGGATTATACAATTTGGTGAATTGGTTGATGCTACAACATCCCAAATAGGTGTATTAACTGACAAGGTCACCGTGGACCTTTCCCACACACTTATATAGACCAAAATATTATTTACATGTTTCGGTTCGGGAAACACTGGCTGCTCATATCACCCAGTTCCCCAATTTAAGCTATACCCCCCTTTTTTTCTGTGATAAGTTGCACTACTGTACCAGTTCATGATTACTAATACACCCATGTCCACCCATGTGCATTACCTAGCGCAAGCCTTAATTCACCCTGAAACCCATCGTTTCATCATTAGTTAGACCTTATGTAGGGCTATACAGAAACCTAAATCGTTTTTTTCAAAGTTACCATGACCTTTGCTTGAAACTAGAAAATGCTCTCATTTATGACCTTTTCTGACTATTTTATCAGTGTTAATTGTCGTTGGCATGCATCATTTCAAATATGCACTACCAAGTTCATACTATGTACCTATTTTATCATTGTTTGATTTTGGACATCTTTTAAATTTAAATGTTACATTTACCTTGCTGTTCTGCAGCCTTAAACAGAACTGCATTGCTGTTTCACAGACATGCAAAACAGACGTTGATGGCCCAGGCACAATACTTTCCAAATTCGGGCTTTACATCTAACTTAATCCCATGACTAAGTACGGGCACGCTCCATTTTGCAACTCGATTGTGCAGTAGTTAATGGGATGGACAAACAGATAACTGCGGTATGGCTTTCATTGGGAATCTACGTGGCAGAGTTGCACGGTGTTGCCAGGCAACCTTTGAGTACTCGAGTCACATGACCACAGGCTTTTTTAGCTTCAAGGCCGGTTATAGGCCGACACCGCCAACACCCACATTCCGTCAGTCTGCGACCAGACACACGGCAGCAACTCTAAACTCCGGACGCATTAAAGCGGAATATAGGTAAGCTCGTAATATTTAAACATGGCTCCAGTTACAAGCCTCTCTCCCCAGAATCACTCAAATGAGTGACCGCACATTTTTCGGATCCTATCTTAATGCTAAGTAATATGGGTTCACGCAGACCTTAACAAAACACTTTTGTCTGTTTTTTTCCATGCATTAGTATACTGCATTTCAAACTGACAACAGGACATTATGCCCTTCTGAGAACAATAAAGATTACCCCTGCTAGCTGCGCAGGGAGTATTAATTCTATTAAAGAGTAGGAGGCAAGCATTATGCTTCAACTTCTTTAATTTACTACTCTTCAGCAGTTTCAACAAACTCAAAAAACCATAACAAAACACTAAAAAACAGTCTGAACAGACGTTTCTTCTTTTGAACTACAATCCCCATAGTCTCTGTAGTCCATCTCACTCCTTGCTCAGATATGACCACATCCTGTCCCTGAGCTCCTCCTCTCTTTTACTCGCTCTGAAAGTCACACTGAGAACTCCACACTAAGTCCTGCAACCGGCAATGACTTGAAGCACTCCAAATGAATGTCGAACTTCCTCGACCCAGGCGACTACCTCTGCTAGTCTCCTACTTCAATTATTCTTCTGCTCCTCTCCTAGGAATAACAGAAAGCAGAGAAATCAGGGTGGTGTCCATGTATTGACGACATCATTATATTATTATCACATACGATCATCCAATATTATGCTCAATACATTACTTGGGTGGGAATTTAATGCTCGCCTCCTAGTCTTTAATAGAATTAATACTCCCTGCGCAGCTAGCAGGGGTAATCTTTATTCTATGACAAGACTGGAGGCGAGCATTATGCTTGTTGAAAGCTTCCCAACACAGCGACTGCTAAACCCTTGGTCGGCTTGAAATAGAATTCCTTAAAAGTTCGATCATTCGACCAATCTGCTGCTAGCATGATATCTCTAAGAGAAACTCCTGTCCTAAAAGCTTTAGAAGCTATAGCTCCGCGCACAGAATGCGCTCCATACTTCCCCACATCTATGCCTGCCGCCTGCATGATTTCTATCACCCATCTGGCGATGGTCGCCGTGGATACCCCTTTGAAAGGCTTCCTGCGCGCAATAAGCAATGGCCTAGCATTCGCTGCTCTGAATTCTGCCGTCCTGCTCTCGTACTCCTTCACGCAGCTTGCTACACACCACTTAGGCCTACTCGGAAAATATGGGTAGTGGACTGAGGGTGTCCCTGTCTTAGTTCTCCCCACTATTGTAAAGGTTACGCCCTCTGGTCCGAAAGCCTTCCGATCCACCTCTAGGGCACTCACGTCTGACACGCGTTTACAAGATACTAGACACAGTAGCATCGCTAACTTTCCCGACAGTTGCTTCAGCGACAAATATCTGTTGCTTGGCCAACTCTCCAACAGTTTAAGAACCGACATCACATCCCAGATTGTCTTATACAGAGGCTCTGGGGGTACCGAAACTTTGATTCCCCTAATAAGCCGAACCACTGCCGGGTGCTCCCCTGCTGGAGCGCCCTCGATAGGGAGATGCCCCGCGGATATGGCGGACCTGTACACCCCTATGGTGCGAAACACTTTGCCACCTTGCAACAACTGAGCTAAAAAGTTCAAAATCATCACTACAGGTGCCGAAATGGGATGAACACCTCTCCCTCTGCACCAGGCAGTCCACTTGGCCCAAGCCACGTCGTAGCTCCTTCTCGTAGATGGGGCCCAGGATTCAGCGATAAGCTGCGCAGCCTGAGCCGAAATGCCTGGCAATGCCCAGTGTCTCCTGATATCCTGCACGCGATGAGCAGGAGTGTCCCCTTCACTCTCAGAGGATGATACGACCCAGTTGGGTCCGTGAGCAGGTGTTCTCCTTCTGGGAGAATCCTCGGGTAATCCACTGCTAGCTCCATCAGCGTCGGGAACCACACTTGCAACTTCCAGCATGGTGCTACTAACAGCAACTCCGCTGCCTCCCTCCGACACTTCGCTAGCACTCTGCTCAGCATCATGGACGGAGGAAACAAGTAGTGTGGGCCTCCGCTCCACTCTTGCAAGAACGCATCTGTCCCTTGCGCTCCCGGGTCTAGCCTCTAGCTGAAATAGTCCGCTGTTTGGGCGTTCAACCGGGATGCGAACAGGTCTATGTGTACTGGCCCCCATCTCTCGGTCATCCTCTGAAACACCACCGGATCCAGCTTCCAATCGCTGGAATCCGTGAAGTAGCGCGAGTTCCAGTCTGCCATCACGTTCAGCGTCCCGGGGAGGTACTCCGCTGTGACCGACATCTCTGACTGTAGACAGAGGTGCCAAAAGTCCTTCGCCAGCTCCGCTAGCATTCTGGATTTGGTGCCGCCTAGGTGGTTTATGTATCGTAATGCTGAAATGTTGTCCATCTTCAGCTGGACACATGACCTCATCTTCCCTTTCGTGAAGGCTCTGATCGCAAAGGATCCTGTCAACAGCTCTAGGCAATTTATGTGCAACTGGAGCTCCTCCTCGCTCCACTTTCCCCCTGTCTGCAGGTCTCCACACCAAGCGCCCCAGCCCAGGCGGCTGGCGTCGGATTCTTTAATCAGATCTGGCTTGTCTCCAAAAATGGTACGACCATTCCAGGCGTCCATATCCTTCAACCACCATTCCAGCTCCGTCTTGGATTCCTGATCCAACGGTACTAATTGATGATATCGCAGGCCTTGCCGCAGGTGTCTTATCTTCAACCTCTGCAGAGCTCGGTAATGTAACGGCCCTGGAAATATGGCCTGAATAGAAGCTGCTAACAGCCCCACAATCCTCGCTAGAGTTTGGAGGGCCACGGCCTGCTTCTGTAGGCATATTCTCAATTCTCTTTTGATGTCTTGGATCTTCCGGGTTGGGAGCTCGAGCGTCGCCTTCCTGGTATCTAGTATAAAGCCTAGAAAATCCAGTCTCTGAGCCAGCTCGGTATCTGACTTCTCTATGTTCACCAGGAATCCTAGGGAAGCTAGCAGTTCCTGGACCCAACGCGTCTGGTACTTGAGGAACTCTCGATCCTCGGTCAGGAGCAGCAGGTCGTCTAGATAGATGATCAGTCTTATTCCCTTCTCTCTTATCGCTGCCGCTACCGGCTTCATTACCTTGGTAAAGGCCCAAGGCACCGAGGCAAGCCCCAAGGGCATAGTCCTGAACTGCCAAAGCTGACCTCTCCAGCGAAAAGCTAGGAAAGGTCTGAATTCTTCTGCTATTGGTTTCGTTAGGTAGGCATCCTTCAGATCCAGTCTCGTCAGCCAATCCTTTTCTCTGAGCGAATCCCGGAGCTGATGGATGCCCTCCATCTTGAAGT
Organism: Ambystoma mexicanum; assembly: GCF_040938575.1. Lineage (NCBI taxonomy): Eukaryota > Metazoa > Chordata > Amphibia > Caudata > Ambystomatidae > Ambystoma > Ambystoma mexicanum. The sequence continues at coordinate 1,129,818,404 of NC_090934.1, read as the reverse complement.
GATGGTAAACTATCCAACCTTTCAGTTCTTTCAAGTTTATAACTGGGCGCACCTTCACTTTTCTGTGCACCAGAAACATATTGCTTATAAACACGGGGTCTTTCCGGCACCTCTCTATGGCGTTCTTCGCTGCTAGTAGGCCTAGCTCCTGGTCTAGAAGCTTCTGCTCTGCGCGCCCCAGACGCTGCTGATGCGGCCTGCGCTCTTATACGGGCGGGTGGATGAACTCTAAGCTCATACCCGCAACCGTTTGTAACACCCAAGCATCGCTGGAAAGCTTGCGCCAGTTTCTCAAGAACATGCCAGTTCTCCCCCCTACTGGAGGATAATACGCTGCTCTCACTTTGGGTGAAACCTTGTCCACGACCAGCTCCTCTTCCTCTGTGGCCCCTTGGGAAGCGTCCCCTGGACGGGAAGAAGGAGTCCTGCTGCCTATTCTCCCAGTATTGTGCTCTGGGATTCTGGGATCTTCTTCCTCCTCGATTGCGACCATTCGAACGACCCCTGAAGCGACTGGTCCCTCCAAAAACTCGGTTGGGAAAGATTTTCCTGATGGAAGCCTGTACCTTCTCTAGAGACGTGTAGGTGCCCACAAAGCGACCCATCTCTTTGCCGAAGGTCTCTCCAAAAAGGAGTCCTTGAGCTGCCTCTCCGGCCTCGTAAGAGGCTAAATCACTGAGCTTCTCGTCTATTTTCAATAACAGGCCTCTCCGGCGCTCGGAAGCGATGGTGCAATTTGCATTCCCCAAAAGGCATACGGCCCTCTGAGCCCAGCCTGCCAGGGTCAACCTCTTCCCCCGTATCTCTGGCTCTCTCCGCCAGGTCCATGATCTTTGCGAGTGGCCCGGCCAGGTCCAGCACCTTCTCCTGGCAGCTCCTCCAAGATCTATCAATACCCTTATGGGGGTCCTTGCTCGTCTTCGAAACGAAAGTCAGCATTTTGGGGTCTAACTCCGGCGTCTCGGCCACTTTCCCTGGAAGGTCTGGCCTCGGGCACTCCGCTCGAAGTCTCTGGTGGACCTCCTTGTCCAGCGCTTTTCTTAATCTCTTGGTCATCTACTGCGCCACTCTCTGCGAGGGCTGCCAGTCTGACGACCTCGGATTCCGGATGCTGTCCGGATCAAACATCCCTTCCTCCTCTTCTTCGAGGTGTTTCTCCTTGCAGAGTCTCTTTCCTCCACTGGGCTTGCACTCCTCTTCTTCTCTCGATTCATCCTCCTCTTGCGAGGGAGGCTCCCCATCTTCCGGCTCCTCTTCCGAGCCTGGGTCATCATCTCCATCATACTCTTCCACTGGAGAGGGGGTCATGAGGTCCAGCACTGCCTGGCGCCGCAAATATGCTTCACGGAGCTTTGCGAAGGCGTCGACGACCTCCGGGGCCTTGTCTTTTGCCCCTTCCAACAGGCCCTGGGGGTCGAGAGGTGCTCTCCTCTTTCGGGCCTTGATACTCCCCTGTGACCCTTTCTCTGAGGGTTCTGCGGGCGTGCGATCAGTCCGTATGGTGCTGTCTATTGGCTGTTGCAGTCTCGCCTCTAAGACTCCAGCCTATCTTGTAGAGGTTTAACCCCCAGAGCCACTGCATCTATCAGTGAGTTACCTAGCACCTCCTTGAAGCTGGCAGCCAGATCTGAAGGCTGCTCTTCTTCGCTCCACTCGAATTCCGACATTCTCGAGGATGCTGTGTGCCTTAAATACCTGGAAAAGGTGTTGCAGCACGCCCCTTTCACTATAGATGCCACTGACGGGCCAGAGATATTGTAACCTCTTCCTTCTTCCTCCCGTCTATTTTATACAATGTTATTGACTTTTTTAATTTTTTTTAATTTTTTTTTATATTATTCGCGTGGCTGCACCGAACTGTAACATTTCCTTGGTTGCCTGGGATGGGCGTGTGTCACTTAGCAGCCCTCCTGCGCTGGGCCCCGTGTATTAGGCAGCAGATCACCTGCTTCAGATCCCAGCTGCTCCTCCGCACTTCGCGTGCTGCGCCGAACTGTCACATTTCCTTGGTTGCCTGGGATGGGCGTGTTTCACTTAGCAGCCCTCCTGCGCTGGGCCCCGTGTATTAGGCAGCAGATCGCCTGCTTCAGATCCCAGCTGCTCCTCCGCACTTCGCGTGCTGCAGCCTGCTCACGAGCGGACAGCGCGTGTATCTGAGCGCTCCGCTAACGGTCAGCAATGGTGAAACCTCAGCTTTCGCACTGAACGTAGCACATTCCTTTTCACCGCCGGGCCCGGCTCCAATACATGGACCGCTCCGTTCTGCGTCGCGAAGAAACACGTAACACGGAAGCGAGCGGGGATAAGACCCCTCCTACCCAAAGGAGGGGGCCGGGAGATTCCTCTGCTCCGGAGAGCGGAAGACCACGCCTCCACAAAGGAGGGGGCCTGCTACTGCGTAGCGGCTCCGGCTGCTCTCCTATGCTGCCGCCTCGGCTACCCTGAAGGGGGCCCGGCGGCTCCCTGCCTACGTGCCTGAAACGCTGCAGGCCCTCACGGCGGCGGCTCACACCCCTGCAGTGCCGGTCATATGGCACGGGGTATCCGCGCCGTGAGCAGTGCTCGCCGCAAAAGCGAAAGTAAAGCACATACGATCTGAAAAAAAAAAACGCGTTCGAACGCCTACGCGCTGAAAATCTAAACTTCGCGATCTAAGCCAGCATTAGAATCACATTTGTAATGAACTCCCTGCCCGCATTTGCGGTATCCTTCCTCAATTAAGAGCTCAATCCCCAAACAATACGTCTAAATACTACATTACAGTAGAGAGCTGAATAAAATGGCACTTATCTGCTTGAAGAGCAGTAAAAGAAGAGGGGGAGCTCAGGGACAGGATGTGGTCATATCTGAGCAAGGAGTGAGATAGACTACAGAGACTATGGGGATTGTAGTTCAAAAGAAGAAAAGTCTGTTCAGACTGTTTTTCAGTGTTTTGTTATGGTTTTTTGAGTGTGTTGAAACTGCTGAAGAGCAGTAAATTAAAGAAGTTGAAGCATAATGCTCGCCTCCAGTCTTGTCATAGAATCCTCGCTACTTAATTGGCAACCGGACTCAGGACATTATGTCCTTCCGAGAAACTATCTTGCAACCTATAATGTATTGAGAATGGTAAGCCTTAAGTATTTTACATTCAAAACTGCGCACTTGCATGCAAGTTTTCTTTTTATTGGTGACTGATTATGACTACAGCAGGCTGATTCTGCTTTTCAGATTAATTTACTCATATGGATGCATCCCTCAGATTAGAGGTTTAAACAACCCAACATTCAGCGACTTTATGCACATAGCCAGTACCTTGCTGGCAAACTATCAGGTACTTTTTCAGTTAATAAACCTTACCTTTTGGGATGTAAATATGCTCACCATGGCACATTTGTCTGACTCAGCCATGATGATTTGATGTATTTGTGTAATATTATGAGCTTTCCACTCATCATATGCTTTGTTTTCTCTCCCCCTCCCCCATCCCTGTTTCTCTCCATGCCTATATGTCTTTTGTTTGTCTTTTGTATTGAAATGGTGTGTTTTTTCAATTGACTAAATTATACTTTGTTGTCTGAATTGGCGGATTATGTAATACTGGTTATGTTATTGTTAGATATATTTGTTTACGCCCTGAAGACGGCCCGGTTAGGGTTGAAACACGTGTTGGCGTGGTTCTGCTAAACCATACATTTGATGACTTGTACTATTACCTAGGAAGGATTTTGTGACCTCTTCATAACTATTACAAGTTTGGTAACAGGGTTTTATTCAGCTACAGGTTGGCAGCGCAGCCAGTGAGGTTTTCCAAATTTCTTGCTACCCATTGGGAACACCACACACAATTAAGACTCCAAGTGACAGTACAAATTCACCTTTGGTACAAGCCTGTGCTACACAGTAAAGGGGTAGCAATGGCTGAGCAGCCAGACTTAGCTCAAGAGCAAGTGAGCAGTATCAATAGTTACACAAAGGACAGCAATTAATATGATTCAAACAAACACTTGTTTCTGAGTAAAAGAATATACATCTATTTACACATCAGTTGTAAAACATCTCACTAAAGTAAAGCGGTTCAAAAATTACTCTCTTAATACACCACACCACTCCCAATAGATTCCAGACAAGTTAAACTCACAAAATGAAGTGGGAGCAAAATGGCACTCCAGAAATTTAAAAGGGAGAGAAAGACAAAGTTAGGAAGAAATTGAGCAGCACCAACAGGTAAGTAAGCAGGGCAATCTAGAAAGAGGAACTACAGTGAGGGAATCAAATCAAAAAGGCTCAGGGCCAAAGTCAATAGGACACAACTCTTTTGCTCAAGATCACACAGTTCAGGGTAGTTCGGGTTAAGTCTTTGCCAAGAGTTTCGGATGAAGTTGGTCGGCAGAAAAGTTAGTTTAAAGAGTAGAGAAGGACAAGCTCTCGGATTGGAGAAAGATTTCACACACTTTCACAGCGGCTGGACGAAACGAACAACCGGATTTGAACAGTACCTTTTAAATGGAGAAGAAGCTGTAGCTGCGGCGGAAGTTCCTGGCAGTTCCTGCAGGCTCACGGTTCCTGAAGCGACTGTCGAACTGACATGAAGTAGGAAGACTGAAGGCTAGGAAGACTGGAGGGTCCTGCACTGCCCAGGGAAGAAACCAGCAGCAGAGCAAAGCAACGAATAAAAGATGCGCTCCTTAACACCCAAGCAGGGTCCGACCTTCCTGGCTATCCGGCCCACTTTAGCTCTGTACAGCGAATTCGATCAGAGGAGGGAGTCCTGGCTTGCAGTTTGGGCAAACTGGTTGGTCCCACCAGGTTAGGGGTAGAAGATTCCTGGAGGATCCTCTCTTATCGTTGGAGTCTGAAGATTCGGACCTGCAGCAGACCCAGAGACCTGCTTTCACAGCAGGGTAGCTCTCCCGCCGGGACAGCACCACAGCCAATCATTTTAGAGTGCAACATGGGTCTCGAAGGAGACCCTGTGCAGGGAATCCTAAACCCCTCCCTCACATCCTGTCCCCCCAGACATACAGGTGCCTAAGGAGGGCTTCTGCGTAGAAGCCCGCGAAAAGACGGTGAATAAAGGAATCAAACCTTGTTTGGCGTGCAGAGTAAAACATGAGAAAGACTTTTACAAAAAGAAATGGCGACTAAACCCAGCGGGAACCAAAATAAAACATATATGGTCTAGCGGGTTTAAGTTTGAGGCTACCAAGATAGCCTAAAACAATACCACGGTTATTTAAGATAACAGCAGTAGGAAAAATAGGGTAGTTAACACTGCCACCAGCCAAGTCTTGATGAAAAGGGAGCAAAACAATGCTCAAATAGAAACAGACAAAAAGGGATAAGTATTAACCCTATCCAGTACTCTATGTAAGATAGGGTGTACTGGGTCTGTGGTTTTACAGAGGTTAATAAAGTTAATGGCAACGTTATAGGTTCTGGGAGACAGTAGTCAGTCCCAGAAAATGGAGTCTGAGTTAGCAAGTCTAAAAGACAACCCTGTGTCACTGCACACTTACCAGGTGAAAAAAAGAAATCACAGAAATCCAGCAAAGCTGCTGAGGGACTCAGTAGGTAAGGGAAATTAGCCATTCTGGAGAATTCTCCCTAACAGTCGCCCCCCCCCCCTCAATCTAAGGGACAGGAGGATTTAATCCACTCCTGCATGATTCTCTACCTCTAGTTGGTTAAAAACATCCTAGAGAGACCATCAGCATTTTGGTGGTGACATCCTGCTCTGTGCTCAATGGTGAAATCAAACCCTTGCAGGCAGATTGACCATCTCAGAAGTTGTGGGTTTTCCCCTTTCATTTGCATTAACCATCTCAAGGGTTGGTGGCCCGTCTGAATCACAAAAGTAGATCCATACAAGTATGGTCTAAACTTCTTCAGAGACCACACAATGGCAAAACACTATGGTTGCCCAACTTGTTTCTGGTTCCTTCAGTTTCCTACTGATGAAGCAAATGGGGTGCTCCCTACCTTTCTCATCCAGTTGACTAAGGACCGCACCTATACCTGTATTGGAGGCATCTGTCTGCACAATGAAGGGTTGGTGAAAATCAGGAGCTCTTAGGACTGGAGCGTGACTAAGGGCGTTCTTCAGGTTTTCAAAAGCTTGAGTGCACTCCTCATTCCATCTAACCTTTTCAGGGAATTTTGGAGAGGACATCACATTCAAGGGAGAAGCTATGGTCCCATAGTTCTCTATGAAATTTCTGTAGTACCCAGTGAGACCTAGGAAAGCTCTCACTTGGGTTTGAGTAGTAGGGGTGGCCCAGTTTTGTACAGCTTGTACTTTGCTAGGCAATGGCCTTATTTCACCTCCTCCTACCTCATGACCAAGGTATTCCACTTTTCTCTGACCAATTTGACATTTGCTTGCCTTTATGGGCAGATGGGCCTGATCAAGAGCCTGCAAAACATATCCTAAGTGATCAATATGTTCTTTCCATGTAGGGCTGAACACTGCAATATCATCCAAGTATGCCATGCAGAAGTCCTCCATCCAATTCAGAACTTGATTGACCATCCTTTGGAAAGTAGCAGGTGCATTCTTGAGTCCAAAAGGCATAACCTTAAACTGGTAGAGGCCTGCTGGGGGTGAGAATGCAGTTTTCACCTTGGCATGGTCTTTCAGGGCTATTTGCCAATAGCTTAACGTCAGATCAAATGTACTGAGGTACTTGGCTGAACCAAGTCTATCCACCAGTTCATCTGTCCTTGGCAAAGGATGGGCATCAGTCTTAGTGACTGCATTTAGAGCTCTATAGTCCACACAGAATCTCAACTCCTTGGATCCTGCCTTTGGTACTAGACAACTGGACTAGACCATGGACTTGTACAGGGCTCTATAACCCCGAGATCAAGCATCTTGTTGACCTCTCCTTTGATGTGGGATATCACATGTTCTGACATTCTGTAACCTCTGCTTTTTACAAGTAGACAGTCACCAGTGAGAATATCATGCTGGCCCCAAGGGATCAAGCCTGGTGAAAGTGAAAACAGGGAGGCAAACTGATTTAACAGAATTTTGCACTCCTGTTTTTCAGATGTCAGTTGAGAAGAGAGATTGACTCCTATTTTCTCATCCAAAGGTTGGCCTCTGAGGAGGTCAGGTAGAGGTTCACTCTCCTCCTCTTGAGCTGAGGCTAGAAGCAAAGCTCCCACTTCTGGTCTCGAGACATATGCCTTTAAACGGTTGGTGTGAAAGACTCTATTAGCCTCCTTAGGTGTGCCTAAGTCCACCAAATAGTTCACCTCTCCAAGTTTGCCCACAAGCTTGAAGGGTCCTATCCATTTGTCCTGCAAGCCCTCTGCCTTGTTGGCACCATAACTAATAGCAACTGGTCTTGAGTAAACTCAACCATGTTGGCCTTCTGGTCATGCCAATGTTTGACCAGAGCCTGACCTGCTGTTATCACTAGCTTCTGCCATCATGTGTGACATTCTCCTCCGCAGACCTATGACATAGTCAGTCACTCTGACAGGCTTGGGGGAAGGAGCACTCTCCAACCCCTCCTTAATCAGGGCCAATGGACCTCTGACTGGATGGCCATAGAGAAGTTCAAAGGGACTGTAATCAACTCCCTCCTGAGGGACTTCTCTATTAACAAATGGAAGGCATGGCAGTAGAAGGTCCCACTTATTTAAGGGCGTTCCTCTAAAGCACCTATCATGCTCTTCATAGTACGATTAAACCTCTCTACCAGTCCATTTGTCTGTGGATGGTAGGCTGTAGAGAACTTGTAAGTGACACCACAGTTTTTCCACATGGCTTGCATGTAGTGGGACATAAAATTGGATCCCCTGTCGGATATCACTTCCTTAGGAAACACTACTCTGGTAAAAAATACCAAGTAGAGCCTTAGCCACAGCCTGAGCCGTAACACTTCTCATAGGTAGGGCTTCTGGATCTCTTGTAGCATGTCTACTACAACCAGGATAAACCTGTTCCCTGAAGATGTGGGAGGGTCAAGGGGACCAGCAATGTCGATGACCACCCTCTCAAAACGAACTCCCACCACTGGGAGAGGCACCAGGGGTGCCACATTCTTGACTCCACTCTTGCCAGAGGTTTGGCAAGTGTGACAGCTCCTACAGAACTTCTCAACTTCTGAACCCATTTTAGGCTAGTAGAAGTATAAGGAGAGCCTTTCCTTGGTCTTTTTGAAGCTCAAATGACCAGCCAGAAGTATCTCCTGGGCCAACTGTAGGAACTGCAGTCTGTTGGCAAGGGCCACTACAATTCTTTTGCAGTCCCCAGGGATAGACTCGGTCGGTTCACTGTAGAAGAGGCCATCTTCCCATCTTAACCTATGCTTCCCAACTTCTTGCCCATTAAGATTGTTAGCAGCCTGTTGCCGAAGACCCTTGAGAGTAGGACACTCTCTTGGTCCTCTGCTGAAGTCTGCCCTGTTGGGTCCACCTTCTGCCAGTAAAGAGTGCAGCTCAGGATGGCCAACAGGGTCAAAATCTCCAACTAAAACAGTGTCTTCTTCCAGATCTGATTCTTCAGAAACTGGCTCAACCACACAAGGTTGCACCTCACACTCTGCCTCAGCAGGTGGAAGGATCACAGTTGTGATCTTGGACAATCTTGGGGATGTCCTTGTTGGTAGCACAGGGGTGCTGTCTGACTTTTTCCTCGAGGTCTTGGGTTTCCCCTTTGCCTCTTCCTTGCCAGAAATAGCAGTGAGCAACTTCTGTGGAGTGGGAGTGATAGTTTCCTCTATCAACTCCTCTGGAGAGCCTCTCAAGGTCCTCTCCCTTGCAGGCCTAGTGAGCTCCTGTCTCCTCTTACTGGGAGGCCTGGGGGTGCTGGACACAACTCCAAATGTTTTCAGGTCATTACCCAACAGGACTCTCCCAGGCACTTCACTCTGCACACTAACATGTATTTGACAGTCATATCATTACACTGGATGAGAGCTGGTAACTGGGGAAGCATTTGCACAGGGCCTCCAGCTAACTTGTAATGTGTTTGGGTGCCTTAGCAACATCCTCCACCTTAAAGAATGATTAATCCACCACAGTTATGCTGGCTCCAGTGTCTCTGATGGCAGGAGTCTCCTGGCCATTCACAAGAACACTATCTTTATAATACTCTTTAGTATTATCTGGGATGGAGTTATAGACATCTAAATTCTGTTGTTCCCACAAGCCCAGGTACACTAAAGGAACACTAGCTGAGACTTTCATGGGTTCATCAGACAATAGGTGAAAGTTTCCACTTGTCATAGGTACTTCTTCCTCTGGGGAGAAGGCTAAGGAGACAGTGTGGACCCCTGACGATTTACCCTTACATCTGGGATCCCCTTTCACATGGTCAGTTGACCCACAACTATAACATTTCCCAAATGTCATAATGAATGGGGTTTTGTTCTGACCTCCATCTGGTTTGTGTCCAGATGGTGGGTGCACTAGCCTGATACGGTTTCCCTTGTTGTTTGCCCTTATGTTGTTGTTTGTGGCCCTCTTTTGGATTGGAGGTATTAGCATTCTCCTTGTTATCTTTCTTTGGCTGCTTTCCCCTCATCCTTCTTCTGAGTTGCCCCAGAATCCTTGTGAGTAGCCCTGTTGGCAACCCACAAGTCAGCAGCCTTAGCTAACTTCTTTGGATCTATCTCCTTAGAATCAGCCAAGTGCTGTCTGAGCTCAGGAGAGCAGGCATCATAAATTGACTCCAACATAACAAGATTTCTCATACCTTCATAAGTGTTCACTCTGTAACCCTTAACCCAACCATCTATGTTTTTCAAACGTTCATGTACCCAGGTAGCCAACGGGTACCATCATGCATTTTGAAGGCCCTAAACCTCTTAAGGTACTGGGAAGGGGTCTTCCCAAATCTAGCAATTAAAGCTAGCTTCACACACTCATAATCCATCCTATCCACCTCTCCCAACTCCACCACAACATCAAATGCAACAGTGGGTAGCCTAGAGAAGAGCCAGGGAAGCAACTGATTCCCTGTAAGACCTTGAATCCCATGGTTATATTCAAACATTTAACCTCATAAATACCCACCATTTCTTTAGATATACAGGGTTTCTTAGGACTGGAAGACCTAGAAGACTCTGGGAGAGAAGACTTTTCAAGAGATAACGTTTTCATTTCTAGTTCATGATTCAACTCCATTTCTCTGAGCTTAAGTTCTTTTTTTTTATAAAACATTTTTTATTGTTTATTTTAATATAACAATCACAAAAACAAAACCAACATAAGGACTATCATTTTCATTCAAAATCAAAAGTTATTACACACGTTATCGATGGTCGAAAGGCATATCAAATAGTTACATTGGTATTTAGATCACACTCCACAATGTATAGAAACGAGTCTTAGGTCACCACTTCCTCCCCCCTATCACAAATTGTCGAGGCTTTGTTGGGACAGCCCCTTGCTGAATAGATCCTATGCTCCATCATGGCACATGTGTCCATGTCCGTCTTCCATTGGTCCAATGTCGGGGTGTCAGGGGCAACCCATTTATGCGCTATATTACACTTAACTAATCCTGTTGGCGTATTCAGGAGCAGTGTCTCCCTTTTGTTAGCCTCTATCTCGTAAGGTACGCCCAGGAGTAGGGCTCTTGGGTCCAGTGGTATGGTACGAGCCAGAACTTTGGAAAGTTCACGACAGCATTCATTCCAAAAGCTTTGTATCCGGGGACATGTCCAAAGGATATGAATGAAGGTTCCCTCTCCCTCCCCACATCGTAGACAGCTTGGATTCGGGGCACGTTTCCAGACGTATAGGGTCCTGGAGTAGTATACCCGGTGTAATATTTTGAACTGTACAAGTCGAAGCCTAGAGGAAATAGCAATTTCTCTGGGGTGCATGAGAACCTGTATACAGTCCTCCGGGTCTATTTCCCCCACATCCGCCTCCCATTTCGCCTTCAGATTGTTCAGTTCAGGGGTGTCAAAGGATGATATAGCGTTATATAGGATGGAAGTGCATTTAGTGGGGATGTATTCCAGCAAAATATTACGCTCGATAGGGGTGTATTCCGGTACATCAGTGTCTGCCGGTAAGTGGGTTTTTAAGGCATGGGCCAGGCGTGTATAGTGATACAGTTCTGTATTCGGGATATGGAATTCTAGTTGCAGAGCGTCGAATGAGGCCAGCTTCCCGTCAGTGAGTATATCCCCAACCCTTATGACCCCAGCCCTCACCCATTTGGGCCATGGCTTAAATTTCCGGACTTCAGCCAAGTTGCTATTTTGCCATAGAGGTTGTGCGGTAATAACTTTGTTTCCCCACCCAATAAAATGGTGTGCTTGTCTCCAAACCGTAATAAGATGTGTTGTGGTTGTAGGTGGAGAGGCTCTCGGGAGGGGTTGATAAAGGAGGGTCAGTGGGTCCATGTTCTGGATGGTGGCTATCTCAGCCCGTATGTGGGGCAGTTTGCGGTCTTTATGGAGAAGGTCATTGACCACTGCCATTTGCGATGCCCAATTATAAGTTTGGAGACGAGGGACTTCCAACCCGCCTTCCCAGATCGATCTCTGGAGTGTGGTTAGCGCAATGCGCGGTTGACCTCCCCCATATGAGTTCTCTGAGGAGTGCCTCCACTTGGTGAAACTCCAGGTCTGGGATCCTGAGCGGGGCATTCTGGAGGATATGAGGAATCTAGGAAGGGTCATCATCTTAAAGAGCGCAGCTCTGCCCATAAGGGTCAAGGGGAGGAGTTTCCAGTGTTCAACATCGACAATGAAGCGGTCCGTAACCGGTCGGAGATTATGTTTTATGTATCCGGTCAAACCCCCAGATATCCAAATTCCCACATATTGGAAGCCTTGTCGTTCCACTCGGTACGGGCAATCCTGGGGGATGGCCTGTGCTCCGCCCTTTACAGGAAAAAAGACAGATTTACCCCAATTGATTCCAAGTCCGCTAAATTCACCAAAACGGAAGAGCATCTGGCCCTCATTACAAGTCAGACGGTGGACCATGGTGCTATTAGCACCATGGTCCATGCCGGATTCCGCCATGGTGGATGGCGGAATTACCGCCCCATTCCAAGGTGAGTGGGGCGGTAATTCACCATTTGCCCTTCCCCATTCCCATTTTTGCCCCATAGGGCATAATGGGGATGGGGAAGGCGCTAATTACGGCACCGTAAATTACGGTGCCGTAATTAGCACCAAGGTCGCTTTTCGCCTTGGACTTTAACGCCTGCAAAAAGCAGGCGTTAAAGTGTGAATCAGGCGTTAAGGGTTAACGGCGCCGCCGGCGCCGTTAAACCCTTAACGCCTAACTTGTAATGAGGGCCACAGTGGGACAGGACCGGGTCGGGTCCCCCAAGTATATCAGGAGATCGTCTTCGTATAGAGATGTACGATCTTCGTGACCCTCCGGCCATGTAAACCCTATCCATGCTGCATTTTGGCAAAGCCAAAGAGCAAGCGGCTCAATTGCGAGGGCAAAGAGGAGGGGAGAGATTGGGCATCCTTGCCGAGGGCCCCTACCAAGAAGGAAGGATCGAGAGGACCATCCGTTTACTTTTACTTCTGCTTGGATATTAGTGTAAAGTAACTGTACCCATCCCAAAAAGGCCTCTCCGAATCCCATACGGCGCATGATTTCCCAAAGGCTGTCCCATGGATTTGAGTCGAACGCCTCCTCGAAATCAATTGCCAGTAGAGCTAAAGGCCCGTCTATAATCAGAGAACTTTCCAATGCCAGATGGAGGCGCCGTAGATTCATCCGGGTCAATTTATGTGGTATGAATCCACACTGGTCCGGGTGGATCAGGGTGGGTGCAACCAGTTGTAATCGGTTTGCTAGGAGCTTGGCTAGGACCTTGGCTCCCCCGTTAATCAGTGATATGGGTCTGTAGGAAGCACATTTATGAGGAGGTTTGTCGGGTTTGGGGATGACTCATAACTCTATGGTCGCCTTACATAGGTCTGGGGGGAGGGTCCCTTGTTCTCGGGAGCTAAGAAACATTCTGTAAAGGGGGGCGCTATTCTATCTGCCCCTAATTTTTGCCAGATTTCAACTGGAAATCCATTCGGGCCCAGCGTATTCCCTGTTTGTAGTTGAGATATCGCTGCTGAAATTTCAGCCTCTGATAAGGCTGAGTCTAATTGTTCCTTCTGTTGCTCGGAAAGAGTTGGCGGCGTTATGGCATCTAAGGGAGAGGGGTCTAACGGGAGGGGTGGGGCTCGATATAGATCTGCATAAAACTCGGCAAAAGCCTCTGCTATTTCGGCATCTACTTGATATCGGTTGCCCTGTGAAGTGATTATTTCCCGGGCATGGTGCTGTCCTTCGTCCCTTTTCTCCAACCCGACAAGCATCTTACCCGCCTTGTCCCCCAGTTCATATACTCTTACTCTAGCTTGCCAGTGGGCCTGTTTAGCGCTATCCATCATTTTGTTCGGAAGGCGCTCTTGGGCGCGTTGAAGGGATCGGTCCGTATCAGGAGTGGAATCACGAATGTGCTTAGTTTCCCAATTGCTCACTTCACTCTCGGCCTCCAGTATCTCTCGGAGCCAAGTGTTCCTTTTCTGTGTCGTCCAGGAGAGAATCTCTCCTCTCAACACTGTTTTATACGCTTCCCATGTTATCTTATTCTTCATTAAGTTCAAAATATTCGGCGGACACTTCCTCGAGATGCTCGATCAATTCTGGGAACCCTAGATAATAGTTGTTTAGTCTCCATGTTCTAGGGGGAAGAACACCCTGCATACGTATTTCCATTAATAAAGGGGAGTGGTACGAGACACCTCGGGGGAGCATTTCCGCGGACATTGCCCTATGAAAGTTGGTATGTGGTATAAGGAAGTAATCTAGCCTGGACATGGAGCCAGGGGCTCCCGAGTGGAACAAGTATTCTCTAGCATCGGAGTGTAATTCCCGCCACACATCCTGGAGCCCCAGAGCAGATGTAAAGTTGGCCAGTCTGGTAGGGGTTTCTAGGCTACGATTCCAAAGGTGGGAGCGGTCAGTGCTATTATTCATGGTATCGTTGAAATCCACCCCTAGGATGTACATGTCAGGGTGGTGTTTCCCTATAAGGGTGGTGAGGTCATCCAATAATTCCAGTCCCAGCCCGGGTGGGGAGTAGATTGAAGCAACAGCCACTTTCTCACCCCAGAGCGTAGCTAGGATAAAGACGTAGCGGCCCCTGGGGTCTTGTTCTCCAGTTTGCGGGATAAACGGGATGCGTTTGTGTATTAGAACGAGGGTGCCCCTAGATCCCATAGTGTGCCCCGCATGGAAGGCAGGACGATAATTGGTTCTTTGGAAAAAGGCACATTTTGACCCGGCCAGATGTGTCTCTGTTAAAAGGGCCATGTCAGGAGAGTGTCTATTCAAAAATTGCATAATGAGGCGTCTTTTGATCCCTGTTCCCATCCCGTTCATATTCCAAGTGAGTAGTTTTAGAGATCTGGGATGTCGCCCGGGTAGTATCTGGCTTTGTGTGGACGTCATTTATGGCGCATGGTGGGGATCTTCAGGGTATTGTAGCCAAAGAGAGATGGCGGTATCCTTCCCGCCTGTACTGTGGGAGTGGTGCTACCATGTGGAGTGGTACGAGGTGGCCCGAATGGAGGATAGTGATTAGATCGACCTGTGAACATGTAATAGCCCTGAAACAACAAACATACTTTCAAACCCCCAACCCACCCCCACCCTATACTCCACCCCAACACGAAGTACCTGTTGCCCAAACATTACTGATCCTCAAACTTAAGGCGTCGGCACGAAAAACCAAACCCTTAGATAGAGTTCAAAAAGAGAGGGGTGGTTCACCAGGGGCGGGGAGAGTTTGAGCCTTCCCCGGAGTCCCTTCTCTTGCACCCAATGTCAAGATCATTCATGGTGGATACATCATGTAGCGGGGTCGGAGACATGGGCGCGGTGCATCCGCGTGAGGTGGCATCCCCCTTACCCATTCTTTTAGGGAATAGTAGTTTGTTCAGCATTCATCCTGTTGCGCAACTGGCTCCGGGGCGTCTCGTCCCGCCAGTTCTAGGTTTCTCCTTGGTGAGGCCTGCCTTGGCCAGGGTCGGGGCCTTCCTCTTTGTCTCCTTGGTCTTGAGGCCCAATCGCCCACTATGTGAGCCTCTGCCCATTTCCAGGCCTCCTGTGGATCATTAAAGTGAACAGTGGTTCCTTTGTGATAAATCTTGAGTTGAGCCGGGAACAGCAGCCCATATTTCCCATTCCGCTGGGCAAGCTGTTTTTTAAGTGAGAGCGTCCCTGTCGTGATAATTAAGCAGGCGAGCAATGATTGTACGGGGAGGAGCACCTGGAAGCGGTTTGCCCAATGGCATTCTGTGGGCCCGCTCCACTGAAAAGAATTTTGAAAAAGAGTGTCCACGAGCCACTGTTCGAGGAACAGTTCCATGCACTGTCCCTCCTCCCCCTCTGGCAGGCCAAGAATGCGAACGTTATTGCGGCGGAACCTTCCTTCTCCCTCATCCACTCTAGATTCTAGGGTTTTCAGGCGGTTTAAGGCTTGGGACAGTTGCCGATTGAGCCTGTTGATGTTGTCCTCTGCTTCGGAGATGCAGTGTTCCGCCTCTCCTGTTCTGGAAGTTAGCCTCTGCAAGTCGTGGCGCAGGAAGAAGACATCTGCCGCGATACTGTCCATTTTTATCTCCATGGAGGAGCGGGAGCTGGCGATGGCTGGAATCATGTCTCGTAAGGATAAATGGTCATCGCCTGCGGGGGAGTTTGGCCGTGTTGTTGGGCCCGCTGAGGCCAGGGCTGTAGCAACCGTGAACTGGTCCATGCTGCTCTGTGTGGACGATTTCTTTAGCCTATCTTTACCCATTTTTCCCCGGAGTCTGTGAAACTTATATTGCAGAGTAAGGATCCATCCAGTGCGTTCCCGCCCAGGGGTGACAGACCGGGCGCGCCGGGGTCTGATGTCTCTGATAATGCAAAGTGAAGATAGTCGCCCCCTAGGTGTACTGTGTTGCGGCTGTATGGTGGGTCCAGTGGGTGGTTGCCAGTGTCACAAAGCGATGTCCACCCGGGACTGCCTCCATGGGGGCCGGAAGATTATGGGGTCAGAGTCCCTTAAGAAGCTTATTGGGCCCTTCCTGCCCTCTCGGTGCCTGTCGGCCTTCAGCGCCTTTATCTCCCCTCTCCAGTGTGTAGTGGCCGCCCTGCGCCTCTGGTGTGCTTCAATCTCCCCTCTCAGCAGTCGGTGGGCACTGTTCACAGGGTTTGGTCAGCGGGTGGGGCCACTTGCTTCTAGTTTGTTACGGCCGCTCCTCACCGGGACCGGCCGCTCCACCGCACGGGAGCCAGAGCACAGCCGGGTTCAGGATTTCTGGAGTCAGGACGCCCTCCCACACCAGGTGACGCACGATCCCTGGGGGCAGGGGCCGCACGTTCATAGGAACCCCAGGAGGCCTCGCTCTCTTCCCCTCGCAGTTCGGTGAGCCGCGCCCTTCCACTGCGTGCACGGTTCCAGGAGATCCAGTCTATCAGGACCTCTTCCGAATTCCGGGTGCACAGCTGGTGGGCGTCCGCAGCCTCAGCGGTCCCTGCTCTCCAACCTTTCTTTTGGGTTTCGGGGGAGGTCGCCGATGTCCGCCTCTGTCTTCTCTGTGCCCTGCAGCGGCGGGCCGTAGAGACTTCTGGTGGAGGCTGTCCTCAGGCACCAGCGGCCATCTTGGTCGCACAGTTCCAGCGCTGCTGGCACTCGATGTTTTATGGATTTCCTCCATCAGCTGGCCAAGTAGGCACTGTAAACTCTGTCGGTTCAAGCCTACCGCCTCACGGGTTTGGTCGAGGTGCTTGTTCAGCACTAGATCCCCAGAAATCAGGATGTAAACACAGGATTATTTTGGCGCCCGCATCGTTCGCGTGTTGGCCACACCCCCTGAGCTTAAGTTCTTGATGCTTTTGTTCAGTTTGAGCATTTAAACATTTAAATTCCAATTCAAGTCTCATCTTTTCTAGGGCAATGAATTCAGGACTGAGTGTAGGACCTGAAGGGGTCCCAGTGGACAAAGGTTGAGGTTGCTGAGCAGACAAGGGAGCAGTGAGGCCTACATTAGGAGACACATTTACTTCCTCTAACTCATCAATAATAGACACATTATCATCCTCATTATTTTCCACATTTGCTGGAGAGTCAGGCATTTCAGACCCACTCCCTAGACTTTGGTTCTTTAACAACTTTTCAATCAATTCAGACTTTTTGAATTTGGTAGAGAGGTTCTTTTCTCTGCACTGTAACTAAGGAGGGTTTCCTGACTGTAGCCTTCTATAGCAGACATGATTAATATTGATTTTTAGTGATGTTAGCCTTGTGGTTAGTTGATCCAAGGTAATAGCAGCACTCTAAGTGTAATTACTATGCTTCATCCCACCGCTGTACACCAGTGTTAGGCAGAATTATATGCAATACCCTTTGGGAACACCACACACAATTAGGTCTACAAGTGACAGTACAAATTCACCTTTGGTACAAGCCTGTACTACACAGTAAAAGTAGTAGCG
The DNA here is from genome assembly GCF_040938575.1 of Ambystoma mexicanum. Taxonomy (NCBI): domain Eukaryota; kingdom Metazoa; phylum Chordata; class Amphibia; order Caudata; family Ambystomatidae; genus Ambystoma; species Ambystoma mexicanum. The sequence goes on along the minus strand of NC_090934.1, from coordinate 1,129,800,947 downwards.
ATGGCTAAGCAGCCAGGCTTATCTCACAAGCAAGTGAGCAGTATCAATAGATACACAAAGGACAGCAATTACTATGATTCAAACAAACACTGACTCAAGGTTTCTGAGTAAAAGAAAATACATTTATTTACACATCAGTTGTATAACATCTCACTAAAGTAAAGCAGTCTAAAAAGCACACCCTTAATACACCACACCACTCCCAATAGGTTGCAGACAAGTTAAGCTCACAAAATGAACTGGGAGCAAAATGGCACTCCAGAAATTTAAAAGGGAGGGAAAGACAAAGTTAGGCAGAAATTGAATAGTACCAACAGGTAAGTAAGCAGGGGAATCTAGAAAGAGGAACTACAGTGAGGGAATCAAATCGAAAAGGCTTAGGGCCAAAGTCAATAGGACAAAAGTCTTTTGCTCAAGTTCAAACAATTTAGGGTAGTTCGTGGTTAAGTCTTTGCCAAGAGTTCCGGATGAAGTTGGTCGGCAGAAAAGTTAGTTAAAGAGTAGAGAAGGACAAGCCCTCGGATTGGAGAAAGATTACACACGCTTTCACTGCGGATGGACGAAACGAACAACCGGATTTGAACAGTACCTTTAAATGGAGAAGAAGCTGTAGCTGAGGCGGACGTTCCTGGCAGTTCCTGCAGGCTCACTGTTCCTGAAGCGACTGTCGGACTGACATGAAGTAGGAAGACTGGAGGGTCCTGCACTGCCCAGGGAAGAAACCAGCAGCAGAGCAAAGCAACGAATAAAAGATGCGCTCCTTAACACCCAAGCAGGGTCCGACCTTCCTGGCTATCCGGCCCACTGTAACTCTGTACAGCGAATTCAATCAGAGGAGGGAGTCCTGGCTTGCAGTTTGGGCAAACTGGTTGGTCCCACCAGGTTAGGGGTAGAAGATTCCTGGAGGATCCTCTCTTATCGTTGGAGTCTGAAGATTCGGACCTGCAGCAGACCCAGAGACCTGCTTTCACAGCAGGGTGGCTCTCCCGCCGGGACAGCACCACAGCCAACCATTTTAGAGTGCAACATGGGTCTCGAAGGAGACCCTGTGCAAGGAATCCTAAACCCCTCCCTCACATCCTGTCCCCCCAGACATACAGGCACCTAAGGAGGGCTTCTGCGTAGAAGCCCGTGAAAAGACGGTGAATAAAGGAATCAAATCTTGTTTGGCGTGCAGAGTAAAACATGAGAAAGACTTTTACAAAAAGAAATGGCGACTAAACCCAGCCGGAACCAAAATAAAACATATATGGTCTAGCGGGTTTAAGTTCGAGGCTACCAAGATAGCCTAAAACAATACCCCGGTTATTTAAGATAACCGTAGTAGGAAAAATAGGGTAGTTAACACTGCCACCAGCCAAGTCTTGATGAAAAGGGAGCAAAACAATGCTCAAATAGAAACAGACAAAAAGGGATAAGTATTAACCCTATCCAGTACTCTATGTAAGATAGGGTGTACTGGGTCTGTGGTTTTACAGAGGTTAATAAAGTTAATGGCAACTTTATAGGTTCTGGGAGACAGTAGTCAGTCCCAGAAAATGGAGTCTGAGTTGGGAAGTCTAAAAGACAACCCTGTGTCACTGCACTGAAGGTGCTGTGTAACACACAGTAAAAATAAACTCCTTAAAACCCAAGCAGGGTCCAACCTTCCTGGCTATCCGGCCCACTGTAGCTCTGTACAGCGAATTTGACCAGAGGAGGGAGTCCTGGCTTGCAGTTTGGGCGAACTGGTTGGTCCCACCAGCTCAGGGGGAAGAAGATTCCTGAAGGATCCTCTCTTGCCGTTGGAGTCTGAAGATTCAGACCTGCAGCAGAGCTTCACGGAGCGGTTCAGTCGTTGTAGGGGTCCTCTTCTTCCAGTTCCTCATTGGTTCTTTCGTTTCAGTGGTGACTCTGTCTTTCCAGTCCCAGAGACCTGCTTTTATGCAGTTTTCCCCCATTCATACAGCCTGGCTGTCAATCACATAGCAGGGTGGCTGTCCTGGCAAGGGCACTCCCCTCAGCCAATCCAACAGGAGTGTGACTTGGGTTACCAAGGGAACCCATGGCAGTGGTCCGAAGACCCCTCCCTAACATCCTGCCTACCTAGACTTTCAGATGCCTTAAGGAGGGCTTCTGTGCAGACACCCATGAAAAGACAGCGAACAAAGGAATCATCCCCGGTTTGGCGTGCAGAGAAAAACACTAGAAAAACTTTAACAAAAAGAAATGGCGAATAAACCCAGCCGGAGCCAAAATAAAATGTATTTGGTCAAGCAGGTTTATGTTCGAGGCTAATATAATAGCCTAAAACAATGCCATGGTTATATAAGATAACCGCAGTAGAAATGTTAGGCTAGATACCACTGCCACCAGCCAAGTCTTAATGTAAAGGGAGCAAAACAATGCTCCAAGAGACACAGACAAAAAGGGATAAGAGTTAACCCTTTCCAATACTCCATGTAAGATGGGGTGTACTGGGTCTGTGGTTTAAAGTGACTAAAGTTAATGGCAAATTACTCTTTTCTGGGGGACAGTAGTAAGCCCCAGAAAATGGAGTCCGTGGGAAGTCTCAAAGACAACCCTGTGTCACTGCACTGAAGGTGCTGTGTAACACACACAAAAGTGGTGCTCATGGAGTAGGTGAGGCTCCAGAGTCCAAGAACACACATGGTAAAAACACACACAGCAAAACACATGTAAGAGTGGGAAGAAGGCTCAGCAAAGCTGCTGAGGGACTCATTAGGTAAGGGAAATCAGCCATTTATGAGAATTCTCCCTAACAGCTGGCATGAGAGTATAATCCTCCCAGTTTATAAAAAAGGCTCATGGAATCTACCTGGCAATTACAGAATGTTAGCTATGTTGGATATTCCAGCAAAGATTTTTGCCAAAACTCTAATAATGGAATTAAATCAATGGATAGACAAATCCAATATATTTTCCCCCAATCAAGCTGGTTTTAGAAGACATTCTTCTACCATCCACAATATAGTAAATCTAGTAACAGCAATTGAGGGTTCATCGAAAATGCAAAAGTTACCTGTGTATGCCGCATTTATAGACTTTACAGCGGCATTTGATACCATACTACGGGACTGGTTATGGATGAAACTCGAAACATGGGGGATACTGCCAGGTCTGTTAGCCATGATCAAACTGCTGTATAGTGATACCTCAGTAAGAATAAGGTTAGATAATGAAGGTAAATTATCAGTATCCATGAAAACTCATAGAGGAGTCAAGCAAGGCTGCATACTTGCAGCGACGTTATTTAATTTATACCTAGCTGACTACACGAGAAATGTACATCATACACTAATGAATGATGTCAAAATAGATACCTTAAGATTGAGTTGGCTAGGTTATGCAGATGATCTTGTTCTCTTAGACTATACACCTAAAGGTTTGCAATATAAATTATCTGAATTAGAAAGTTTCACAAAATTGAATGGTTTTAGCATAAATATAAGTAAAACTAAGATTTTATTTTTTTCCAATAAAGTTAGGGCGTTTAGGCGTGAGTCCTATGAATGGACAATTATGGAACAAAATATTGAGGTAGTAGCATGTTACAAATATTTGGGAGTCATTTTTGATCAAAAAATGAACTGGAAATACCACTGGGAAGAGACAAAAACCAAATGTCTAAAATTTGTATATGCACTTAGTCACTTTATTGGTAAGCAAGGCAGATTTTTTGTTCATACCATAATGCTGCTTTATTCCTCTAAGGTGGCATCTTGTCTTTTATATGCTGCTGAAGTGTGGGGGACTGCCTATACTAAAGAACTAGATTGTTTTGAAGCAAAACCTTTAGAGATTTTATTTAGGATGCCTAAAACATTATCCAGAGAGTATATGTAATTTTATGAGTGCTACTGATCTTATTGCATATAAAAAAGCAATGTTATATGTGAAATTGTGCAATTTGACTGTTAAGACATTTATCAAAGAGTTAATGGATGGTTTTCTGAAAAAAGATTTTATGATTGTAAATGGCATCCTCGCACAGTTAAGTAAGGTATATCACAGATGGGCCAAAGATAATGCTGAGGTTTGGCTACACCGTTCCTATGCAGGAACAAAACGGTTATTAAAATTAGCAATTTATAGTTTGGCTGTAGAGCGTGACATTATAAATTTGGCTACCAAAGCTAATATTGGTCTCTTTTTAGAGTATTGGGAACCTAACTAGACTAAGCCTGGGTTCCAATTAGCTTTTCCAAATTGTACAACAGTACGACAATACCTGCTGTTTAAGTTTAACCTTCAACCTACACTGGAAGTATTAGGTGGGAAATTGGGTATCATCAAAGAAGAAAGATACTGTCGACTATGTGGAATTGTAACTGTAGAAACTGCTCAACATTTGCTGTGTAATTGTGAAAGCCTTCATCTAATGAGAACAAAATATGTGAAAGCGTACAATAATGGCTTTGAGGTTGCAAATATGCACAAATTATGGAAAGTTTTTCTGCAACGGAATGATTTAAATGTTATTTTTTTTTAAATGTTATTTATCATATGATGAAATTTTATGAAATGATTTTAATGGTAGTAATGGAATTGTCTAAGGGCATACTTTTAAAAAAAGTTTCTTATGATGAATATTTGTTTTATTGTTGATAATCTGGTGATGAAATGTTTTTGAGCAATGATCCAACTCAGGGAAACATGTTATTATGTATATTGTTGTCCATATGTAAAGCCTAACTGGTTGTGTACATATTAATACATAAATAAATTTAAAGTATTTTCTTGGTAAATGGGTATAAACCTTACCCGAGGGTTGAGGCCATGAAGGCGTTGGCATAGATTTCACTGATGGCGTTGATGACGCTATAGGAATTGATTTTGTACTCGACAAAGTTGCTGACGCTGGCTTTCGATAAGCTCGAAGGCGCCTTCGACACTGGTGTTGATGAAAGTTTGGAACCTGACGCCATTTTGTCTGACATTGCCTTCGATTTATGCACCGATAGGCTCGACTTGCTCTTTTTTTTAGATACCAGAGAAGGTTCGCTAGACGGTACTCTCGATGATTTCAAGCCGGATTTTGAGCATTTAGTAGTCTCTGACCTTCCTCTGTCATCCGAGGGATGAGCTGGGACATGGTCTTTGCGCGACTTCTTTGAGGGGGTCAGGCCGCAATTTTGAAGATTTGCATCATTGAGGCTCTGAAGGCCTCCCATTTCTTAGGGGAATCATGTTTAGTTGGACAAGTAATAACCCCTGTGGAGTCAGAAGACGAAGAAGGAGATCGGTGACGTCTCTTCTTCGCCTTCTTTGAAGAAGACAAAGATTTTCTCGATCCACTCCTCGATCGAGAGTTCTTCGACTTACGCCGGGACGACTCTCTTAAGACTCCCCAGAGTCTTTAATTCTCTTCGAAGAGGTCTTCGAAATTTCCCTCCCCACCACCAATTTACCTCGCCGTTCCTCGAGAGCTTTAGGCATCATGGCCTGACAGGACCCGCATTCATCGGTCCGATGGTCGGGATTCAGGCACCATGGGCAAACTCAATGGGGATCAGTGATCGACATCTTATTCCCGCAATCCTGGCATTTTTTTAAACCAGTTTTAGGGGTAGAAGGATTTGAAGATGAAGACATCTTGACGAAAGACTGATGCGCCGTTTTCAAACACACAAAGCAAAAGCTTTTTGAAAAAACGGAACTGAAGCCAACGGCCGCGGCTCGAGCTATTTGTACTACGGATTAAATTGATGCTCTACGGCAACCTTCGAGCGACACCGACACCACACCATCGAGCACAGCGCCCTCTGGTGTGTGTTTTTGTTTTTTTTTTCCGAAGCAGCAAAGCTGATGATACGAATATCAAAGTTGAGGAATACGTGGGCGGACACAATCCATTCGAAATAAAGCTTTTGACTGACTGACCACTCCACTATATTCCACCATACTCTCGCCAAGCCCACCCTACACCCACTCAATCCCACACCACTCTGAACCACTTCACCCAACATCACTCCAATACAATCAACTCTACACCACTCGACCCCACTCTCTACCACACCACTCCATTCAACCCCATTCCACCTCACCCCACACCACCACACCCTACATCTCCCTTCACCACTCTCCCCCACCCCTGGCCAACACCACCTTAATCCAACCAAACCCAAACACCCTATACCACTCTAAACCCCTTTGCCCCACTTCATCTCACAACATTCTAGACTATTCCAGATCACCGGACTCCACTCAACACCAGTCCACTCCACACCATTTCACTCTAATCCAACTCAACTCTGCATCATTCTACCCCACCCACCCCAGACAACCTCACACCACACCACTCAACCCACTCCACCACATTCTACACCACTCCAACCCACTCCAATCCATGCAGCACCACACTCACCACCACTCTATGCACACTACTCCACCCCACCTCACACTGATCCACAGCATTCCACATAACTCTATACCATACCACTCCAGCCCGCCATTTACCAATCTTCACCCGTCCACAGCCTTATAATCCCACACCATGCTAACCCAACTATTATCACTCCACCCCATACCATATCACACCACTCCATCCCACAACAACCCACACCATCCCATATCACTTCACTGCACACCACCACATCCTACCCATACCTCTCCGTTATCCACCTCACCATTCCACACCACCTCTCCAAGCTGTACTCCCCTCCTCCCCACAACACTCTACCACACACCAATCCAGACCCTTAAACACCCCTCAGCTCACACCAGTGTACACCAAAAAAAAAAACACTATCCTACACCTCTTTACTTCACACTGAACCACACCATATTATTCCCCTAAACTACTCTGCCACACAAATCCCCACCAACACCACCCCACATCACTCTGCACTACTCCACTCACCCCTACCCCACACCACTCTACTGCACCCCACACTACCTCCACATAACTTCACTGACATCATCTCAATTCACGCCACTCAAGAACACATCTCATTCCACCACACCGCCCATACCACTCTACACAAGTCCATACTACTCAAACACTCCCTACCCAACACCTCCCCTCACCACTCAAAACCATTCCACTATACACCACTCTACACTGTTCCATTCCTTTCTATCCCAGCCCTCTCTAGACAATTTCACACCACACTATTCCATCCAAGTTCACACCAAACCACACCACCTCAAACCACTCCTCTCCACACCACTACACGCACCCTCACTGCACTACACCCCACTCTACACAATTCCACCCAACATCCTCTACACCACTCCTTTCAACACTCATTACACACCATGCCACCACACCCGACACATAACCTTGCCTCATGACTCCACCCCACCCCTGGCCAGCACCACCACACTCCAACCCACATAACCCCACTCTACCCCATCACTCCACTCAACCCCACAAAACTCAGTTTCACTCTACATCCTCCATCCCACTTCACCCCACACTCCTCAAAACGCTTCCACTTCAGCCACCGCAGTCCACTCCAAACCATACCTCTCTACACCATACCACCATACCCCACATCATTCTACCAGACCTCACACAACATTAATTAACCCAACTGCAACCCATTATGCACCACTCTATTTATTACAAATGTGATTTGTCTGCAAATAACTTGCAGACATGATTAGAATTACTGGTATTTTACATTTATAAATGTAAAATACAATAAACAACTGCAAACACCAAAACTATTGGATATTCCAGTGCTTCTTTTTCTTAATGTGTCCTTTACATTGGCTTATTTTTGCACTATGTTTCTTAATTAGAAGATGTTGAAAAGGTTTGTTTGAGGATGCCCTACCTTAGTGGAGGCTGTATTTTAACATCTACACAGAAGATATTTACACACCCAAAGTAGGTGGTTGAATCATAGATGTTCACTCCGATTGCTCATTAACTTGGTTAAGTATGTTGTGAAGACTTGTTTCTGCATCAATGATCTGATTCTCGAGGTCTCACACTTTCTTTTTCAAAAATGAATCCAGAGTTGCAATAGAGGGGATGCTTTTCTCTACAGACCAGCCAGGTATAGATGTATCTGACTTTCAGTTTATATCTGTTGATGGCGGTGGAGGGGGATTTTCATTTTGGACTGTGTTAGAAGAGTTTGGGGCCTGGGGGAGACAGCTGGGTAGACCTCTGAGTGAAATGTGCAGTGATTCTAGACCCTACCCCTACCAATGCCTCACAAACTCCTGACAAACTCCATGTCGCCCTGCCCAAGATGGGCATGCTAAGGAAGGCAAAATGGGTGACTGTGGCCCCACATTGCAAGGAGCCATTTTTCTGAACAAAAGGCTCTTACCCTCCATAACCCTCAGCTGTAGCTTATGGTAATTGTCTGGAGTTTACAGATTGCCCCTTTCACCTCATCTGCCAACTGCTTGTCTTGATGCTCATAGGATATAATGTATCTATGTAAGTAAAAGAGAGAGAGAGAGAGAGAGAGAGAGAGAGAGAGAGAGAGAGAGAGAGAGAGAGAGAGAGATATTGACTGGGGCAGTGTGAGCTAGTGCAATGGGGCCCGCATGCAAGAAGCCACTGGTGGGAGTGCAGGGTTGCAGGTTGTTTTTCTGTTTTTCCTTGTACGGCCTACTCCCTTGTTCCCCTCTAAGATCTCTTACCACCTTACAGTACACACACAAACCCCCCAGAGACGGCCACCACAGGCCTAGCTGTAAGCACATCAATACTAACTGAATCCCGACTAAGCTCTGATCTTTAACCCTATCACAAGCTGCCACATCAGCTAACTATCCAGATCCAAAGTGCTGTAGTCTATAAGATCTTGGGCTCTTCCTTATGGACAACATACTCATTCACATCTGCCTTTCCAACTGTCCCACTAATGAACCCCACCCCCTTTACTCTCAAAAGAGCCAAGCGCAGCAAGGCCACTGACAGTGGCAGACGGTCGCTATACAAGATCACTTGCATTACATATTAGTTTAAAAGTGAAAAATAAATCAAAATAAAATCCAGTCAATCAATTAATCAATAATAAAATCAATTAAATCACACAAGTCCATTTAAACTGGATGCTAAAAGCCAATAAAACACAATGGGCCTCATTACGACCCTGGCGGAGTGGGTTTACGCCAGCGGTATTCGCGGCGGACCCTTCCGCCCTACTACGAGTTCCCGTAGCGCCATGGAGCCGTTTTCCGCCTGGTTTTTCCGGGCGGAGAAATCCATGGCGCTACGGGACCTTGTTGTTAATTACGCCACCGTATTTTACGGTGGCGTAATTAACGCCTTCCCCACTCCCATTATACCCTATGGGGCAAAAATGGGAATGGGGAAGGGTAAAATGGGGATTGGGGATTTACCGCCCCGCCAAGGTCGGAATGGGGCGGTAAATCCGCCAACCCCCATGGCGGTATTGGCAGCTTTCCGCCGTGCTCCATGGTGCATATTGCACCACGATCTCCGCCAGGGTCGTAATGAGGGCCAATTTGTATTAATGAATAAAATCCATATGATGCAGTAAAGCAACAAAATCAGCAAATCAAAAAGTCCAATAGCAGGAGATACCAGAAAATATAATCAGCTTTAAGCAGATGACGTCCTGGTTAGTCGTCCACAGTGTTGTAGTCCTCACCTGGACCACGACATGGTGTCAGCATGCGCCCCAGCGCCTGCGAGCCCCGAGGGGGCCATAGCATACAAAGACACACGGGAGACAGCTCATGGAACAACCTCCTTTATTGCCCTCTACATGCATCTGTTTCCGGGCTCCAGTAGCCCATCCTCTTCCTCCCCTGTCCCTCATGTCAAGTCCTTCCTCCTCGCCTTAAGGTGGCCCCTCACTTAAGGTGGCACGCTCCCTTTAACCCTGCAACACCTCCCCCCTGCTTAACATCGTTGGGGGTCGGCGGCTTGTGTTGCGTTCTGGTGGTCGCCGCTGTGTGCTCCTTGGTCTTGTTAGCCGTTGCTCCTGTGTCCTCCTCCTTCAGTCTCTCCGTTCTTGCAGATCGCTCCTTTTCCATCGTTGTCCTGCAGTGCTCCTTGCTGATATTGTTCTCACCCAGTAGTCGCATGTTCGAGCGACCCTTTGTGGCATTCAGCATGCGGTCTTGTTCTTTTTGGTGGCTCCCCTTTCTGGGCTTCCTTTTGTTGTGGGTGTCCTGCTCCTTACTGTTCAGTCCTGTGGCCCTTCCATCTGGGCTTCCTATTCCTGCTCCCCTCCTTTCTGGGCTTCTTTTTCTGCTGCCCTCTTTTCTGGGCTCCTTTTTCTGCTGCCCTCCTTTTTTGGGCTCCTTTTTCTGCTGCCCTCCTTTTTGGTCTCCTTTTCTGCTGCGCTCCTTTTTCTGCTGCCCTCCTTTCTGGGCTTCTTTTTCTGCTGCCCTCTTTTCTGGGCTTCTTTTTCTGCTGCCCTCTTTTCTGGGCTTCTTTTTCTGCTGCCCTCTTTTCTCGGCTCCTTTTTCTGCTGCCCTCCTTTTGGGCACTGTTTTCTGCTGCCCTCCTTTCTGGGCTCCTTTTCTGCTGCCCTTCTTTCTGGGCTTCCATTTATTGTGGGTCTCTTAATCCTTCCTGCTACTCGTGCGGCGGGCTTCCGTCTGTGTGGGTGGATTGCCTTCCTCTCATTTCTTGTTGTTGGCAAAGTGCCCTCTTTTTTCTGTGGGTGGACTGCCCCCTCTTCCTCCCACCTCTTCTTGCCCCCCCTTTCTTGGGCAATCTTCTCTTGGGGCCGTTTCATTTGCTATTGCCTTGGGATCATCAAGATCTTCCCCCATCACCTGCTCTTTGAGCTACTGCTATCCTATTGTTCTCCGGTCCCGCTGTCAGTCCGGTCGCCTCCTTGCTTCTTCTGTCATTTAATGGCCCTCCAGCGACATGCTCCTGGTTCGCAGCAGGCCATTTCATGTCCTGGTCCTTATGCCGTCAGTGGTCTGCTACTTGCTGCGTGTGCCATGAGTCTCATGTGGCAATCGTCCTTGTGACGTCCCTGTGTTAGCTCCTTTGCAACACCACTGTGCTAAGACGTTCGTGCTTGTCCCACTATGGTGTGTTTCACTCAGCTAGCTGCTGAACAGCTGCAAGAATTGGGTCCTAAGCAGTATCCATCCAAGGGGTTCTTAGTTCTGCATCAGATCTCTTGACGCTCCTTGGGTCCTCAGTGGGTGATGTGTGGCGTTGCCAGACTGCCTTTTCCCATTGCCAGCTCCCAAGACGTTCCTGTGTTACTGGCGGCTGGTGGCACTCAGATGAGCAGTCTCTAGTAGTCTCTGTTGTGAGCCTGTCCTTGTCACCGTTGCAGGTGGTTTGCATGGGCTGTCATGTGTACCCGTGGTCCCCTGGGCTGTGGCCTGTGTCAGCGCCACGCTTTCAGGCTGCTGTTTTGACTGTGTGTGTTCTCTCCCTCAGAGTCCTTTGTTCTGGCCTGTGGCACGTGCTGGCACCTCGTGATATTGTTCTCTGTGGTTCTTCTCTTTACTGCACCTGTTTTCCTCCGGGCCCCTATCCCTCTCGCACTGCCTTGGCTTGCACGGTGCCGTGCCCCTTCACTCCTGTCTGGGTGCCTCCTTCAATGCTGTCACCCCAAAAGAACGGTGTCCACTGATGCACTGTCTCTTTCGGGTGGTGCTGCCTCACTCGCAGTGCGGGCTTCTCTGGTTCTGTGATGTGTCTGTCATATAATGTTGATCCTCATGACGTTCGGGGGCGTCTCTCGTGCAGTGCTGGTTCTCTTTGAGACAGTAGTGTTTCTCATGCTGTGTTGGGGTTCATGCAGTGCGTCCCTCCTCAATACAGTGCTGCTCCTTCATGCACCGCCGCCGCCAAGCTGTGCTTTCACTTTCCTGCGGTGTAAGAGTATAGTGCAGTACTGGGATCTGTCTCCTCCAGCGTGTACTCTCTCTTGCAATGTTTCTCCCGGGATGCATCAAGTCCTCACTCTCATACAGAGACATGAACTATCTTAACAGGCAGAGCTGTCTTTAGCACTGGGCATCAGGAAGTGCAGTTGTTCGCTGCAGTGTCATCTCTTTCTCTCTGTCTCGTAGCGCTGGATGCTGGGTCACGTGCGTGCAGTGAACTCTCCTGCAATTCCTCTGCTTCCCACAGCCTGCTTGTGGCGAGGTAGCCGGATCAAAGCAGAAACTCCTAATGGGAAATAAATGGTGCAATGAGCGGATGGCTGTGGTCTGGTATAGAGAGGAGGATGTTGTGGTGCCCCACGTTGCTCTCTGGGTTCCAATGTCTGTTGGGGCGAGGATCCCCTTCCCGTCGCTTCAGGTGTCCGTGTGGTCACTGCGCGCAGTACTCTGGCTCAGTCCCTATGTAGCTGCAGGCTGTTCCTCTCTGCAGCACTGTGTCGTCACTGCTGGCCTCCGTATCTCCCACGTGGCTCGCTCATCTGGGCAGGATTCCACTGCAAGGCTGGCCTTGCTCGCTGCCCCTCCTCCTCCGCGATGTCTCTGCTGCTGGGCTCTGCTCGCTGGCCACTCTTTAGCTGAGGTGCATGCTGCTGGGCTCCCGTTGTCCAACACGCTGCTGGTTGGTCTCCTCTGCTGTGCTCTGCTTACCAGCTGCTCTTCCTCCCTTCCTCCACAGTGTGGGCTGCTGGGCGCCTTTCGTCTGCCATGCGGCCTGTTCGGGTCGAGTCTTCTCTGCCGTGGTGGGCGCTTTGTACGCCTCTACCTGCTGGGCAACGCTGTGGGGTCCTCGCGCGCCGCTCTTCCTCTGTGGGCTGTACCCCATCTGTTGGTGTGTTGGTCTCCTAACCGCAGGGGTTGCTTAGCCCGTCACAATGTTGGGCACATCTCTTTACCGCCTGTCTAATCTGTTGCGCAACATGGGCTGGGCCTCGTATGCCCTCCGTGCTGCGTCCTCAGCTGCTCCGCTGGTCCTTCTTGTCGCTGGGCACCCCGTGCCCTCAACTCTGCTGCACAATGTGGGCGCTCGTTTCCCTTCGTCTCCAGTTGTTGTAGTCCTTATCTGGACCACGACATGGTGTCAGCATGCGCCCCAGCACCTGCGAGCCCCGAGGAGGCCATAGCATACAAAGACACGCCGGAGACAGCTCATGGAACAACCTCCTTTATTGCCCTCTACATGCATCTGTTTCCGGGATCCAGTAGCCCCTCCTCTTCCTCCCCTGTCCCTCATGTCAAGTCCTCGCCTTAAGGTGGCCCCTCACTTAAGGTGGCACGCTCCCTTTCACCCTGCAACACAAAGTGCATTGAGGGCATTACACCCAACAGGTTAATGGGCTGCAATATGCGCGCACCTCCATCACCACTGGCGTATGGTATGAAGGGCCAAGTAACCAAGTTGTCAAGCAGAATCTAAGGTAGGACCAAAGGCAAAGCTCTAAAGACAACTTTCGTTGGGAGGCACTGTAAACATAAGCATTTTAGAAGCTTGAGGGCAGACTAAATAGGTATCAGAGAACACGAGAGCACCATGCAGGTGGGTTCACCGCATGGCCTACTGGTAGCTGAGAGGAGGATCAATAATACAACTGTTGGTTCTCGGCCCTGGTCAGGACAGTCACAATAGCACATCGTAGGGCAGTTGCCGATCCGAAGAGGGCAGTGAAGTGTCCAGCAGAGAGAGAGAGAAGTTAAAGAGTTCTGAGAAATGAAGGCAGGTTATTTGCACTGAGTCTTTGGCAGTTTGAGGAGCAAACTGATCAATCCGCTGGCAAGATGGGTTGACGCTGCAAGGAAGGGAGCTAATTCAACAGAATACTGAAGGACTTATTCACCTGGCATTATTTATACTCGAGGTTTTATTAAAGACCCACATTATTTTCATAATACTGAATACTTTCTGAAAAAGTGTGTGTGTGTGTGTGTGTGCGTGCGCGCGTACGCGCAGTACATTATGCTGTGACATGTTTTTGCTATGTGGATGATCTATGATATCTTTGCTATGCTCTGCACTGCATTTCAATTCTATGCTCTCTTAGGTTTGGTATGCTACACTGTGGGATGTATGCTAAGCTACCCAATGTCATGTTTAAGCTGTTTGGCCAATGTTTGCCCGTTAGGATCTATGAGTCTTGTTCCCAAATCAAAGTGAATGTTAATTTTAATGAATGCTTTTGATTTACACCGCCCTTATGCTTTAAGGAGCGTGCCACCCCCCCCCCTACACACCCTTGTTTGGGCATCCACTCCCTTACTGCATCTAAACCTAACCCAGCTCAGCCCTTGTGTTTTTCCTTTTTTAGTTCCCCCAATTAAGGTATTGTAACCAAATTTGAATTTCATGTATTTGTAAGGGAGTTTTGCTTGGTTTTCCTTTCCATTTTGTTACGGATTTACTCACTGCTTCTTTTTAAAATTTTTGGTACATGATACTGGTTTCTGCTATACGAACTGGGTAGGTCACATAAAGTCAGGTGATGTTTCAGTTATGTGATATTTCATAAGGTTGTTTAGAATGAATGTCTGATGTTTCAGTGCTTTGCTTCAGCCATTAGGAGACAATTAGCAAACCCCAAAACATCCAAATAAAAAAGGAGCAGCACTCATTTTATGAAAAGGGCCACAATGCCTAAAGTGGACCTGTAAAAGAAGTCTGGTAAGTAGACTCTACTTCCCAGTTTTGACCTAAAATGTGCAGGCTGTCCTCTGTCGACAGACAAGTTACCAGCAGCTTAGGTTGAGCAGAATATACAATGTTCCATTATGCAGGCCTTAGGATCTTCCAGGACACCTGGTGTTAGGGAGAATTCTCATAAATGTGCTAATTCCCTTCACCTTAGAGACCCCCAGCAGCTTTGCTGGATTTTTGAGGACTTGATTTTTTACCTGGAAAGAGTGTGAGCCTTTTTTCCCACTCTTTCATGTGTTTTGATATGTGTTTTACACTTGTGTTCTTTGATTATGGAGTTTTAGAGAACTCCATAGGCATCATCATTTCATGTGTGTTACAAAGCACCCTCAGTGCAGTGACACAGGGATGTCTTTTAGACTTCCCAAAGGTTTAAATACCTTCTCTGGTATGAACTACTGTTTCCCAGAGAATGTAAAGTGAAATTTTACTAGTCTTTCCAAATTCATAGACACAGCACACACCAATGGAGTGCTGGAGGGGTTACATAGTATCCCCTGTGACTAAATACTCATGTAGTAGTCAAATGCTACCCTTTCCTAGTGAAAAGGTTGGTGGCAGTGGTTTTACAACGAACTACCATGATTTTTCCCAAACGCGAACAGGTCCTTCTAGTGTTTGTCTCTGTGCGCCAAACCAGGTTTGGTCCCTTTGTTCGTGTGCCTTTGGCAGGCTTCAGGAGTGAAGACCGCCTCTGGCGTCTGAGTGTCTGGGGTGGGCAGGAAGTCAGGCAGGTGCCCCGAAACTGTGCTTAGACTCCTAAGAGACCCAAATGTACTCTGGCGTGATTGGCTGGCTGTCCGGCAAGGACAGCCACTCTGCTGCGTGAGTGACAGCTAGGCTGGAATGAAAGGGAGAGAACGGTTTAAAAGGCAAGTCTCCTGGACTGGAAAGCAGAGTCGACCACTGGAACGAGAGAACCAAAGAAGAGCTGGAAGAGGATGGCTGCTGCAACTCCTGGATTGTTGGTTTACCCGGCGAAGCCCTGCTGCAGTTCCGAATTGCCAAGTTCATCTCGACAGAGAAGCCCCTTCAAGGGCGACTTCTTCCTTTGAGTTGGTGGGACCAATCAACTCGTAAGCCACGTGGATACCATTCTCAAGGCTGGTTAGGATTAGCCAGGGAGAGGGACACCAGCTTGTGAGCTTGAATCTACAGTTACTGGACCCCGAAGTGACTCCATCTTGTTTGCTTTTTCAACGATCCTGTGCAGTGTAGGAGTCCCCCGACGTCCTCCCTCTTGTCCCCACGACTGAGGCTCAGGAACAGTGAGATCTGCAGGAACTGCCAGGAACCAATGACTTCAGCTGCAGTTGTTTCTTCATACTAAGGTACTGTGCCAACCCGATTGAGAGAATGCCACTCTCGCGGTGAAAGTTTGTGAAACTTTACCAACTTGCAAGCCTAATCAGCTTGTGACCCAACATATGGTCCTTTTTCGCCTATACTACTTCTGAGAACTTTCGCAAACACTTTACTGTTTGAGACCAGAACTGCTCTTTCCTATCCAGAACACTAGCCCATTGACTTTGGCCTAGGCCTATTGACTTGAATTGAACTCTTCTGGTGAACTGAAACTATTTGCACTGTCTAACAAGTATATGTGATCTATTCTACTTACCTTGCCCTTTTTGCCCACTTCTAAGTAACTGAACTGCTATTTTGATCCTACTTCAGGGGTGCTCAAACTGTCTCAAAATCTTAGAGTTTTGTATTGAAGTGTATTGGTTTATAATATTAAGTTGCCTCTTTCTAGCTAAATGTTTTCTAAATGATTGTGCAATGAATTAATAAGTGTTTACCAAGAAACCTTGAGTATAAGTGTCTACTGGAACCACTGTGATTGAAAGACCTCTGTGTAACTTCTTGTACTGCTCACATTCACTCTTGAGATAAGCCTGGCTGCTCAGCTTCCTAACAAAAATTGAGTGGTACAGACTTATACCAAAGGTTGGTTTGACTTGCACTTGTAGTCCTAATTGTATGTGGTGGTCCCAGAGGGTACTGCATGCAATTTTGCCTAACACCTGGTCCAGGACTTTGCTCCCAGAGAAGACACAGTCCAAAACTCACCCTCATTTAATCATGGCCATAGTTCCTTCCAGCTTTCCTACCAAACTTAGTTTGCAAAGGTAGCGGTCGCCCCTCTCTCGACAGAACAAGGCCTGATAACCTGTTCAGTGGTTATTAACCACTTGAGAGTTCACAGCCACTGCTTTTACTCACTGTGCCTTTCACAGATGGGAAATATCCATTTGCATATCAGTCTTTGTCAGAATTTATAATAACGCATCTGGGTCGTATTATAAATCCATATTCTTTCCGTAATTCTGAAAGACGTTTTTACCTGGCATTAGTTATATACAGGATGCTATTGCAAGTCCACATTCTTTCTGTAATACTGAAAATGTTGTTGGGAGGCAGCTGGTTACGTCATCAATAGCCACTGCCCCTCCCTCAGCCCAATACTGCAAAAGTGAGAAACATTGCTCACTAAGACAACCATACTATATATCCAGGTACAATGGGAGATGCACATGATGTAAGCTAAAGATGGCAAGAATAAACAAACTTACAATGAAACAAAATATATGCATGCATTAAACACAAAGCAAATAAGCACTCAACATGCAGGTCGCGAACACTAGGATTTATACATGAAGAATATTAACATGGCATCCATAAGACATGAAGAGCACTGCCATAAGCAATGTATAAGCTGACTGCAACATAAACGACATGCAACTATAGCTCACTAACATAAAAATACGAGAGTAAGGGGCAGCCATCTTTTCCAAAATGGAAGCCACAACACGCTTCTAAGTAAATGAAATGCCTCAAGACTTCATGAAAACTCAAAGTGCTGAAATAACAAAAATACAGATCGGCGCAGAGCTTAGACAGTAGCCAGAAACCCAAGTCAGGGTTACCATGAGCAAGGGAGGAGAGGAACGTTGCAGGGAAAGCACGAGATAACGATCCCACAGATGCAAGCCACATATTCTTAGATTAATTAAGAGAATAACCAGCCTTGGCAAGCCATGTACGAGCGAACCATAAACCTGAGAAGGCCCCACAATTAATAACTCGAGTGTCCCCAGTGGTAAAGGGAACCATAACAATCACACTAATATTAGCAAATATTGCAATAAATGCATGGTGAAATAATTACAAACTTGGCCTCATCACACGTGACCCACAATTGAAGAACACTATCTATTCATCAGCAACAAATACAGATAGGACACCTGTCTCACTCCTCATGCATATTCCTGGACATGAGGCACCACACAAGGTCGATTATAAAGAAATCACCCTGGCTCATGGCCTACAAATGAGGGATGGTATTTTCTTTAATTGAAGGGAAAGCAGTCCATGGACCTCTCGCCCCCTAATCCTCTCTGGCTCATGTCTTGATGACATGTCAGTTGTCCAATTGGTCAGTAGAAAGCCAACCAATCAAAAACCCCAATGTTAGGCTGCCCAGTATGTATCATGCCAACCGGTAGTTTATTGTAGAGATTATGGCCTCATTACGGGTCTGGAGGAAAAAACAGGTAGCCGCCGGACCCGTAATGATTTACCGCCGCCTGATTTGCCGGAATTACCGGGGGATTACGACCCCAGCGTTCTGGGAAGTAAGGTGGCGGTCACTGTTAATCACCATTCCCATTTGAGTCCCATACCACTCAATCGGAATGGGGATCACGGAAACACCGTTAATAACGGTGGCGGTGCTTCTGTGAAAGTCTGCGGGCGGGTGCCATTCTGCCCCGCCAGGTGGAAAACAGAAATGTATTTCTCTTCTTTTGTTCTTTTTGCGCTACTCCTTTAGATCAATCTTCGTTTAACGTAGGTACCATAACATTAGGTTGATTTATATTTGTGACATAATTTGCTTACTATTTAAATATGCATGTATTATTCACACTCCTAATGGATGCTTGCACTAAACTGTGACCAATTTATGATGGTTTGTATATGTGGACCTTGATATTTTATTTGCTCCTGATATGTCATGATTGGAATCATAATGTTGATTTGAGAATTGCTGTCCTAGATGTAATTATGACTCTTTTTTGGATTATGACTCACAATAGTCTGACCTAATTTGAGGATTATACAGACTCTGACGAAGGACATGAATGTCCGAAATGCATTGGCCCCATCACTCATCTGCTCATAACATGCGAAAGAATAAATGATTAAGAATAAAATTATCTGTGAATAAATTAAGATAACATTTGGAAACTTGATTTATTGAGTATTAGGAAGAGTTATAAACCACCAATGTGGATATTGGGTGTGGAGCCCACACCGCTGGCTTCATAGCCAAGGTCTTTTCATAGTAAGTGCAGAGAAAGCCATTCTCTTGGGTTCATTTCTCAGTGTGTTGACTGTGGGGTGTAGTGCCCTGGGGCAAGTGTGAGAGAGGACTGGCCGGGGTGCCGGGGACCAGTGGGACTCTGAGGTACACCAGGTGGCCAGTCAGCATGCTGTAAGGAATAGGAGGGAGAGAGGAAAAGGACACAGAACTAGGTTATCAGGGTAGAGGGAGAGAGTAGGAAGAGGATAAGAGGAAGGTCTTGAGGAGTTTCCGGAATTTCAGGAGATCAGGATCAAGACGTAGGGCAGCAGGGAGGCTATTCCAGAGGGAGGCACCGGCTGAGGATAAGGATCTCCCACCAAATCTCTGCTTGGAGTACTGGCTCACTCGCAGAAAGGTGGAGGTAGATGAGCGGAAGGCTCTTGAGGGACAGTATTTAGGTAGGCAGCGTTGAAGGTAGGTGGGTCCCAGGCCCCAGAAAGCCTTGTGGACAATGCAAAGGGTCTTGAATTTGATCCTTGCAGCCACAGGGAGCCAGTGGAGGGATTTCAGCCCCGGAAACATGTGGTCCCTGGGCTTGAGGCCAAGAAATAATCTTGCAGTTCTGTGCTGGATGGTGCAGGAGATTGGCCTGTGCAGTTGGGGTAGATCGCTTCTATGTGAATTTGCGAAATAGCAACTTCCTGGCAGTTACCCTGCAATGAGGCGGTGCAGGCAGCAGGGTATGAGCCTGGTGCCCTGAGGAGGAGCAAACTTAGAGGCGTTGCAGTTAGCTCCGTAGCAGAGGGCAGGCAGAGTGGCCGGTGGAGCTTGGGCTAGATGCCCCGCTGCAGTAGGGGCTCTACACTGCTGCAGAAAGCTACATTGGAGTGGGGTACTAGGCGGGAAGAAGCAGCAGGCAGCCTGCAATGAATACAGGTGTGACTGTTGCACCGCAGTGAGATCATTGGATCCCCTGCACAGCTGGCTCTATTCATAATATATACCATATATACCAGCTGGCTGGGATGCTGGTAGTCCCTGACAGTGGAGTATTGGATAGCTCTGCAGGAGCTTGGCACGGCCTGCCCTGTAAAGGGACTGCTCCGTGGACTGGATGGTGGCTGGAGTGAATGAGGCCCCCCAGCTGTGGGGCGCCATTGGTGTGGTTGTCTGCACAATACATGTGGAGGCGGACCCACATTGTGAGGGGAGCGGTGTGCTGTAGCATTCAAGCTTGGACACAAGAAGGTACTGGACTTGTATGCATACCATACATGTCTGCTGCTTGGGCTGCAGATTACACGCTCTGCTGACACCGTGCCTTTCAGAGATGAGAGAACTCTAGGTGGGGGGGCCTGGTGTTGCAGCCATCCTGGGATACGGCGAGGCCACTTTGTACTGTTAACCCCTTGCTGCTTCTACTGGGAAGGTAGATTGTGCCATGCCCTGAGTGTAGAGTGCTCCTGCCGAGTACACCCGGTCTGTAGTTAACAGGGGCAAACGTTCCTGCTTACACAGACATACCAACTTGCACCACGCTGAATAGTGCTTTGAGCATGCATGGTGCCCCCTTGGTATGCTGGCTAATAAACAAAAAGGCGGTAACAGGGGCATGATAATGGAATCTTTTGCAGCTAAGGGGAGGCAGCAGGACCCTGTGCCTATGAGAGAGGAAGACCACCGGGTGCACCAGTGGCCCAGGGGGAGTCCCACAAAGGCAAGATTCTTGCAGCAATTGCAGCTTTGCGAACCTCACTGGAGGACAAGATTCAAAAAGTCATGATTGATGTGCACCTTTTGAGGCAGGATGTACGGTCCCTGGCAGAGAGAGTTACAGCCACAGAATCGATGTTGCAGGAGAATGTGACAGCCTCCTCCGACTCGGAATCTCGAATACGTGCGTTGGAAACCAAAAATGTTGCATTAGAGCTACGAGCCGAGGACGCACAAGGAAGGTCATGAAGAAAGTCGGCCCGGGGAGATTGTCCAAGGGCTTTACTATCGAGAGAGCACACTGTTCACTGCAGAGAAGATCACCGCCAGGAGCTAACCCGAGGCCTAGCATTGCCATTGTCCACAACTTCAGAGATAGGGAGGTGATCCTGCAATTTTCCAGAGAAGAAGGCTCCATACGACGGGTTATCTCAGGGATCGCCGTTTTACTGAGCTGTACGCCGCTGGTCCAGAAAAAGAGAAACAAGTTTGTTCCAACAAAAGAGAGGCTTTGCACACTGGGCCTTATTAAGTACATTTGCAAAAGTGCTTCACAAAAGAAAGGCAATCTTCTTTGAGTCCTTGGAGGAGGGCAACGCATGGATGCACCACAACAGTATGAAGTACAGGTCTGAGGACGCTGGCCAGGATAGACGTGGGAAGTCTGACGCTAGATTCTTCGGCAGTAGACTGCCAGATGCACGATGAAAAAGCATACCCACTGTTGTCTGAGGATGCGTTTTGTAGTGGGGGTACAACACATGGGACTTCTGACACCCCCAGACTGTCACTTATAGTTGGTATGTGGCTTATGCTGGTATCCTTTGGCCGGCGCCCGCGCCCCTATGGCAATATTTCGCCTTGTGGGAATGAGTATGTCCGAACAGCTTGATGCTGTTGAGCGTTGTTATGGCCTCATTGTTTGCAGTGTTTACACTTTGTTGAGGTATGGTTGGTTAGTGTTCCTTTGTTTAGTTGTTGGCATCTGTGATACTGTGGGATGGCTGGGGGCTGGGATATGGGCATCAGGTGGGAGGGCTCTGAGCTTTGGTCCCATCTCATTAAGCGGGGCGGTTTGTGGGTGGATGATGGTTGTTGGCGGCTGGATGTGGTGGCCCTAAGGCCCTGTGTATGTGGTATGGATGGGTGAATGGACAGCACGCTAACCAGATGGTATCGGCTAGGATATTGACCTGAAACGTCAGGGCAATGGGCTCCAATCTGTGCAGGAACCCGGTGTGGTCCTATCTTCGTAGAAAGAAAATATCGATTGCATTGCTACAAGAAACGCACCTGCTTCCTGCAGAGCAGGAGAGGGTGTTGGCCAGGTGCAGTTTGCCAGGCGGTCCTTGTATGGATAGATGCTGCTGTTCCGTTTCGGCTCCTTGATGTAGATACAAAGAGGGTAGATATGCCATACTGCATGGTGATGTGGAACACCAAGAAAAATACACAGTGAACTCTTATTCTCATTGTCTTCAAATCATGCAATACCTGCCTTCCTTTGCACCCTGGGTAGTGAACTGGCACGAATGAGGGATGTCATGTTCATTTGGTGGGGGGTGACTTTAATTGCACCAGGGACCCTGCCCTGAATAGGTCTGACTCCAAACAAACCCGGCGGCCACCGGCCTCGTAGCTCTTAAAACTGTACTTACTGACCTCCCACTGACGGATATATAAAGGGGAACTGCATGTGGACAGACGGGGTTACTCATACTACTCAGCCCCACACAATGACTACACCAGAGTTTATTATATGTTTGAGGGGGCTGAACTTGTGGCTGAATTCTCAGAGGTAGAGTACACTGGTCGCTCCATCTCAGACCACTCCCCACTTGTAGTACACTGGAACAGATAGGTACCCAGATCTCCAGTTCCAAAGTGGCGTATGTTGGCTGAGATTTTGCGGGATGATATTTTTAGGGGCCGTACGGAGGACTTCCTCCCTGATTTTAAAAAATCTAATGTTGGCAGCATGGACAGTTAGGGGACAGTATGGGAAACTTTCAAGGTGGTGACCAGAGGGGAGGTTATTGCTGGGGCTGGTGGCATTAGGAGATCACTGCGGGAGGACCGGAGGACACTGGAAAACCGGATACAGACTATACAGTCTGACAAGATTTCAGACCCCTCTGCTGAATCTGAGCTACAGCTGCTCTGGACTCACTGATGCATGGGAGAGGCTCAGGAGATTTGATCATGAAGTATACACAACATGCATTCACGGGGAGGGGGACAAGTCGGGAAGGTTGCTAGCATGACTGTGCAAAACTGAACACCCTTGATGGGCGCGCAGATACAGGATGAATGCGGCGCCCTCTGGCAATCCCAGATGATGATAAATGACACCTTTAGCACGTTTTATAGTTTATAGTAAACTGTACCAACACAAGATGACGGTCGACCCTATGCAGCTGGACTCTGCGCTCTCCCAATTTGAGCTGCCACATCTAACTGCTGAACAGGCCTCCACCCTTGAATTACTGCTAACAGAGGAAGAGATGGCAGGGTGGTTGCATCTCTGTCGACTGGCAAAACTCTGGAGGAGACATACTCCCCCCTGAGTTCTATACCAAATTTAATGCTACACTTACCCCTGTCTTGCTTAAAGTGAACGAGGTGGCTTACGAACGTGGCCAGCTCCCAAAAAGCATGCAGGAGACAACCATAGTCCCCATACTGAAACCTGGGAATCGGGCAGATATATGTGAATCATATTGACACTTGGTGGTGTTAAATCAGGATGTCAAAATACTCACGGCATTGGTAGCTGGATGCCTTAAACAGGTTTTTGGCACTGTAATACATGAGGACCAATGAAAATTAGACCATCCAGACCAGAGATGACAACTGATTACTCTTTCAATTTGTAATCGTTAACTATTTATTTTGCAACAACCCATATGTCAAATTACACAGTAACAAATATATTCATATAAAATATGGTTCTTTGAACTTAGAGACAAACACATCCCTCCAAACAAACTTCATTCACAACTTCTTCATGCATTCATCACATTCACAAACGGAAGCACTTACACTTTGTCTCCTCCCCTGCAGTCTGACCGAACCGACAGCTCGGACAATTTTGCGAGCCCCATTACGCCAACTGAGTGAGTACCGATTCATTAATGTTCTTTTTTAATAGTATGCTATACCCCTCCTATAAACTTACGAGTTTATATGTCCTTTATTCTGTAGGACGTACGACGTGAAACTCATTATTAGAGATCTCTCGCGCCGGGATTTACTCCACCGAACTGACACGCCAGCCACTGAAAAAATCAGAGGAGGTGAGCCGCTTCACACACAGCTTTAGTAGCTAGCTGTTACTCAAGAAATGGGTTTTTATGAAACAGAGATGACACCTTACATATTTTTTCTTATTTTATAGACCTAGGCCTCTTTGCCTTACACACACCCCCACTCTTCTATGAGACCACGCGGATTTGGCGATCGTCTCTTGTCCTGAAGAAGGTTGAACATAATACACAAAGGGAAGTCATTGCCCACTTTAAGAACTCAACCGAAACATGTCGACAAACAGTTTTTCTACCCTCTGAATGTTGACAGATGGACACATTGTAAATTAATCGAGTGTGAAACCAAGAAACGCTTTAATTGCCATTGTTATTGTGATATGAACAAAATATCATTTTTTCTATCGTTTGTGAATGTGATGAATGCATGAAGAAGTTGTGAATGAAGTTTGTTTGGAGGGATGTGTTTGTCTCTAAGTTCAAAGAGCCATATTTTATATGAATATATTTGTTACTGTGTAATTTGACATATGGGTTGTTGCAAAATAAATAGTTAACGATTACAAATTGAAAGAGTAATCAGTTGTCATCTCTGGTCTGGGTGGTCTAATTTTCATTAGTCTTATCGCTTTGCCTGATAGACCACAGACTCAAAAGCAGGCACCCCTTATATATATTTTTTCCATTCAAGTACAGCCCACGGCTGAAAGGGCTAATTAGTCTTCGGAAGGTTTCACAAAGAAATGGATAACGTGCACCTTTTTTCTTTTACAGATGATCACTATAAAAAACTTTTAGAGACACCCGCATGGCTAACAAAAGAAAAGATAGCTGAAACAACAACAGGTGGTGAACAAAACAAAAGTGAAATAATTTTACAAAAAAAGAAAAAGATCACCCGTACCGAACTACACGGCAAACTGATGCTTGAATACCTCAGGGCTGCAATTATTCCGGAAGGTCTCCAAGTAAGAAACATACCGTGTATTTTCACTGATAACCCTAAATTTCAAAAGAACTTTAGTGGTGTCGGTAATCGCTGCTCTCGGGACTGGATTATATTAATAATCGAGACTGCAGAGGAGGAAACAAAAAAACAGGGAGACGAGCTAGCAATCCTGGAAAAAGAATTCTTGGATAATTAAATATACAAGACGCGAAAAAGATACTGGAAAATCTAGAAACTGAGATCAAGACATTCAAACAACTGAATCTAGATCGTAAAGTATTTAAATTGCAAAAAGATATTGCTGGCTACAAGGAAGATAAAACCTATCCGTATCTCAAAGAAGGATTCTTTACTAATCTACCTCAGAACCCGAATCAGAATCCGAGACGTAATAGGAAAGTGACTTTCTCCAATTCGTCTGGTTCGTCTAGTGGATCGGACCCCTCTTCAGCAGGCCCATCCGGGGCACCCCAAAGAGGACAGGGTTTCTTCCCACAACAACAAGGGGGTTTTTCCAGAGGGGGCCCAAGAGGAAGACCACGACAACGACCTCAACAACAGGGGGCACGCACCCGGCAATGGTATTCGAATCAGTGAATCCTGATACCTTGCTGATCTTTAATCTCTCTTCATACATTTTGAGTCCTGCAGAAAAAAGCCTCCTGGCGAGAGGATTATCTTATGTCCCTGTGACCAAAGCTGATCCTTTCAGCATTGAATTAGAATTACAGAGGTTTTTCCGTAATATTAGACTCAAACACTTCTTCGAAATATATTTACCCAGTCAAAATCAAATCAATATGGGGGATAAAGACCAAGACCCAGCAGATATTAACATCACTGGGCTGAAGACGAAGTCAAATTTTAATCCACCGGCACATACCTGTCCGCCGGAAATTATCACGTTCGAGAACCGAGTGACGCAACAAGTGCTCTCGAGTCTGAAGAAGAAAAACTATCGTACAGATAATCTGACAAAAGACGAAAGAGTGAGTCTCAGAAATCTAAGCAGCCAAGAAAATATAACCATCAAATCGGCCGACAAAGGTGGAGGGATAGTCCTCATGGACAGCCTCAACTATGATAAAGAATGCCTGAGACTGCTCAATGATACGAGATCATATAAAAAATTGGACCAAGATCCTACTGCTCAACTACAGGAAGAGATTAAAAGCCTTACAACACACGCCCTGACAGAAGAGTGGATCTGCTCAGACGAGGCTAAATTTCTGAACAAAAAATTCCCCAAAAAAGCGGCTTTTTACATACTCCCGAAGGTGCACAAGAGACTCGAGAATCCACCAGGGAGGCCAATCGTGTCAGTGATAGATTCTTTATTGGAACCACTGTCCATCTACAGCGAATTCTTCCTGAAACCTTTTGTCCTGGCAATGCCTTCATACATTAAGGACACTACGGACATGATTCGAATTCTTCAAGATGTCGCAATTGAAACAGGAGATCTGCTGGTCACAATGGACGTGGAAGCATTATACACGTCTATTCCCCAAATGGCATGTCTAGAAGTATTAGCCAAAGTACTCGACACACGTAGTAAACCACATAAACCTCCAACAGGGTTTATACTAGAGTGTTCGAGACTAGCAATGACAGAGAACTTCTTTCTCTTCAAAAAACAGCTCTTTAAACAACAAAAAGGGGTAAGTATGGGTGCCACCTTTGCCCCACATGTGGCCAATTTATACATGGCCAACTTCGAATCAAGAAACATCGATGACATCCTACGAACACAACCGCATGGACAGCTGAAGATGTGGCGCCGCTATATAGACGACATGTTCCTCATATGGCGGGGTGACAATACATCTCTACTCACCTTCCACAAGTGGCGCAACACGTGCGATTCCAATATAAAATTTACCATCGAATGGAACAATGATCAAGTCAGTTTCTTAGATCTACTGATTAGAAAACAAGGGAATGCGTTGGTCACCTCACTCTATAGGAAACCCACAGACAAGAATACCCTATTACATTACTCAAGTTTTCACCCAGAGAGTCTGAAATTTAATCTGCCATATGGACAATTTCTAAGGATTCGACGCAATTGCACAGATAGGGTTGATTATCAAACACACGCCACACAACTCAAAGAAAGACTGGACACACGGTGTTACCCGAAACAACTGGTAAAAAGGAACATGAAGAGAGCAGCCAATACCAACAGGGCTCTCATTTTACAGAGTCAAGAAAAAAAGATCCACGAGAGATTGGTCTGTGTCACAACGTATAACCCTATTAGTAATGCCATCAAGAAGATCATTAATAAGAATTGGGATTTAATCAAGAACCCGGGTACATTATCTAAGAAACCCATGTTTGCATTCAAACGAAATTGCAACTTGCGACAAAAGTTGGTGCACACGTATTATGAAAAACCCAAAGAGAACTCAATTTTGAACCAATGGGGACTTCCACCCATTATTGGACACTACAAATGCGGGAACTGCAGCGTATGTCCCTTTACCGAGACCAAACATACTTTTCAATACGGGACCAATACATGGACGATGAAGAATCACACCAACTGCCATACAAAAAATGCAATCTATGTCATCTCATGTCCGTGCAATTTACTATACGTTGGAAAAACCACAAGAGAGGTTAAAATACGTATTGGGGAACACTGCTCGTGTATTAGAAACCATACAGCTGACAAACCTCTGGTGGACCATTTTGACAGACTTCACCATAAAGATACAGACATCAAGTGGTTTGTACTACAAACCATATGCCCTAAATCAAGAGGCGGGGATATGGCCAGTGCCCTACACTGCCTGGAACAGAAGTGGATCTATTCTCTAGATACGGTCCGCCATGGGTTAAATATTTCGGTGGAATGGAACGCCCTGAATAGTACATAATACTATGGTGGCCGAAGATGAGTACCAGACTTTTACATTCATCTGTAACCTTTTTTCATAGCCCTGCGACATGGGAAGAGAGGTTTCATGATTTAAGCTAAATAACAACAAATGAGGCCCTTTGACATATCCCATAGTGCTTAGCTTTATCAACCGGGCACTGGCAAACTGGACTCCCTTTCACGCTCAGTAAGCGCGCACAGCGGCACATTCACCATTGTTTGGTAACTATAGGTACATTCGTGTGGAGACAGTTTTCGTTTCCGCCGGTGTTCGGGAACTGCTATGTCCAGAATGCCGAGCAGCCGCATACCATCCAGAATTCCGAGCGGCTGTGCGTCCATTGGTGCTATTTGGAACGTACGCCGGATCGCCGCGATCAGTAGCGGAGGAGCGCCAACAGATTCATACACTGACGGACAGAGCTGAGGTAACACCGAGTAAGTAGACAGCAGTAGACATAGTCTATGCCAGTTCGTGCTCTTTCGGCTCCATATCTGAAACCATGCACTGTTGTTACAGTTTCGTGACTCTTTGATCTGCGATTGACCAGCAACGGGTACTCTCTTCCAAGGGATTCATTACAGAGAACCTAAGAAGTAAGCTCCATTTTTTCTATTTTTCACGAGCGGTTTAGAGTTCACTACAGGGACGTAGACATTCTTATGTTTAGATGTGTAGGCTCATGGCTCCCTATTGTGGGCCCATCACACAATGTTTCTATTCTATAGAGCTGACATCTACTAGAATTCTTAAAGCAAGCTTTATATTGTGATAATAGTTATGCGACATATGGGTGTACAATTCGGAAGCACTTACACTTTGTCTCCTCCCCTGCAGTCTGACCGAACCGACAGCTCGGACAATTTTGTGAGCCCCATTACGCCAACTGAGTGAGTACCGATTCATTAATGTTCTTTTTTAATAGTATGCTATACCCCTCCTATAAACTTACGAGTTTATATGTCCTTTATTCTGTAGGACGTACGACGTGAAACTCATTATTAGAGATCTCTCGCGCCGGGATTTACTCCACCGAACTGACACGCCAGCCACTGAAAAAATCAGACGAGGTGAGCCGCTTCACACACAGCTTTAGTAGCTAGCTGTTACTCAAGAAATGGGTTTTTATGAAACAGAGATGACACCTTACATATTTTTTCTTATTTTATAGACCTAGGCCTCTTTGCCTTACACACACCCCCACTCTTCTATGAGACCACGCGGATTTGGCGATCGTCTCTTGTCCTGAAGAAGGTTGAACATAATACACAAAGGGAAGTCATTGCCCACTTTAAGAACTCAACTGAAACATGTCGACAAACAGTTTTTCTACCCTCTGAATGTTGACAGATGGACACATTGTAAATTAATCGAGTGTGAAACTAAGAAACGCTTTAATTGCCATTGTTATTGTGATATGAACAAAATATCATTTTTTCTATCGTTTGTGAATGTGATGAATGCATGAAGAAGTTGTGAATGAAGTTTGTTTGGAGGGATGTGTTTGTCTCTAAGTTCAAAGAGCCATATTTTATATGAATATATTTGTTACTGTGTAATTTGACATATGGGTTGTTGCAAAATAAATAGTTAACGATTACAAATTGAAAGAGTAATCAGTTGTCATCTCTGGTCTGGATGGTCTAATTTTCATTAGGCGTATCGCTTTGCCTGATAGACCACAGACTCAAAAGCAGGCACCCCTTATATATATTTTTTCCATACATGAGGACCAGACATGATTTGTTCCAAGCGCAGCATCTCCATAAATCTCCGCCGCCTGCAGCATTTTATCGACCAGACCAACTCTCAGGATTATCCATATGCAGTAGCATCCCTGGATGCAATTAAAGCGATTGACTCAGTTTACTGGGAATGGATTTGTGCTGTGCTATAGGATTTTGGGATTGGCGAGGGCTTTATCCGGTGGGATATGCTATTGTACTCAGAGCCGGTGGCAAGGGTCCAAACGGGCAAGCAGTTGTCTGGGGAGAGGGACATACAGAGAGGCACTCTGCAGGGTGCCCACTGTCGCCCATGCTTTATATGCTGGCATTGGAGCCACTACAGAACGATTTTTATCGGCTGCTGGCATCAGTGTGACAGGATCTATGCATGTCATCTCCCTCTATGCTGACAATGCCCTCTTATACCCATAATCCTGGAGGTTCTAGAAAAACTTAGTCAAACTGTCCGGGATCTCCATTAGAAGACGGAAGTCGTGACTCTTCCCCGTGGCAGGACTGCGTCAGTGTGACACCGGGGACTTGCCTGATTTGGGACTGCTTTGGGAGGTGCATAGATTTAAATAGTTGGGCATACATATTACACATACGCCGAAGAGTATGCATAGCAGGAATACAGTCAAAATGGTGAATGGGGTGAAGCGATCCATGAAGTTCTGGGGCAAATGTGTATTGTTAGGTAAGAATTGGTGCAGTCACACTGTATGAGTCTACACAAGAATTATCTGATCGGTATTAGGTAACCCACCTTTTGGTATAGGTCTCTACTACACAAGTTGGTAGTGTGACTGAGCAGCGAGGCATATCTCAAGAGGGGTAAATGTGAGTTTTAGAGCTGTACAGATGAAATAAGTCAATACAAGTAACACTTACACTCAAGGTTTCAGATATAAATAGTTATTTATTATTTTACATCAGCTTTAAATAAGTTTCTTTACAAAGGCAATTGATTGTAACAGTCCGTGTATACTTTTGAATTACTTTTCAGAATCAATACAGCTTGTGGCTATTCTTTGGATATGCTTAATACATTTCTCCTACACCCTGAAGTGACTTCAATTGCAAGGATAGTATTTGCATTCATATATCACACCAGTATACTCCTTATACCCCGGGGTGCAGAAAGGAAGGGTTAAGGAACAGAAATGGGTTGAATAGTTTCTTAGAAAACGTGAGGACAATTGAATCCTCCAGTGAAGTCTAAATAAGCCTTTCCCAGCAGTAACAGTTTTCAACAAGCTACAACCTATGGAGGGATAAGCAATACCAAAGCCAATGGATTCAGAAGAGTGCCTTTTGGGAGCCAGGACAGCCAAAGTCCCTTGGACAAAGTCAATAGTTCTGATGCACTTCTTGGATAAAAGTCTTGCACAACGTCAGAGTGTTCAGAAAATCACTTGTAGGAACACAAGCAGTTAAGCCTGTGCAAAGGGAGTTGAAATCAACTTGCAAGGTTAAGCAGGTGTGAGTCTCAAGTTTGACCACATGACTAAAGGCAAGAAGGTAAGTACCCCCAAGCCCGAAAAAGTACCTTTGGTTAGAAGAAAGGGGTCCAGCTGGATTCCGTCTTGCTACAGCCAACCAGACCCTGGTTCCTGAGCCTCAGTCGTGGGGACAAGAGGGAGGACATATGGAGGGATCCTGCGGCAGTACTCGGGAAGGTCGTCAGCAGCTATGGGTTGTCTTCATTTCAGCAGCACTTTGCATTTTCAGCACTTAGCAAACAGGACTGATGCAGAACGGTTGACACTGGTTGGACTTTCCTTGCTCCCTTGGTCCTGCACTCTGGAGAGGGTACTCTGGATTTGGAGTTCTTGCTTCTGGAGGGTCCTTAGGAGGCGCTTAGAGCTTTTAGCCTGATTCGTTCCACGGCAGACGTGGCGTTCGACTTTGGATACTCGCCACTTGGCATTGGGCTTCTGCACCAACGGAGAGGCACAGCAAGTCAGGGATTGCGCCAAAGTGGAGTTCGTCTCAGGGTTAGTTGGTCCCACTAACCCAAGGGAAGAAGTCATCCATCCGGAGCTTCTCTGTCGAGGTAAAAAAGGAGGTCAGCACAGCAGCAGGGCTTCACCGGGCAATTCAAAGGTCCAGGAGGTTGTAGCGGCTTCTCTTCACAATTTCTTCTTCGGATGTTTCTCCCAGTGGTCCACCCTGCCTGTAGTCCCAAGAACCTCGCCTTTTAAGCAAGTTTTTTCGTTCATGCACAGCCTAGGCTGTCAATCACACAGCAGGGTGGCTGTCCTTTCAGGACAGCCAGCCAGCCAATCTGGACTAGTTTCGTGCAGGCACACCTAGCGACAAAGGACAGGGGAGATTTCCGGGACCCTACCTCACAACCTGTCCTTCCAGACACACTGGAGCCAGGTCCAGGCTTCAGAACTGAAGCCCACCAAAGGCGAAACACACAAAGGGCTAACACCCACCCAAACTTACAGAGTTAAAGCCAACAAAGAACTTACAAACAGAAAATGGCAAAAAAAGAAGACAGTGGCCATTTTGA
Organism: Ambystoma mexicanum; assembly: GCF_040938575.1. Classification (NCBI taxonomy): domain Eukaryota; kingdom Metazoa; phylum Chordata; class Amphibia; order Caudata; family Ambystomatidae; genus Ambystoma; species Ambystoma mexicanum. Next base: position 1,129,769,029 of record NC_090934.1, on the reverse strand, counting down.
CAAAATGGTCACCCATGGATGCTGTACTGCAGATGAGGGTTCAGCCTGCTGTAAAAAAGCACAATGGTAGGAAAAAGTAAACCACTGCCCCCAACCATTTAAAGTAGTAAGTGTAACAAACATTTGTACATGTGAAGGTAGGATAAGGGGCTACTAAGTAACCCCCCAGCACTCCACATAAATGGTGTGTGCTGGACCTACAAAGAGAAAAGATAAGTAAAGTCAATTTCACTTTACTATTCTTGGGAACTGTAGTTCACCCAAGAAAAGGTTTTTAAACCTTCAGTGACACTGCACTGAAGGTGCTGTGTGTCACTATACAAAATACAGATGCCTATGGAGAGTGTCAGACTCCAAAAACAGTGAAAACACAAAATCCAAATAAGGGAAAAACACATGAGAGAGTGAGAAAAAGGTCTCACTCACGCCAGGGTTAAAATGAAAAAGTCCCAAGTCCAGCAAAAGAGCTGGGGGTCTCTAAGGGTGAAGGGGATTAGCACAGAAATTAAAATTCTCCCTAACACTTGTCCCCCTCAGACTAAGGGACATGAGGATTTAATCCACTCCTGGATGAATCTATTATTCCAGCCGGTCATACATTCTGGAGAGACCATCAGCATTTTGGTGATTACACCGTGACCTATGTTCTATAGTAAAACCAAACCCTTGGAGGTGGATTGGCCATCTCAATAACTTTGGACTTTCCCACTTCATCTGCATTAAACATCTCGAAGCCGAGGAGTGAAGGCCAGGAGAAAAGGCCAAGCTCCCTCTCTGCAGCTCCGCTGCAAGGGGATCACCAGCTGGCTGCTGCTCCAGCTGATCCGAAGAAAATTGGAGCACCGAAGTGTTCCAGGGAGATTGCCCCATCTACCCGAGGCCACAACAGCTTTTAAAATGGCTGCTGCGGTTACTGTGGTAACTGGAAAGAAATAAGAAGCCCCAATGAGCCATGATAGGCTCCTCGACCCTGCACGTCCCTCCCCTCCTGCCTTAAATGGAGGGGAAGTGCACTGGCAGGCAAAGCCGAGGAGCAAAGGCCAAGCTCCCTCTCTGCAGCTCTCCGCTGCTCGAGGCTGCCGTGCAACACTGCTATACAAGACTACCGCTCTGGTAAAGGTAAGAGTAATGCTGTATATAGAAGCACCACCTTACGCCCTAACTGTGATATCTCCGTGACCCAGCACCCGTCCATGACGGCTATAATAGCCTTTAGAAACATGCACCTCTGTGTGCGTACCACCCCCGCCCCTTATGCCTCCCACTAACTGCCTCCTCACTTAAGGAACGCTTGATTCGGGGTTAGGTGTCCACTCCCCCTGAAGAACCTTGGTGAGTCGGTTGCCCGTAGTTTCTTACATGCAAAACCTTCTGCACTGGCAGTATGCCCTATCTCCCTGGCGGCCGCCCCTCTCATACAACCGGAGCCCTGCCCAGTATTTAGCATGTCTAACACAAGTTGTGCCACCATGCTCCTAGCATCATCGCAAGACATGTTGTCTCCCAATCCACTTGCTACGGCTCGAGCATTGGGGCACTTGAGCACTCTGCCCCCCTTAGCACCATTGATACGAAATAGAATACCCAGCCCTGTCTCCTCCTCCCTTACTACTGTAGCCAGTCTACAGTCATTACCCTCACCAGTGGACTACTCAGCACAGACTCTGTTTATCTCTAGCCCCGTAAACCGGGCTGCTTCCCTGACATCATTGTGAATGTACACATGCCACCATATGTAATTAATGTATTGCCTGCGCCAAATGTTGTTATTCCTGCACTGCATATGCCAAGCACTATGAATTCAGATCTGCCTGTGCCAAACAATGTGAATTCAGATCTGCCTGTGCCAAACACTGCAAATCTTGATCTGCCTGTGCCAAACAGTGTGAATTCAGATCTACTTGAGCCAAACACTGTGAATTCTGATCTGCCTGTGCCAATCTCTTTGAACTGAGATCTGTTTGTGCCAAACCCTGTGAATTCTGATCTGCCTGTGCCAAACACTGGTAGTTTTGTGCCAAGTATGCCCCATAGGGCTTTACCAAATGCTCCTCTTAGTTGTGCTCTTATTAATGCCCGCTCTCTCCCTGCCCATGCATTTGACGTTCATGATCTTATCACCAGCTGCAACATTGACCTTCTGATAATTAGTGAAACCTGGTTTAGTGAAGCGTCCGGTCTGGCCCGGCCCTGGCCCTCGCCATCCCATCAGGCTACACTATTTTCAGGCAAGATCGTTCTCTTCAGAAAGGTGGAGGGGTAGCTCTTATTGCTAAAGAGACCATCCATATCAGAAGGGTAGAAGGGGAACTTGCCCCTAATACTGATTATCTTCACCTTAAATGTAACCTTTCCCCTAACTGTACAATTGCCCTCCATATTGTATATCAACCACCAAGGCCAGTCTCAGACTTCCAAGATGCCCTGATTCACTATGTCTTACAATCTGAAGAAAAACTCCCAATCCATTCTCCTGGGAGATCTTAATCTAGGTCTTTATGACTCGAACGACTCCCAAGCAGCCTCCCTTAACAAAGCAGTATCCACCTTAGGGTTCATTCAAGCTATCACTGCGCCTACTCACATTAAAGGCCGTACCCTTGACTGGGTTGCCCATCATAACTGCTCCCTCAGGGTCACAGACATCTCTCCTATTCCTTGGTCTGATCATCATTCCATTTGATTTGAACTCAATACCATGAAGGGGTCCTGCAAGCAACAGTCTCCCCTCCCCCCAGCATTTACCAGAAGCTTGCGTCAGCTCACTAAGGAAAAGCTCATACCTTACCTCCTAGTGCCTGCCCTTTGGGCCTCTTTCTCCAGTGACCCGGAAACTGTTGCCAATGCTTTCAAATCCATCATCACTCAAGCAGTTGACGCCATCGCCCCTCTCACCCTAAGGAAAGCAAAGCGTATCAAGCAGTCTAATGCATGGTTCTCCCAAGAGCTTCTTGAGCTACCTGCTAGGAAAAGGATAGCGCTCTCCCACTAGAAAGCTAACCCTGATCACTCCTCCAAGTCAGCTTTTAAGATTATATCCAAAGAATATAAAGCTGCAATAATCAAAGCAAAAGCTACCTCATTGAACACTAGGATAGCTAATGCTAAATCAGGAACCAGAGACATTTTTGCTATCTTCGGGAGTTGGAAACACCCACTTCCCTCCCCCCGCTGACCCTCCACAAAGATGATGGTGTAACAATGCTTGACAAACGTAACACTCTTCAAAATAAAATCCTCGCCCATCAACAGGCACTCAGTCACCAAATTTCTAATCTACAGAGTAGCAGCTATGGTGATTCCCCTCCCTTCACTTTCAAGGAAATGAGGGAACAAGAAGTCATCGCCCAACTCAAATCCATCAAACCTTCCTTCTGCAAAGGGGATGCCTGCCCAGCTCAACTCATTAAAGACTGTGCCCACACCCTTGCCCCGTTCCTTACAGCCTTCGTTAATGCCTCTTTCCAGTCAGGCCGTGGCCCTACTGGTCTCAAGGAAGCATGGGTACGCCCTCCCCTCAAGAAACCAGCTCTTGACCCAACTGTCCCAGGGGACTATAGACCCATCACTACAGTCCCATTTTTATTAAAAATTCTCGACAAGGCCGCTTATCCTCGAGGCAAATAACCTACTCAGCTTCCGGCAGTCAGGATTCCGTCTGGGACACGGCACCAACACCGCACTTTTAGATTAAATAAATCAAATGGACGATTTCAGAGATGCTGGAAACCCTGCTCTCCTTCTGCTCCTAGATATGTCCGCAGCTTTTGACCAGGTGGATCACAATACTCTCTGCCACCATCTATCTTCCACTGCCAACTTCTGCCCTAGGCCATTGCTTGGATCACCTTGTTTCTCCAGGAAAGGGTTATGAAAGTCTTCTCTGACACAGCCTGTGCCCACCCAAACTACATAAAATGCGGAGTCACACAGGGCTCTTGCATTTCACCTATCCTTTATAACCTGTTTACGAGCCCACTGTTCCACATTCTGGACACGTTGGGCATCACATAAAGTCATTTTGCTGATGACACGCAGGTCGTCATCCCCTCAGCGGTGACTGAGTCCAACATGGCAACTCTCAAATCCATATTTTCCACCATCCAAAAATGAATGGCAGAAAACTGGTTATGCCTTAACAGCTAATTGGATCACCTGCCACAGTCAGGAAACTGGATAAACAATACAGCTCTTTTACGATTGATAACATTCCAATCATTGCATCACAAGCTGTTAAGACCTTGGGGGTCTACCTGGACTCCGACCTCTCTATGACCAGGCAGGTCAATGCCATTGCATCTACCTCCTTCTACCATTCTAAGTTGCTTAATGCTGCTAGACCCTTTCTGTCAGAACAGAACTGTCTTACTATTGCGAGAGCAATAATTGGATCTCGGCTGGATTACTGCAATGCCCTCTTTGTAGGGACATTCGCAAAAAACATCAACGAACTCCAAACTGTCCAGAATAATGCCCTTCAGGCCACCACCGGCATCTCCAGGAGGGAACATATCTCTGAAACTAGGAAGCAGGTTCACTGTTCTAATGTCCTAATGTTCACTGCCTTCCCATTAAAGAGCGGATAGTCTTTAAAACTCTTGACTTAACTCATAAATGCATCCATAACTTGCCACAGCTTTACCTTTCTCAAAGAATCGTCAATCCTATATCAGACAGACCTACAAGAACTGCTTACACCAACAGGATCTCCATTCCTAAGACCCAGAGAATTTGCACAGGAGGTTCCAGTTTCTGTCGTGGCAGCGACCCACTGGAACACATTACCCCTTTTCATCAGGAGTATTGAGTCACATATAGCCTTCAGGAAAGCAATAAAAACCAGGCTGTTTACATAAGTATCTCTGGTGCCATTGTCCCATGTAGGCTGCATGCTCCACTCTATTTGTGATGTAACCTTCATTGTGACTGTATGACAAACCAAAACACGTTCCACTCTATCTGTGATGTAAACTTCATTGTGATTGTATGCAAACCAAAAACGGTGAACACCTATGTATGTTCATTGATATAGTATCACTGTTAGGCTACATGCTCACTGTAACCATGAGCTAAATAATCCTCCTGTAACTAAAACTATTTCATGCAACAGCGCCTCGATGCCCTTGGGCTGCTAGTGCGCTTTACAAATCCAAATAAATAAATAAATAAGGGTTGGTGGTCAGTCTGAATAATGAAAGTAGAACCATACAAGCATAGCCTTAACTTCTTCAGTGACCACACAATGGCAAAACATTCACGTTCTATAGTTGCCCACCTTGTTTCACGTTCCTTCAGCTTTCTGCTGTTGAAGCAGATGGGTGTTCCCTGTTTTTCTCATCCAGCTGGCTCAAACCTGCACCTATCCCTGTATTAGAAGCATCTGTCTGTACAATGAAGGATTGGTTATAATCGGGAGCTTTCAAGACTGGTGCTTGACAACTGGCTTTTTTCAGTACTTCAAAGGCATTATTGCAATTGTAAGTGATTTCAATCCGGCACACACCCAAGTCATGCCCAGGATGTAGTGCACAAATGAAACCGTTATTTATTTTTATCTGTAAGTTCAATATTCTGAACGATAAACCACTCATACCACACCCTTCTCCTGAGAACCCCCAGTCACACTGAACCAGGAATCAGGCTAGTTTGCAAAGGTAAATATTTATTTATTTATTTAGAATTCAAATCACAATATATTTTAATAGGTAAACAACAATCACCAATGGGGTGACGGAACACTGAATAATATCTTTAATACACTAAGAATCAAGTAATGAGCACAAAAACAATGCAACACAGAAAATAATACTTTTGGATTGGTTTAGAACAGATGGCACTATGGTTAGGGGTTCCCCCTGCAACACCCCTCAACCCCCCAATAGGCAATTAAATAGATGTGAGGAGAGAGCAGGTATTCACGAAGAGCACAAATCAAACAGAATATCACTCCCACCTTCCTCCTTCAAACACAAGAGAAAAACGGAATTGACTTTTCAGCTGTCAGCTTGGCTTTGAAATTGTCTTTGGAATTGGCTGAGCAAAAACACCAAATATGGTCAAAAATGCTTAAATGATTATAAATTCCTATGGGAGCCGCTTTGAACAGTTACACACAATCACAAACAATGATTTAGTCAAAAGAAAATATTGGAAATCTCAAAGTCAAAATGGGAAGAAATTTAAAGCTAATTCACACGTGTAAAACCTTTCAGAATTTCAAATCGCAGCAAACATTTCCTTGCGCGCTTTTTGCTATAACGGGACAATCGCACTGTGGGTTTGGGTTCTATGGATAGCTAAGGATGTGAGGTACACATTTCGCTTCTATCATAAAAACTGAGGGAGTTATAGAGGTTTCAGTAATAGTTGTTTTTGTAAAATAGGCACGAGAATGGAAAACAGAAATGCACTTTTGAAAATGACAGATGGGTTTGATTACACCATATTATGACTATGAAAAAGCGAATGCCACAGATGGATTTTACAGTCACGTGATCAGCGTAACCCGCCTGTTGTGGATACTCTACTTTTTCCTGGGATTTACTTTTCTTAACCAAATCAATACGAGTTAGGGTTTAATAACACAGATGAGAAAAGAGTCAGCACAAAGATAGTTCTAGCAATCCTATGGTTCTGAATTAAAGATGGGATGGGTTTGAGATTGGGATCATACAATGCAGATATTTTAGGGTCACTTTTCTTCCTATTAATACTTACAGAATAAGTTATTAAATTGGACCATCGCAGCATCCAGAAGACCGAGGCTACTCCTTCTACTCCTCCCCCCACAAACTTTATACCAGGATCGACCACATCTTCATTGGTAGGGAAAGCCTCCCTAAGATTGATACAGCGCAATACTTAGGCTGCACTATCTCTGATCACTCCCTCTTAGTAATAGAGTGGTGCACCGTAGGGCCCAGATCTCCGATACCCACATGGAAGATGCCCACAGAAGCGCTAAAGGACCCGGCATTCAGGGAGGATCTCCGAGAGTCCTTTGTGAACTATGTACTGGAAAACAAAGATAGCGTTGATCAGATGAGCACAGTGTGGGAGGTCCTGAAGGTGGTCATACGTGGGGAGATCATATCTAAGGCAGGAGGCATCAGGAAGCAACTACGTGAGGCACTGGAGCAACAAGAAGCCAAAATTGAACAACTAGAATCCAGCACTCGAAAGTCTCAACAGACGGAGGAAGTGCTCAAGCAATCCAGAATATAATGCAAAAAGTCTTGGGATAGGCTAGCCAAATTTGACTACACCACCAGGTCTAACAGGGCTCACGCCCAGGCGGCTAAACCCGGCAGACTGTTGGCCTGGCTGTGCAGATAAGAGCATCCCAGGATCCTGATCACATCCCTGAGAGACTCAGATGGCACAGTACACCAGATCCAACAGGACATCAACAACTCTTTTAAACTATTGTACACCCAGTTGTACTCCCACGATACTCAGGTGGCTCCAGGTGAGATCTCGGACACCCTGGAAGAAATAGGATTACCTAAAATATCACTTGTACACAGAGAAGCCCTGGATGCAGGCATCACCAAGGATGATATAACCGAGGCAATCAGGTCCCTCTCCACGTGTAAGTCCCCAGGCAGTGATGGGCTACCCACTGAATTTTATAAGGCTTATGAGCCAGAGTTAACCCCACTCTTGCACGAGGTCTTTCATTAGGCCTACGAACTAGGGATCCTACCTGAGAGCATGCGTGAAACGCTGGTGATTCCAATGCTCAAACCCAACAAGCCACCTGAGGAGTGTCACTCCTACCGTCCACTCGCAATGCTTAATTACGATGTCAAGATTTTAACTGTCCTAGCCAAGCGGCTTGCGAGGGTGATAGGAGCGGTAGTGCATCCTGACCAAAGTGGATTTGTACCGGGCCGCAACACGACCGCCAATCTGCATATGCTCTAGCATGTTTTGGCTCAAACTAATCGAGATGGAGGTTCCTACGCTCTGCTCTCCCTAGATGCCATCAAGGCATTTGATTCCATCTATTGGGAGTGGCTACAGGCTGTGCTCCTGGAATTTGGCTTTGGCGACAAATTTATTAGATGGGTTAGGGTCCTGTACACTAGACCAAGGGCAAGAGTGAAATCTGGCCGCCTCATATCTGCAGCATGGGATATACAAAGGGGCACCATGCAGGGTTGCCCACTCTCTCCTATGCTTTACATACTGGGGCTGGAGCCTATCGCTATCTATTTCAGGAAGCAATTTTTCAACGCTGGCATTCGACTAGACGGAATAGATCACATAATATCCTTGTAGGCGGATGATGTCCTCCTCTACATCAGAGACCCACACCTAAATGTCCCGACCATGTTGGACGTCCTTGACAACTTTGCCAGAGTATCAGGTACACAATTTAGCAAACGTAAATCCTGTCTCTTCCTCCTAGGGGGCCTCAGAAAAGATCACTTGGATGACCTGCCACCACTGGAGGTGATTTGGCACCCCAACACGTTCCGTTACCTAGGAATCAGTGTCTACCACACGCCAGAACTCATGCATGAGAATTACACAGTGGCGGCACTTCTCCTCTCCGTAAGTCAATAGGGTTCTGTTCACGACTCCCCTTGTCCATGATGGGGAGGGCTTCTGTCATCAAAATGATCGTTCTCCCCAGATTTCTCTATGGGTTTCAGAATGTTTTTTACTACATCAGGGCCCCCTTTTTCCGGTTATTGGAGAAGTTGCTTAAGCACTTTCTGTGGGGGAGGGGCAGACACAAATTGGCATTCTCCACGTTAGTCCTCCCGTACCGTCAAGGCGGCATCCAGCTCCCCGACTTCGAGGGGTAGTATTTGGCGGCCCAGCTCAGCTTCATTGCCAAGTAGTTGGCCGACGATGCCACTCTGGAAACGGACCTGCTGCAACACTTAATCGGCCCGATTCGGCTGAAAGAACTTATTTGGGCTCCCCTGTTCCTCACGGCCGAAATTCCTTATCTGGCTACCCTGGAAAGGCAGATATGGCACAGAACAAAGTCGCTCCTCCATCTGCAGCACACGTATACTCCAGATATTCCGCTCATCTCAGACTTGTGCCACAACAGTGTTGATCTGGCAGCCATTAGAAATTGGGAACAGCTGGGAGTGTACACCTGGGGGGGACCTGTATGACGAGGGCTCTTTCCTGGACTTCTCCTCCTTACGAATGCAGGATGGAATTCCTGTCGGCCAATTCCTCTGGTATCTAAGGATCCGGAAATGAGCACGAACTAATTGGGTCGTTTGGCCTGAGGAGCCCGAAAACAACCCCTTTGTGACACTTCTATATAACCTGGGAGAAGGGCAGAGACCAGTGTCTCAAATATACAGCCACCTCAACGATAAGCCTAACCCCCGTAGCCCTGATCTAAGACTTAAATGGAACATGGACCTGGGCCAACAGATGTCAGACGGGGAGTGGGAGAGAGCATTGGCGTTCCCTAAGGAGGTTTCCAGGAACTCCAGGTTTAGACTTATTCAGCTCAATGTACTGTATCGCTCGTACTTAATGCCACACAAACTGGCACAGATCTACAAGCAATCCCAACGAACATGCCCTTGCTGAAACAGAGATGATACGGATCTTATACATATGTTTTGGGGGTGCACTGAGGTCTGCCAACTCTGGGCCGTGGTCGAGCAGACCTGCAGGAGAGCTGGTGTGACTAGGTATGGTTGGACTCCAGGGGAATGCCTTTTGGGAACCTATCCCAGGCGCAGGACTGGAACAGCTAGGCCGGTCGTCGGATTTGCACAGGATCTGCCCTTCTTGTTTGTAGGTATGTCAATCAGCTGTTTAGCGAGTTCCTCGGGCAAGCCTTGTGGTAGCAAGCCAGAGAGTTTCAGGATGCTAGCTCAAAATGCCTTCCCACACCACAGCGCTTCACTGGGTTGTGAGAATAAGTTTGAGAAATTAGGCCTTGCTGTAAGTCAATAGTTCTCTACTGCTGACAAGAGTCTTGGCATCTGGATCTGGAAGGATGTTAAAGCTTCGACGGAATCAGGAAAGTGAGTGGATCAGTGAGTCCCTATGTGTTGTCAGCTGTCTCTATTTATCCTCTAAAATGACATCACAAAATGGGTGTATGGGCCGGCTTAGCTAAACTTGCCCCTGTGAGCTTGGATTGGATCAAAACCTCATCTCCGCCTTGCATCTGAGTGATTGGATCAAGGCCGGATGATGTCACATTTTATGGTTTGCTTTACAGTCCTTAGAAACCTCCCTTTAGCCACTGGTCTCAAAATCGGATTTTATCCTAAATACATATTTCTACATAGGTCACCTCTACACAAATCACACACAAAGATGACATATTTTATGTAGTAGCTATTCCTCAAAATCCTGTAGCTGTGGGATCTTGTTTCATCTTTCTACAGAATTGTGTCCTTTTCGCCATGAACACAATTTCCAAACTTTCTGCAACTTTCCACAAATGTGTGTGTTTACCATAGGGACGTGTGTGTAAATTTTCACAATTTTAGCATTAACACAGTTCACATAAAACCACATATATTCCCATTCCTGTACAGAATATGTTACACAGTTCTACCGCTCTTAAAACGTGCTGCCAAAATTAGACTAACAACTCTGTCCTTTTTATATTTTTCATCACTTTGAATAACAAGTTATGAGTCTCTCAAAATTGTTCATTGTTCATGCTTAACAGCAAATGGTCCGCCCCTTAGTCTCTCCCTGCAGTCCAGAAGCAGCCCCCTCCCTTGGGGAGTTACTTCCAGGAGCAGTTTATGACCCCTTTCACACCTCCGTTTCCTGGGCTGAAGGATCTGCTATTGTTCATTCTCTTTCTGTAGACAAGAGTCTGTCCTAACCCAAAATTATCATCTACCAGTGAGTTTCTGCTGAGAGGATTTTCCCTCCCCCTGGGAGAAACCTGTTTTTCCACTTCCAAAGGGTTGCAGCTCAGCCAGGCTAATTTATTTTTAATTAAAATTCAGCAGAAACCAAACTTGTTGCATCAAATCACATAAATACATTACTTTCTTAGCTTTAAATCTGTGGGATCAAAAACACAACTAAGATATGTATTCCTTTCAGCAACAATTATTTTATGGTTGCTAATCCAGCAGACTTTCAGTTTAAATACTTTGAAGTTTCATCAGGAGCTCACCTGATGTTAAGACGGATTTCTGAACTCTGTCCTGGAGGGGCAGAGGTTCAGAAGGCCAGCCTAGTTTCTTGGAACAGGGTAACCTCTGGACAAGCCAGACCAATCAGGGTAGCGATTGCGGCGGTCAAGACCAGGTCTCAAGAGGGGTGAGGGTGACTGAAAGCCCGCAATGAGCACACAAAGCAAGGACACTTACAAATTACTCCAAGCAGGTGTTATATTAAAAATATATACACATTTATTACAAGGCCTTTGTAACATTGACCGTAGCGAGAAATCACAATAAAACTCAAGTAAACCAACACATACCAAACCAATACAATATATATACAAATACAAACGAGTCTAACGAGTTAGACGCACGAAATGTGTAGACCACCTAGATGGGGAGGGAAACAGGCAGTGCGAATAATAATTAGACCCAGTCCGCCTTCAGAGGCACCTAACTAAAAGGAAGTCCAAGCCCTACGAAGAGTGGAGCCTTGTGCTCAAATGTACCTGCACACGCTGGTGCCAACGGGCAAAAAGGGGAGTCTCTTCGAGGGAATCAGGCAGTTTAGTTCGGTGAACAAATGAAGATGAACAGAGCTCCGCGACTCAAGCGCAGCCTCCACTGTGGGCAGAAGCAGAGCGCGAGTACGGAAAGGCGTGCTGTTAGATACAGCGGGGAAAAGCTATGGGCTACTGCAGGAGGGCGACCAGTTCCTAGCGATGCTACTCACCGGTCCCCGATGCAGGCAGACCCAGGCTTCTCCACGTCAGTTTCAGTGCTGGCAGGTTCAGATACGAGCAGGGGACGTCTCGGCGTCGTGTAGATTCCGCAGCAGCAGAAGTTGAGTTGATGACGTCCCAAACGCAGTGAACCCGCACAGTTTGTTACCACAGCAGGGCAACGGAGCGGCCGTGTGTATTTCAGCCAAATGTACACTACTCACTTCAGACCTGGGAATGCCAAGTGTACGAATCGTGTGAGAGGGACAAGGGCTCGTAATACAACACAACCTGACGGCGGTTACAGAGCAAGACTCCTGGGTAGGCTGGTCAGTCCACTGGATGGCCCAGAGACACTTCCAAAGGCTTACGTGCAGGAGATGGTGAAGATGCCGAGAATAGTTGTTCCCACTATTCCAAGGGTCGAAGTACCAGTACAGGCCTTCTCGTTCGATCAGAGGTAGAAAGGGTTTTACCAAGCGACAGCAGTGCAGAGGAGCAGTCCTTCAGCGGGTCACCAGCGATTCCTCGGTTCAGCCTCGTGGTTGCAGGATATTTGGCTCCTGTATTCCTTTGTTCGTGAGAACTCAGGAGATCGACATGGTAGTGGTGTTTCCAGCCCCCTCTTATCCACGGTTCCCTTCGCGCCAAAACAGAGGGGACCCAATAGGAGATCTGCTCACAAAACACTCACACCATACGTGGACCTATCACGGACCACAGAGGTCCCAGGCATTCAAACCACCCTAGACTCTCTGGCACCCAGGGTGTGTATTGGGACCAGACATCCCAGCCCACATCCTGGAGGCACACACAAGGCCTGTAGAAGCCCGCGAAAGCATCTGTGTTTCGCGGGAAAGTACATGCCCAAATAAGGAAGGCCCCGGGTCGGCTCGACCTGGGGAAGGTGAAGGGGGCAAGACGGTCAGCGGACAGGACAACGAGCCTCGTGGTCTGGCCATTTTGGGAGCCAGGCCACCATTTTGGGCTAAGCGCGAGAAACGCGCTTAAACGCCAAAAGGAGCTCAAAAACACAAAGAAACGATCGCTGCCACCAGTCCCGTCCGTGATTCACTTGCACCATTCGTTAACAATCCCAAGAGAGTATCTAGGGCCTGTAGAAGAGTAGAGACCCAAGAGAGCGGTAACTTAGCTTACAGTGCCCTCTTGTGTCATGTTGCGCGGAAGCTGTAACATGATAAAGAAACTACGGAAAACGTTTCCCGGTACTGACTGTCTTAAGGGCATGTCAGTTTCCCCGTAAGAATGGAGCGGAAGCCCAGAGGAGTGCGGCAGAAGGTTGCACTTCTCTGGCAAAGTCTAGATCCTGGTGAAAACAACAGCAAAAAGTTTAGGGGTTGCCACATGGAAGGAAAATTTCCCATAATTAAGAAATCTTTCCTAACACTCGCCCCTCCCAGACTATGGACATGGGGAACTAATCCACCCCTGGATGAGTCTCTTGTTCAGGTCGGTTAAACATTCTGGACAACCCATCAGCATTGCTATGTTGGACACCTGGCCTATGCTCAATAGTGAAGTCGAAGCCTTGTAGACTTATGGACCACCTAAGCAACTTTGGAGTCTCTCCCTTCATGTTCATTAGCCACTTTAAGGGCTTATGGTCAGTTTGCACAGTGAAGTGTGTCCCTTATAGGGGTAGGGTCTCAGCTTCCGTAGGGCCCACACAACAGAGAAACATTCTTTCTCCACTGTGGACCATCTGAGCTCTCTGTCCTTAAGCTGGCGACTAATAAAACCAATAGGGTGTTCCTTACCCTTCTCATCTACTTGCGATAGTACAGCTCCTATCCCAGTGTCAGAGGCATCCGTCTGCACAATAAAAGGTCTTTGATAATCAGGGGCCCTGAGGACAGGGGCCTGGCACAAGGATTCTTTTAAGCCGTTGAAGACCTTCTCACATGCGTCGGTCCAAGTTACCTTCTTGGGTTTCTTCGGAGTAGTGAGGGCAGTCAGAGGGGCAGCTATGGTACCATAGTCTGCCATGAAGCTGCGGTAATACCCTGTGAGTCCTAAGAAGGCTCTCACTTGGGTCTGTGTAGTGGGGGTAGGCCAGTCTTGTACTGCTTGTACTTTACTGGGAAGAGGCTGTATCCTCCCTCCACCTACTTCATGTCCAAGGTAAACCACTGAGCCTTGTCCAATCTGGCATTTACTAGCCTTTATGGTCAAGTGTGCTTTCTGAAGAGCCTGGAGCACAATCCCGAGGTGTTTCACATGGTCTTCCCAGGTGGCACTGAAAACTGCTATATCATCCAGATATGCAAGACAGAAATCGTCCAACCCATTCAACACATGATTCACAAGCCTCTGAAAAGTAGAAAACGCTGTCTTCTCCTTGGCATGTTCTGCTAAAGCTATTTGCCAATAGCCCGCAGTGAGGTCAAAAGTGCTGAGGTACTTGGAGGCACCCAAAGTATCCACCAGCTCATCTGTTCGAGGCAAGGGGTGTGCATCTGTCTTGGTGACAGCATTCAGAGCCCTGTAATCCACACAGAACCTCAATTCAGAAGTGCCTGCCTTTGGAACCAAAACCACAGGGCTGGACCAAGGACTACTAGAGGGTTCAATCACCCCGAGGGTCTAACATCTTGTTGACCTCGGTCTTAATGTAAGACCATACTTTGTCTGACATCCTGTATCCCCTACTCTTGGTAGGTACACTGTCTCCTGTGTCTATGTTATGTTTGCACCAAGGTGTCAAACCAGGCGACTGTGAAAACAAGGGGGAAAACGGCCTGAGCAAACTTTTCACCTCAGCCTGCTGATTAGAAGTCAGGTGAAGGGCCACTCGGACACCTCAAAGGAGCTATCTGAAGGACCGCTTTGGAACAGGTCGGGGAGAGGTTCAGACTCCTCTTCCTCAACATCTGAAGCCAGTAGCAGTGCTGCTATTTCGACTCTTGGGACGAAAGCTTTCAGCCTATTTACGTGGAACACTTTTGGAGCCTGTCCAGGCCTTCCAAGGTCCACTAAATAGTTAACCTCACCCAGGGGCTCCACCACTGTGTAAGGGCCTGACCATTTCTCCTGTAAGGCTCGAGGCCTTATGGGATTCATGATCAGGACTTGCTGACCAGGTGTAAAGTTGATGAGGGAAGCTTTCTGGTCGTACCAATGTTTCACCAGCGCTTGTCCTGCCTTCAATTTATCACTAGCCAAGCCCATCAGAAGTACCATCTGTTTTCTGAGCCCCAGCACATAATCTACTACGTTGCTTGTAACAGGGGGAGTGGGCATCTCCCATCCCTCTTTGACTATGGCTAAGGGTCCCCCGTACAGGATGACCGAACAGAAGTTCGAAGGGGCTGAAGCCAACACCCTCCTGTAGTACCTCTCGGTAGGCAAACAGTAAGCATGGCAGAAGAAGATCCCATTTTCTTCTCTGAGGTTCTTCCAGAGCCCCAATCATGCTCTTTAATGTTCTGTTGAAACGTTCCACCATACCGTTGGTCTGGGGGTGGTATGCAGAAGAGAACTTGTAGGTGACCCCACATTCTTTCCACATAGCCTGCATATACTTTGACATAAATTTGCTGCCTCTGTCAGACACAACTTCTTTAGGTAAGCCAACCCTAGTAAAGATGCCAAGTAATGCTTTTGCAACTGACTTGGCAGTTACAGTTTTCAATGGATGGCCTCAGGATATCTGGTAGCATAGTTGACTAGCACCAAGATAAACCTATTGCCTGAGGATGTCTGCTGGTCAAGGGGACCAACGATGTCGATCCCTACGCTTTCGAACGGTATTCCCACAACTGGGAGTGGTACCAATGGAGCTTGGATTGTTGAGCCACTCTTACCAGATAACTGGGAGGAGGCACAACTCCTGCAGTGACTTTCTACTTGCAACCCCATCTTGGGCCAGTAGAAGTGTATGGATAACCTTTGCTTGGTCCTCTTAATACCAAGGTGACCAGCAAGGGGCACTTCATGCGCCAACTGCAGGAGGAAGGGTCTTACAGCAAGGGGAACCACCAACCTCCTATGGTCTCCTTCTGTAGACTCTGTGGGCTCACTATACAGGAGTCCACCTTCCCAATAAATCTGATGCGTTCCAGGAGGTTCACCCTCAAGCTGGGAGCAGGCCTGTCTCCTTAGGCCTTCCAGAGATGGGCACTCACGTTGGCCTTTACTGAATTCTTCCCTGTCAGGACCACCTTCTACTAACAAGTCTTTGAGTTCAGGATGGTCGTTGGGGTCAAATACTTCAGGCATCGCCACCTCCTCGTCAGGCCTGGGCGATTGACCAACTTCCTCCACCGCAGTGGTAGGCGAGCTCGGGGGAATGTTCCCTTTCCCTCGTCTTGACTTGCTTACTCCTTTCGCCTTGGGTTTCCCCTTCGGCTGGGGCGGCGTATTGGTCGTGGCCAATGCTGCCCGTGTTTGAGACTGTGTGCAGGGTCTGTCGGCCGTGTCTCCTACGAGTCTTAAAGCTCTGAGATCATTGCCTAACAAGACCTTTCCTGGGACGTTTCTCTGAATGCTCACTGGAATCCTGACTGCTGTACCATTTTAAAGTAAGATTTACAGGTATTACTGGAAACATGCGAGGTGGGCCGTCAGCCAACTTAGTGGGCATCAGAGTAGCTCTGGCAACTTCCTCTGAGTCTACCAAGGTAGAATCCACTACAGTTCGACTGCACCCACTATCCCTAAGAGCTGGAGTATCCACTCCATTGATCAGCACACTGTCTTTAAAGTAGTGCTTGGTATTATCTGGAATCCTAGCATAAACCTCTGCGACTTTAGGCTCCCAGGAACCCAGGGAAACTAAAACTACCTCAGCTTCTATCCCGCTGGGGAAGGAGTCTGAGGAGAAGGATGCTCCTGTAATCTCTTCTTCCTCGTAGGAGGAGAAGGCCAGATTAGCAGAGTGGACCACCAAAGGTTTAACCTTACACTGGGGATCCCCCTTCACGTGGTCAGTTGCTCCACAAGCAAAACAAGATCCATTGGGTCTGTTTACATAGGGAGGCTTATTGTAACCAGAGTTCTGTTTCTGAGGCTGACCTCCACTACCCTGCGAGTTGTCTTGTGTCTTACCCTTATTTTTCTTCTTGTGGCCCTTTTGAGAAGAAGATTTATCAGATTCTCCACCCTCCTTATCTTTGGACTTTTTCCCTTCCTCCTGCTTACCGGGATGAGTTTTGTCCTTATGGGACACTCGATGTGACACCCATAAATCTGCGGCAATGGCCAGTTTCTTAGGATCTATCTCCTTCGAATCGGCCAAATGCTGCGTAAGCTCCGGGGAAGAAGATGCAAAAATATGTTCAAGCATGACAAGACTTATCATGCCTTCAAAGGTACAAACCTTATAACCTTCGACCCAGCCAGTCAAGTTTTTTAAGGGTTCAGTACATAAGATACCCAAGTACCACCTTCTTTCTTCTTATACTCTCGGAATTGTTTTAAATATTGGGCAGGAGTCTTTCCAAACTTTAAAATGAGAGTTTGCTTTAACATTGTGAAATCTGCTCGCTCAGCCTTCGACATTTCCATAATGGCACTACAGCCAGAAGAACAAGTTACTTCTTACCTTGTAACGTTCTTTCGATGGGATGTTCCTCCGACGTATTCCTTATCTTAGATATCTCTTTCCAGCTTTGCTGGCCTCGGAAATTTTTTCTCTCTAGAGGGCGCTGTGCGTCGACGTCTGCTGAGTCGATGTCCCTCGACAGCCGCCGTATCGACGTCGACGTCATCCTGCCTATAAAGGCCGCGCGCAGCGTCCGTTGCTCAGTTCCGTTTTGTAGCCCACAATTATTCTTTCTGGACTAGACTAATCACCCTGAAGGAGCGTAAGCTGCAACAACAAGGGAAGTAGTACTGCGGGGATGGATGGGAGGGTCGATAAGGAATACGTCGGAGGAACATCCCATCGAAAGAACGTTACAAGGTAAGAAGTAACTTGTTCTTCGAAGGGATTGTGTCCTCCAACGTATTCCTTATCTTAGATAGGCTCCCATAGCAGTATTCTGTTATTGGAGGTGGGAGTACTGACTTCATGCTTCCTCTTATTGATGAATAGAGTGCAATACTGCCCTTCCAAACCTAGTCTCTTGACTGGAGGAGGAATCCAAGTTGTAAAACCGTGTAAAGGTATGGACGGACGACCATGTGGCAGCCGCACATATGTCTCTAACCGGCACTCCTCTTTTGAGGGCCGATGAAGCTGCGATACCTCTGGTCGAATGAGCCCTAAGATTTTGAGGGGGCTCTTTTCCTGCCAGTTTATAACATTCCAAAATGGCTAAAATGATCCATCTGGAAATGGTCTGCTTAGTTATCGGTAACCCCAGCTTGTGACCTGCGTAGCCTACAAACAGCTGGTCTGCTTGTCTTATCCTAGCCAGTCTACTAAAGTAAAAACTTAAAGCCCTTCTTGGGTCCAGCCTGTGTAACCTCTCTTCCTCTTTCCCCGGATGGGGAGAAGGATAGAAAGATGGAAGGGTAATCTTCTGTGTGATATGAAATTCAGAAACCACCTTTGGGAGGAAATTAGGCTTCACTTGCAGAACAACTTTGTCTTTGTGAAAGATTGTATGAGGGGGTTTACAAGAGAGAGCTTGCAACTTGCTCACCCTTTTAGCAGATGTAAGTGCTACTAATAAAACAGTCTTAAGGGTAAGAAACCTTAACGAACAAGAGTGGAGTGGTTCGAAAGGTGTGCCCATCAGGAAAGTTAGGACTAAATTTAAATCCCATAGGGGAACCTGGAATGGTCTTGGGGGATAAACGTTAGTTAACCCCTTTAGAAACTGTATTACCAAGGGTAACTTGAAATAAGATGGCTCTTCCGCAGTGCACTTAAAGATGGATAGCGCTGCGAGATAGCCCTTGATGGTGCCAACTTGAAGGCCTGAATTCGCTAAATAAAGTAGGAAGGACAAAACCATTGGTGTACCACATGAAAAGGGATCGATATTCTTATCCCTACACCAGCTGCAAAATCTGTTCCAACGGCAGCGGTATAAAGATTTTGTTGCTGGCCTTCTTGCCGAAAGCAACACCTCCATAACATCATCAGGGAGGTCCCAATCCTTGTACCTCAGCCTTTCAGAAGCCAAGCGTGAAGGTTGAGGGTTTTGATGTCTGGATGGAGAACCTGACCTCCCTTCTGTGGGAGCAGATTCTCTCTGAGTGGAAGTCGAATTGGAGGGCAGATGGACAAGTCTAGAAGGTCCGGGTACCACGTTCTCCTGGCCCAATCCGGGGCAATTAGGATCATGGTTTTCTGGAATCTTCTCAACCTCCTGATCATTTGAGGAATGACAGGGACCGGTGGAAATGCGTACAGGAGCGGAAACTCCCAGTCCACTATGAACGCGTCTCCTAGAGCTCCTCTCGGGGGAAATTCCCTTGAACAGAACAGATCTCACTTCCTGTTGACACTGGTGGCGAACAGATCCACCTGAGGGGTTCCCCAAAGGGCGAAGATCTCTTGAAGGACTTCCTGAGCTAGTTCCCACTCGTGGGAGACTGTGCTCTGCCTGCTCAGAGCGTCCGCTGTCAAGTTCTTCTCTCCGGCTAGGTGAACTACCGATAGAGAGATTCCTTCTTGGATTGCCCAAAACCAGAGCTGCATCGCCTCTCTGCACAGAGGTAGTGATCCTACGCCTCCTCTTTTGTTGAGGTAATGCATGGCCACTGTGTTGTCCGTCATTATCAGGACATTCTTTCCTTGTACAGATGGCAGAAAAGCCTTCAGCGCAAGTCTGATGGCCCTCAGCTCTAACAGGTTGATATGTAGTCTGGACTCCGATGGAGACCAACGACCGCCGATGGTCAAGTCGTTGGCGTGGGCTCCCCACCCCGTGAGTGAGGCATCCGTGACTACTGTTATCTCCGGCCAGGGTTGCCAAAACTGCTCTCCTTTCAGAATGTTCTCCTGACAGGCCCACCACTGAAGGTCTCGAGCCACCCTGTCGGGAACCTGAAGAAGATCTGTCATTCTCCCTGAGAATTGTGACCACTGAGTTCTCAGTGCCCACTGGAGGGATCTCATTCTCAGGCGAGCCTCTGGCACTAGGAAAATGCAGGATGCCATGAGGCCTAGCAACCTCAAAAAGTCGAAGGCTGGGAGACGTTGGGCATTTTGAAACTTGGTAACCATCTGTAGAATATCTTGAGCCCTCACCTCTGGTGGCGAGGCTTTTCCCAGGGAAGTGTCCAGGATTGCTCCGATGAACTGGAGTCTCTGCGATGGTATCATTTGTGACTTCTTTAAATTGAGGGAGAAGCCCAGTCTGTGAAGGGAGTGGCAAACATGATCTAGCTGGATCTGAGTTTGTTCCGCAGATACAGCTCTGATCAACCAATCGTCCAGGTAGGGGTAGACGTGAATCCCTTCCCTCCTTAGACTTGCAGCCACTACCGACATTAACTTGGTGAAGACCCTCGGGGCGGAGGTCAGCCCAAATGGCAGCACTCGAAATTGATAATGAGAGTTGCCAATTGCGAACCTCAGGTATTTCCTGTGTTTGAGATGGATTGGCACATGGAAATAAGCGTCCTGAAGGTCCAGAGATACCAACCAGTCCTGGAACTGAAGGGCCTGAAGGATCTGAGAAAGAGTTACCATCTTGAATTTGTCTTTCCTGAGGAATTTGTTCAATTCTCGCAAGTCCAAGATGGGTCTCAGTCCTCCGTCTTTCTTTGGAATGAGAAAGTAAGGGGAGTATCAGCCCTTGTTCCTCTCCGCTACAGGTACCGGTTCTATGGCACCTTTCTCTAGCAGGTCTAAAATGTCCTGCAAGAGGAGCGGATCTGGAGCTTTTTGAGAGGTGATCCCCGGTGGATGACTCTGAGGTATGCGTAGGAGAGGCAGGCAGTAACCTTGTGCAACTGTCTCCAATGCCCAAGCATCTGACGTGATAGCCTGCCACTCCGCCAGATGTTGAGTTAACCTGCCTCCTACAGGTGTCTTGTGAGGGAAGTCCTCAGAGTGGTTTTGGGGCGGCTGATGCAGATGCCGATGGTAAAGAGGCACCTGCTGTTGCTGCGGCTTTTGAATATCTACCCCGTCCACCTCGGGTAGTTCTTCTTTGTCCCCTTTGAGCCGGTCGTCCTCTACCTCTTCCGAATGCGGAGTAGAAGCAAAAGGACTTGCCTCTCGCAGAGGTTCCTGTGGGACGAAAAGGTGTCTGACGGATTGCAGCGCCTAGGGATTTTGCTGCTGCCTTTGATGTTTGCAGTTTTTCTAAACTGGCATCCGCCTTTTTCCCAAACAAAGAAGAGCCATCAAATGGCATGTTCAAGAGCCTGGCTTGCACATCTGGGGCAAAACCCGACTGTCTCAACCAAGCAAATCTCCTGGTTGTTGTACTTGCTGCCATTGCTCTGCTGATACTGTCAGCCGAATCAATGCCGTCTGGAGGAATTCGCACATAGCGTCTTTACCGTCCTTTATGATATTTAGGAATGCCTCCCTTTCTTCTCCCTCCAGGATGCAGTCAGCCGCTGTAGAAACACACTCCCAAAGTGTATGGCTAAATCTAGCAAGGGTGCAAGTAGCATTAATAGATTTTAACACCATGCTACATGCCAAAAAGACTTTCTTAGCCATAGCATCATATTTTTTATCGTCCCTGTCCTGTGGGACGGTAGGGTAAGCAGTCTTGATGTCAGTAGAAGATGCTGCCTGTACCACCAGACTTTCTGGGGATGGGTGTTTGGACAAAAACTCCGGGTCTGCAGAAGATACCCTGTATTTAGTAGACAGTTTTTTTATTTACTGCCGGGACGACATCTGGGGTTTCCCAGTTCGTCATGATTTTCCTTTGAAGAGCTTTATGAAAAGGTACTACAGGATCCTCCTGTGGCCCTTTGTCAAGAATATCCGTGAGGTCATCCTGTTGGAAAGCCTGTGAAGGTGTTGACCACCCCAAAAATTCTGTGATCCTGGCCATTAAGGCTCTATAAGGGGTTTCAGCATGCTCCCCTGGGTCTGGCCTAGCAAACTCCACCTCTGGGGAAGTGTCTAAACCACTTGCCTCATGTAAGGAATCATGGAGTTCCTTTAATCTGTGTTCCTCTGAGGATAACTCCTCTTAAACTGGGGTTGCAGATCCCTGCAACTTAAATGTCTCTTCTTGGTCAGATAGTTCTCCCTCTTCCATAATTGAGGACATTGTTCTCAATTGGTCTGAACTCACAAAGGGTGTGAAACCCATCTCCAAGGCAGAGGGTGCCAAACTTGTTGTAATCGGCCTCGAAAACGTCGATGTCGTCGACGCCGACGTCGAAGGCTTCGAACGTGGCGTCGAAAACAAAGGCGGAGGCCTCGAGGTCCTCGATAGAATTGGAATTCTGCTTGAGGATGTCGACAATCTCGACGACATCGTCATCGAAGACCTGGGAATAGCCACTGTGTGCGCCGCAACCGTGCCTTTCCTTGGCGTCGACGCCGGTGTTGAGGATGGCGTCGAGTCGACAGACCCGTGTGTCAAAGGTCCCTTCGACAATGGCGTCGAAGACACCGACCTCGGCGTCGACGGAACCTTCGTCGACGGCGTCGACGGAACCTTCAAAGAAGGATTCGAGGTCTTTGCTTTACTCGAGGGTTCGTGACGCGCTCGAGAAGCTTCCTTCGCCGGGTACTGCGACTCGTGGCGTTTTGGACCTTCGGGTCTTTCGACCAGAGCATCGCTATCGGCAGTCTCCGAGGGGGTCGAGGCTGCTTTCTCGAAGACGCTCATCATATTTTTTTCGGAATTCCTCTCATTCAGCCCGGGAACTATGTTTCATGGGGCAAGGGATTCTCTTAGGTGAAACAGAGGAAGAGGAGGACGAAGAAGGGGATCTTCGGCGTCTCCTTTTCGAGTGCTTCGATCTCGAGGAGTGATGGGGCCCGCTTCAAGACCTGGAGCGCGAATGGTGATGAGGAGATGAATGTCTCGACTTCGTCAAGGAAGAAGAAGCTTTAGAAGTCTTACCTTTTTCCAGCTTCCCCCTACGCTCCTTCAGGGCCTTAGCTGTCATGGACATACAGTCCTCGCACTCCAAACAATGGTGTTCAGCTCCCAATCACCACAGACAGACTCTGTGAGGGTCAGTCAGCGACATCTTTTTTCCACAGTCTCGGCATTTTTTAAAGCCGGACCGAGGGGTCGTCGGTTCAGACGAGGAAGCCATCGAGTATGGATCGAATATCTCGAGGAAATAGGAATAGTTCTCTACGAAACTGAGCAACGATATTCCGAGGCACTGAGTAAGCGCGGAAAAACGGAACTTAGCAACGGACGCTGCGCGCGACCTTTATAGGCAGGATGACGTCGACGTCGATACGGCGGCTGTCGAGGGACATCGACTCGGCGGATGTCAACGCGCAGCGCCCTCTAGAGAGAAAACATTTCCGAGGCCAGCAAAGCTGGAAAGAGATATCTAAGATAGGGAATACGTCGGAGGACACAATCCCTTCGAATGGGGCAGTCTGCTGAGTAACCAGGCAATCTTATCAGCATTGTCAACGTGTTGAACTTTGCATGTATACTCAAATGTATTCAGCCAGTCCATAATGTCATTCTTTTCCTCATACACACTGAGCAGATCTTTTGGAAACCGTGGATGAGAGGAGGCCCCAGACCCATGTCCAGGACCCTTGGATCCATTTGCAACCTGAAGCTTAGCCAGTTCCAACTGGTGATCCCTTTCTTTCTGTTTTTCGGCCTGTTCGATTCTGAGTTTGGTCATGTTGAAATCAAGCTCCTTCTGCCTAAACAGCAGCTCTTGCTTCTTGAATTCAAGCATGGCCTCCCCATCAACACTGGCAGAGGAAACATTAGACATCTCATTTGCCCTTTCCTCGTGGTCACGGTGGACCAGTGCAGCGGCAGAACCGTCGGTTCTACCAGTGAGAGCAGCCCCACCTCCTTCCGCACTGTCCTCAGAAGTTATAGCGTCAAGCTGCGCTTCTTGCCACGCCACGATTCTTTGGATCACATCCATTTTGGTGCCTTGAGAGGAGACACCTCTCTCCGCACACCTCTTTTTCAATGTTTCGGATTTAGAAGCATTTAAAGTTAACAAGGTATTTGTTTTCATACTTTACGATAGGACTATGGCCTTTTAAAAGCTATAGTACGACAATTCACTACGTGTCCTGGTAGGAATCACTTGAAATGTCTTCGCTCGTGCGCAACACTGGATACCTTCAGTCGTATCCCACCGCTGTACACCAATTTGTTAAGACGGATTTCTGAACTCTGTCCTGGAGGGGCAGAGGTTCAGAAGGCCAGCTAGTTTCTTGGAACAGGGTAACCTCTGGACAAGCCAGACCAATCAGGGTAGCGATCGCGGCGGTTAAGACCAGGTCTCAAGATGGGTGAGTGTGACTGAAAGCCCGCAATGAGCACACAAAGCAAGGACACTTACAAATTACTCCAAGCAGGTGTTATATTAAAAATATACACACATTTATTACAAGGCCTTTGTAACATTGACCGTAGCGAGAAATCACAATAAAACTCAAGTAAACCAACACATACCAAACCAAAACAATATATATACAAATACAAACGAGTCTAACGAGTTAGATGCACAAAATGTGTAGACCACCTAGATGGGGAGGAAAACAGGCAGTGCGAATAATAATTAGACCCAGTCCGCCTTCAGAGGCACCTAACTAAAATGAAGTCCAAGCCCTACGAAGAGTGGAGCCTTGTGCTCAAAAGTACCTGCACACACTGGTGCCAATGGGCAAAAAGGGGAGTCTCTTCGAGGGAGTCAGGCAGTTTAGTTCGGTGCACAAATGAAGATGAACAGAGCTCTGCGACTCAAGCGCAGCCTCCACTGTGGGCAGAAGCAGAGCGCGAGTACGGAAAGGAGTGTTGTTAGACACAGCGGGGAAAAGCTATGGGCTACTGCAGGAGGGCGACCAGTTCCTAGCAATGCTACTCACCGGTCCCCGATGCAGGCAGACCCAGGCTTCTCCGCATCAGTTTCAGTGCTGGTAGGTTCAGATACGAGCAGGGGACGTCTCGGCGTCGTGTAGATTCCGCAGCAGCAGAAGTTGAGTTGAGGACGTCCCAAACGCAGTGAACCCGCACAGTTTGTTACCACAGCAGGGCAACGGAGCGGCCGTGTCTATTTAAGCCAAATATACACTACTCACTTCAGACCTCAGAATGCCAAGTGTACGAATCGTGTGAGAGTAACAAGGACTCGTAATACAACACAACCTGACGGCGGTTACAGATCAAGACTCCTGGGTAGGCTGGTCAGTCCACTGGATGGCCCAGAGACACTTCCGAAGGCTTACGTGCAGGAGATGGTGAAGATGCCGAGAATAGTTGTTCCCACTATTCCAAGGGTGGAAGTACCAGTACAGGCCTTCTCGTTCGATCAGAGGTAGAAAGGGTTTCACCAAGCGACAGCAGTGCAGAGGAGCAGTCCTTCAGCGGGTCACCAGCGATTCCTCGGTTCAGCCTCGTGGTTGCAGGATACTTGGCTCCTGTATTCCTTTGTTCGTGATAACTCAGGAGATCGACATGGTAGTGGTGTTTACAGCCCCCTCTTATCCACGGTTCCCTTCGCGCCAAAACGGAGGGGACCCAATAAGAGATCTGCTCACAAAACACTCACACCATACGTGGACCTATCACGGACCACGGAGGTCCCAGGCATTCACACCACCCTAGACTCTCTGGCACCCAGGATGTGTATTAGGACCAGACATCCCAGCCCACATCCTGGAGGCACACACAAAAGCCCGCGAAAGCATCTGTGTTTCGCGGGAAAGTACATGCCAAATAAGGAAGGCCCCGGGTCGGCTCGACCTGGGGAAGGTGAAGGGGGCCAGACGGTCAGCGGACAGGACAACGAGCCTCGTGGTCTGGCCATTTTGGGAGCCAGGCCACCATTTTGGGCTAAGCGCGAGAAACGCGCTTAAACGCCAAAAGGAGCTCAAAAACACAAAGAAACGATCGCTGCCACCAGTCCCATCCGTGATTCACTTGCACCGTTCGTTAACAATCCCAAGAGAGTATCTAGGGCCTGTAGAAGACTAGAGACCCAAGAGAGCGGTAACTTAGCTTACAGTGCCCTCTTGTGTCATGTTGCGCGGGAGCTGCAACATGATAAAGAAAGTACGGAAAACAATGTTTCCCGGTACTGACTGTCTTAAGGGCATGTCAGTTTCCCCGTAAGAATGGAGCGAAAGCCCAGAGGAGTGCAGCAGAAGGCTGCACTTCTCTGGCAAAGTCTAGATCCTGGTGAAAACACAGCAAAAAGTTTAGGGGTTGCCACATGGAAGGAAAATTACCCACAATTAAGAAATCTTTCCTAACACCTGACATCTGTCATTCACAGGTTGACAGGGGCTGTTAGTTTACAGGCAATCCAGTTTGTCTGAGGAAATGTTTTACTCTTTACACTTTAGGACTTCATATATTTGCCATGCTTCATTAGATTACATGAATTGTAGTGTCAAGCAAGATTTTGAATGTTGAGAAGTGTTGTGTTATAGGCATTGTGAAGTTTTTTAACAACAAAGCAAATGTCATTTGTAGGCACATTTTGGAATTTCATTTGAAAAGTGCTGCTTCTCTCTCTGCACTCAGTTTGCTGGTCATGGAGCCCACTGGCACATTTCCTGCAGTGTGTGCTCTATTCCACCACACATGAACCAGGGGTGGCAGGTTGTGCATCCATCTTTTTGCGCGTTTAAATCACATTTTTTTTTAGGTGTTTGGCCCACACCAGAGTTCTGCCGCCGTTGTTGCTGTTTCTTGCGCCACAGGTAGCAGAGTGATGCCGCATAAGATAGCGGAGTGGGTCAATACATCCCACAGATCCCCCCCTCCCAACTTGGCTTTGACTTCCAGTTGAGGAGGAATCGGGAGATTGGGATATTCTTTTCTGTCTGTGTGGAGAATTCAGTTGCTTCTCCCGTCAGTGATTGAGGCGACACGCTCTCCTTGCTGGTTCTGGTTGGGAGTATAGAGCGATACTCCGGCTCCTTGGGTCTTTCCTTCGGGACCCGGAGTGGTCCTCCTTGGTGATTCATGGGACAATTCTTAATTCAATGCTAGAAAATAGAACATAGCATTGTTATGGAAATGTTACCAATACTGTGTCCACACATCTTCGGGGGATGTCAGCAGTGGGAAAGACACTTGCATTCTTTAACAATTGGCAATATTCCCCATCTAGTCTTCAGTGATCCTTTACTCATTTTCTTAGGTGTAATCAATCAAGATATTCTAAATTCTCTAGGCGTCCGGAATTTCCCCATCTGGGTTTCTGGTAAGCCCTTCTATCTGCCGCAAAGTATGCCTGGGGTGGCAACTTTTTAGTTGGTTTATGTGGACCCACTTGTCTTCCCCTTCTGTCAAACTGCCCTTGGGGATGCAGATTCTGTAGGCGACTGGTGAGATTCCCTCCACAATTTCAAAAGGACCCCGCCAAGTTGGGAGGAATTTGCGCTTTTTGGCTTGGTTCCTTTGGAAATTGTACAAGTAGACCCGGTCTCCTACTTGATATTCCTTTTTAGTTGTCTTCAGGTCATAGTGGGTCTTCATACTGTCTGCAGATCTTTCTAGATTCTGCTGAGCGTAGGCAAAAGCATGTTGAAGGTGTTTTCTCAGATTCTCGACATACTCATGAGTTGTGGAGGCATTTATCAAGGTCTGCTCTTGGGTTCTGTAGAGCAGATGCTGAGGTAGCACCATCCTTCGTCCAGTCATCAGCTCAAATGGAGACATTTTTGTTGCAGAAGAAGGGGTAGATCTGATGGCCATCAGGACAAGGGGTAATCGAATGTCCCAACTTGGCCCAGAATCTGCCACAAACCTTTTTAATATGCTCACAATAGTTTTATTGTACCTCTTAACTCCACCACTAGAGGACTTCCGGTAGGCAATGTGTAGTTTCCTTTTTGACCCCAAGTATCTCCCACATCTTTGTCATCACTTCGCTAGTGAAGTGGCTACATCGGTCTGACTCAATCCTTTGAGGTAGTCCAAAATGCGACAATATGTGATTGATCATCAGGGCAGCTGCTGTTTCTGCCTTGCAATTTGGGGCCGGGAGACATTCCACCCATTTAGTAAACAAGCATGTTATGGTCAACATGTACTTGTTCCCCCTAGAGGAGCGAATCACGGGCCTTATAAAATCGACTTGAAAATCTGACTCTTCTTGTTTTGGCCATATCTGACCTCCACAAGAAATCTTTGCATTGACAGAATCCAGGAAGTAATTCGGGAATTACTCACATTTCCGGCCAGGATTCTGTCACTTTGAAGATATTACAGAGGCTGGTGTGGAGTCTCCACTATGATGTGTTCCCCCTGGATAAACGGGCGGTAATTCTTCAATGACCACACCGTTGCCAGGAGTGCCTTCTCAGAATCGTTGAATGTTTCCTCCACAGAGGATAAAGTCTTACTCGCATAGGAGATTTCTTTCTTGACCTTGTCATGCTTTTCACATAATACTGTCAAGCACGTATTTGAGAACCCTCTCTCCAAGAAGAACTCTTTGTTTTTGACAGGGTAAGCTAGGCAAGGCGCTTGTGAGAGGCTTCTTTTGAGTTGTCTTACTGCCTCGGCTTGTTCTGGACCCCCCTCCCACTTAACCCCCCCTTCAGCAGATGGATCAGGGGTCTCGTGATCTCTGCATAATCCTCAATGAACTTTCTGCTGTAATTAGTCAGTCCAAGGAGGCTCCTTAGTTCCAGCAGAGTTGTGGGGTCTTTTATTTTCTGGAGCGCTTCTACTTTCTTTTCCTGTGGCCAGAGACCCTCAGGTTTATCTCATGCCCCAAGAAATTGACACGGGTCCTGCACCACTGTGCCTTTTGGAAAGAGAGTTTTGCTCCGGCAGCCCTCAACTGTGTTAGAACATAACGGATCTCCGCTATGTGTTCCTCCACAGCTGAGCTTTTGATCAGAACATCATCTACATAGGCCAGGTTACTTCTTTCATCCAAGTCGGGCATGGCCTTATGCAGAAAGATGTTAAATTAATTGCCGGAGTTGATGTATCCGAAGGGAGTCTGGGTCCAAGTGTACTGCTGCCCCCCAAAGGTAAAGGCCAGCTTGTATTGGTCCTCCCGACTGACAGGTACAGTCCAGTACCCATTGGTCAGGTCAATGGCAGTGTATACCTTTGACCCCTGGATCTGGGCCAGCCCTTGGTCAATGTAGGGAAGAGGCCATCGGGAAGTATGGACCCATTTGTTGAGCTCCTTTAGGTCAGCACAGAGTGTCCACTGGCCGTTTGGTTTCAAAATCCCCAGCACCGGATTATTTAAGGTGCTGTGGACTGGACGAATTATGCCACGGGACTCGAGGTTCTTAATATTTTCTGTAAGGGACTCCATTCATACGAGAGGCAAGCGATATTGCTTCACAAACACTGGAGTCATGCCAGGGTCTGTGGGAATTGTTGTTGTGTGGATGTCGGTGCGACCAGTCATATGAGTCCACCGCAAAGAGATCTTGACAATCTAAGAAAACTTGTTACAATTTTTGCTTTTGCTCCAGAGTTTTACAGGCATCAGCTAGATTGACTCTCTCTTCAACCATCTGCTGGAAGTCCGGAAAGACTTCTAGTTTGGCTATCTCAGCTGCCTTCTCCAGCTGGGCAGAGAAGTCCCTGGTCAAAGTACTGACTTGGACTGATGGCTTCAGGTGGGGAAGGCAGTCCTGGTGGACTTGAAAGATCACCTCATCCCTCCTGAAGTCACAGGTCACATCTTCCTTACCATAAGGGCAGGAAGAGTAGACCAGGAAATTCCCCCCATGCCAGGTGAAGATCCTGTCTGGCGTTGTCATTGTCGCCATCACTGTCAAAACAGTAATTGGGGATTGGTCCTACCAGTTTGTTACCTAAATCTATGGAAAAATGTCGGTCATCAACCGCCATTCCAATAATGGTGCCTGCGCCCAGAGTGATACTCCTAAGGTCGCTGTTATCCACCTCTATTGGAATGGTGTTGTGTTCTGTATTGACTAGTGGTGTTGGGTTTAACCCCAACCCTTGCTGTTGGAAATGGGCATTGAGATGAACATAGGCGTCGGGATTTTTCAGTTTCTGTCCTCTCTTAATTTTTACTTCCAGTGAGAATTGTCGGGTCAGTTCTGGGATGGTGACTTCCTCTCCAATCTGAATTTCAACTGCATATGGCAGCAGTTGAGCTGACCGAAATGCTTTCTCTGGGTCATCAAAGTCCATGGGATTACTCGCTAATGAGGACCAGGCTTTGAAGTTTATTAGGTCCAAACTAATGGCAAAGCGATTGAGAATGTCAATGCCTAAATAAAATGCAGCAGGGACCTCTCGCACGACCCAACAATTATGGACTATGCTCTTGTTACCTATGGACATTTTGAGCATGCACCTGCTAGGCAGGAGATGTTTGGAATTGGGTGTTTCCAGGTCCATTTCCTATTTGTCTAACAATTTAAATGTGGGAATGGCTGGATCTTTTGGGAGTTTTTGGAACATGGCCTTGCTGGTGAAGCTCTTAAAGGATAGTTCTGGGACTTTTTTTTTTTGTCCCTATGGTTCGGCCATGTGTTTTTAAGCATAAATCGGTTGATCGTAGAAAACTTTCCGATGGACCTTACCCGACTTTTCGTCCATTAACGCACTCGAAATCAGCCGCCATTTTCTGATAATCCTATCATTTCGCCCCATCGACCTGGCTCACCTGCTTTTGCGGCACTAAATCAAATCCCCCGCCCCTGAAACAGACTTTATCAAAACATTCATATTCCCCGCCTCTGTCCGTGTCGTGACTGTGCTGCGTAGGCAAACGCGCCCAGGCGTCTTCTACGCGACTCCACACAGAACCCGGAAACCAACACAGATCAGCTCACAACACAGCGCGCCACAATTCGGAATATGAAACTGTACTTTTAAATCAAACCGCAAGATTGTAAATTTGGTAAAGTACATTTATTTGACATCAAATGTTTAGAGAATATTCAGCGATTTGCATTTTTATTTGCTCACGTTCCAAAAAGTTCGTTTTGAGGCACGCGATGTTCCTTTGCTGTACACAGGGTCTTAGATCATCTCACAATACAGCGCCACAATTCAGAATATGAAACTGTGGTTTAAAAGCAAACGGCAAGATTGTACATTTGGCAAAGTACATTTATTGGACATCAAATGTTTAGAGAATATTCAGCGATTTGCATTTTTCTTTGCTCTCGATCCAAAATAGTTCGTCTTGAGGCAAGCGATGTTCGTGTGCAGTACACAGGGTGTTGGTTTACGATAAAATAAGCTCTTCGGTCGCACTGATAATCGCATGGCTGTTCCAACAACGAGGCACTAGGCCACCACAACGGTCTGTATGTTGCATCTAGCCGTTAGTACCGCGTAAGGGCATACTTGTACTTGGCGATCGTCCCATAAAATGGTCAGGGTGGTAACGTTGTTCACGCGGAGAAGCAACTGGCGGTTGTAAAAGCCATCCGCCGGTGTCTGGTTCTCGTGACACATACAATAATGAAGGATGTACCTGTTTTAAAAACATAAAAAATGAAATTAGTCTCACCATCAGATCTTTATTAAAATTATTCATTTTATATATTAGGTCGGGAAATTATTTCATAGCTAGGACAGTGCAACTGGGTATTATACGTCAAGGGGGGGCTGTAGGATACTGAGACAGTCCCCCAGTGCAGGGGTTGACAGGGAGGCAGTGCAGGTGGAGAGTGGAAGGGCCCAGGACCGAGGTCGCAGACAGTGGACCAGTTGTAGCAGGGGAGAGGGAGAGAGAAAGCAGAAGCAAAGAGGAAGGTTTTGAGGTGCTTCCGTAAAAGGAGATGGTTCACCTCAAGATAGTGCGCGGTACAAAACAATATGCCACATAGAACGAACAAGTACAACTTAACCCGTCTTTAAAGCTACTGTATAGTAATTAAATTGCGGTATAAACTCATCTAAAGAGTTACTTACATTATATTTGCATTTTCCATTGTGTCTGTGCGTAGGGCAGCCCCGAAATACCACTCCTTCTATGCCGACGTTATTTCTTCTAATGAACGAACATTAAATGGCTTTCGTTTCTGAAATTATATTCATTATCGTTTCTTACGTTATTGCCCCACACCCCCAAAAAGAAGTCTTTCGGGATGGTCCCGGCCTGTCAAGGTCAAATAACAATAGAACCTTATACTGAGTCGTGGGCCATTCCGGCACCCGAGCAAAAAATCAAAGCAGCTGACCTTCACTTTGAACGAGCACACATTCCTAGTTAGCTACATTCAGTGTAAGGCCATCTCACAGGACTTGAAATTTACACTCCATCTTTGCATTTTGTCTGCGTGCATTTGCAGCCCCAGCAAACCATAAATACGGAGACATTCTATATTTTTTGAAAAATGATTTATATTACTGTTTGGTTTAATTTAATGCGCAAATGAACAAGGGTGGAGAGACACATTGCATGTACACTGAGCAATCACTTTTATTTACACAATACATAGCTACACATATTCAATGGGCCTGCGACATGAGGAGACTCGAGAGAACAGACAATCAAATTACAATCATTTAAACCGTGATGTGTATTTCTCAATGAGCTCTGCTTTAGGTGGACATGGAACAGAGGCAATGTTGGGTGGCAATGCAGTTGTCCCCTGCACAGGTTCGTTCACAACTCCATGTATGTGCCTATCTAGGACATCAACAATAAGTCTCTCAATAAACTCATATTGCATATCCTCAAACACTGGTTTGATCACCCATTGTTTACTTCTTTTAGTGAAGGCCTTATTGTAGCGAAGCGTCCCTAAAGTTCCGGTCATCCTACTTTGTTGACGGCCAACATTATGGTTATGTGCCAAGACCGCTAGAAGAGTCCGATTTATCATGCCCTCCATGCCAAAATGCAATCGTTTTGGCCTGTACTTTAGGCACATATTGTGGAACACCTCCAAATCTCCTGTGTGGCAGAATTCCGTGAGTCCCCTCAAATCTCTTGTTATAGTTTTATCAAATACAATCTTTTCAATGGCTTTGTGAGTGGGTGATGAAGGAATCAACCACTTCTTCTTCCGTGCCTCCTCTGTGGACAAATGGCCATGTTCACAATTGTGGAAATGTTGGTTTGTGGTCCAGCGGTGAACGTTGCTACAGTGTAGCATTACTGACCGCCATTTTTCCAGTAGAATTTCCAACGACCCTCCACATGTTTTTGAGCTCCACCAAAGATGGTTGCTGATTGACTTGGACCACTGTGAAATACCTTGCATATCTTTTTTTTTACCTGCAGCCGACATTTTTTTATTGATTGTTTTTGCAAGATGCCAAACGTCAAATTGGTGATTTATATTTTTGTACTCTTCTCTCATTGTCTTGGCAATTGAAACGTGTCTGTCCGTGGCTATCAGGTCGATCACCATTCCCCGCGATTGTAGTTCTTGCAATGATGCTACAAAGCCAACTTTCTCCCTGGCCACTGAGGATGTACTTTGTGACACCTGCACGACCACCGAACTCACAATTTTCTTACTTTCCATGTCCTGAAAGTGGTAGGTGCAGTACTTGGCTGAAAATCCTGGGCTGTCGCACTGTCCATCACCGGCTAGCCTGAACCGTATGCCCGCGAATGTACTATCAATAGACATTTTTTCCATTCTCCAAGCTTCGCTAATGGCTGGAAATAGATAATCGGTTTGGTATTTGTAGAACTGAGTTTTCGCAATGAAATGGATTCCCACAAACTGAAAGAAAGACTCTAACTTTTTAAAACTTGAACCACTAAAAAGTGCGGCCGCTGCACAAAGTAGATTGCCTGCTGGCAGTTGCCCCAGCATGGGTTGTGCAGACCATGAGAAAGGATGATATTTTGTACAGGTGGCATGTATTTTAAGGTTAGTGCCTCGAATTGCACGAGTCACATTAATCAATGGCTCCCCACATACTTCCCCACCAACCGAATGCCCACATTTCATCCGAATAATAATATCAATCAAACAACTATCGAATACAATGAATTTGGCCTCTTTCCTTATACTGTCACTCTGCATCCCAGCTGGTTCGGCCTGTAACGTTGAGGACATGTCACTCACATGAAAGGTAGAATCTCTGATATCGTCTTCCGCTATGTTCAGTGATATTGATGGTGTTTCATTGTCGTCCACTTCATTCTCTTCCATTGCAACATCTGTTCCTTCTCCGGCGATGGGTGAATAAAACAATTTCTTCAACTTTCTCGCGGTCTTAGTTTTTGCGGGTGTGGATTCTGTGAATTGATCTCCGACTGCATCCGAACTACCAGGAGGACATTCACTATCAATGGCTGGTGGTGGTATAGCTCCGTTGTCAATCACTTCATATTCTTCCCATTGGCACGATGCATCTCCAGTCTCAAGTCCCTGCCAAAAGGTTTGACAAGCAACATCTCTCGTTCGCTTCACTGTCTGTGTAGATCTAGTTCGTACACCCACTCGCAACTAGAGGACAGATTGGAAAAGGGATGTTCAGTTTAAACACAACTTACAGTATTGAACTATTAACAGTGAAAAACAACATAATATAGTGACCAGGACACTAACCTTCTTTTGCTTTCTTTTCTTTGAAACTTTCTTGCCTCGAACTTCAACATCAGGACGCTGTTGCTCCGACTCGTGTGTGCATGTCTCCACTTCCTCTTGCGCTGCAACGACTATATTTTCATGATAAGCACATCCATCACGCACTGACGCTCCATCGACTCCCTGAAACATAGAACTTTCATTAGTATGTATAATAATATTGAAAACACAAAATGTACTTGGGGACCAATACCCACGTACATCTCAATAGCAAAACACGAATGAACGCTTTGTGTAGAACATTCAAACGACAATTATTCACGCATTGTTGATCTAGTTAGATGGAACTGTCAAGATCCATACCTCGGGCTCCTCATAGACTTCCATTGAAGATATTATTGAAGATGATGCTTCAGTAACTCCCTGAAACACAGTAATTGCATTAGTATGGTTTCCTATTTTGTTAAAAAGAACATAAACTTTGTGCAGGCGTCAACGGCTCATCTAAATAGACCTGCACAAATGATCAGTTGTCTAAAATAAATAATGGATATCTAAATATGATTCGATTTGCTCGATCGTTGGAAGTGTCACCACCCAGAGATCTGCATCAACTACTAGGGGTGATGTTCTTGTAGAAGAAGCTCCGTCATCTCCCTGAAACATAGTACTTGCGTTAATAAAGAAGGAAGTATAGCGGATGTAATCACGTCATATGATTTCGCTTGATCGAACTGTCAGTATCCATACCTCGAAATGCATAAGAACATCAAGGGACGCTGTAACTGCGGTGCACACTTCTGCAAGCTGTTGCGCCGACCCGTAACTGCATGCTCCCCCTTCTTCTTGGACTAATGCTCCATCGACTCCCTGAAACATAGGACTTTCATTAGTAATGAACACAATATTGAAAAAAGAAGACATATAGGAGGGCGACGACAGAAGGACATATCAATGGCTAAAAACGAAAGAAACATTGTGTGTAACAATCACGCTACAAGAATGCAAGATCTGATGATCTCCATCAATGGAACTGTCCGGAAACGTACCTCGAGCATCTGAGTGACATCAACGGTTGTCGTCAATGCGTTGGACTCCTCAGCATCTCCCTGAAAGACAGTACTTGCATTATTTTGGATAACAATAATTATACATGAAAACAAGACTAGAGGACGAGTACAAGGGTGTACCATTAGGTAAAATAATTACACGATAAATTAAAACTATTGATTTACATGCCTAAAACAAGTCAGTGGCAGAATAGCTAAGTAAGGTTACCCGATAGGCGCTTGAAGTGGCTGATGACTGCAATAACGACACGGATGGAGAATCTTCCGCCTTCATATTGAGTGGATACATAAATGGGGAAATTATTGTTAGCTAATGCTACACACTACCGCAAGGCCGAGAGCTAAATACGTAAACTTGACTCACCAGTGGAGGGATGTGGACGAATAGAGTGGGAATAGCGGTTGAGAGCAATTTTCGCTTCGCTCGCGGTGTGTTCTTCTTTATTAGCAATGATGTGGAGTACATGTCTGAGCTAAAGTGCCTGCTGCAGATGCGGTATCAATCACCCCTCTTGTCGGCAAAGACTTCTAGGACTCTACTTTCAAGCTCAGACGGTGGATATCCGCAATATCGGACCCATTCTCTTATCTGATCTATTGTCTTAGGGAAAACATGCATTATAGTACCTTCAGATTTTTTATGGGTCTTCGAAGGGCAACCGCCAATGGAACAGGCAGGCATTGTGGAAAGTTCTGAAAAGTAAAGATCAACAATTCTATATGAATACCAATGTGTTAAAAAATTAAATGACACATAAAAGGTTCAATGCAAGGTTCGTTTTGGTTCTTGGAACTATACACGTTATTCACATGCGGATAAGTATTTGAATAACTTTAAAAAAATAGAAAAATAATTTGACTAAACTCAGAACATGTGACTAGTTCCTTGCATGTACTGTCTTGAACGAAAAGAAATTGGACGCAAAATGATTATGGTAGATGGCCTTACCTTGACGAACAAACAGTTAGATGCAGGGATCAGAGTAGTTTCTTGTCGTAGAACAGGGAGCAGTTCACAGGTTGCAAACTGACGAGTTTCCTCGAAGTGGTCACGGAAGTTCACAGAGACGAAGAGCAGATAACCAGCACCTTCACGGGTTGACTAGCAAAGCGCAAAGAAGTTCTCATTAGAAATATGAAGAGGGTTATAAAGAATTCGAAACAGGGGTGTGTTTGTGAATGAATGACGTGTATATGTCGTGGCATTATGCGGTTTGCAGGGGGGCGTCCAGCGTGAGGGGGGATGCTTGGCAGGAGACACGGGGTCTGGAGGTAGACATGGGAACAACAACCCATGCTCTATAGACCACTTTGAAGTGTACATGGTCTTTGGCACCTCTTGGCCTTTATCGCTCCCTGACAGCTCCACTTGCCAGCACAAGTACCCCGGTGCGAACTGCCTTTGATAGGGCGGGGGGTGGATTGGGGCGGTGGTCGTGCAGACAAGACACAGGAAGACTTGTGAATGGAGACACACTTATGTGGATTGCAGGGGGCCGTCCAGCTTGAGGGGGGATGCTTGGCAGGAGACACGGGGTCTGGAGGTAGACATGGGAACAACAACCCATGCTCTATAGACCACTTTGAAGTGTACATGGTCTTTGGCACCTCTTGGCCTTTATCGCTCCCTGACAGCTCCACTTGCCAGCGCAAGTACCCCGGTGCGAACTGCCTTTGATAGGGCGGGGGGTGGATTGGGGCGGTGGTCGTGCAGACAAGACTCGTTTGCCGCAGGGCCTCACCAAGGAGAGGCCATCTAACTGCATGTAAGAGGCAGGCTGCAGGATCTAGTACATGGAAGGCAGGGGGGTGAGTTTATAAATACCTCACCCTCCCAGGAGAATATATGGGTGCAGTTCACCCTGGAGACCCTGGATGCCTAGGCAGTTAGTCAGCAGCAGGCTGGCCTGTGGTGGCAAGGCGGCACGGGCCAGAGGGGGTCATCTCTGTACCCGGTGCCCAAAAGGATGATTTATTATGATCAACCATATTGATTATTTACCTATAACCATGTTTTGTATCAATAAAATCCAACGGCCTTTTATTGCCAACGCTTGAACAAAGTGGTGTGGTAAGTATTTTTGGGGGAGGAGGCAAGGCCGGGAGGCTTGATGCCAACCCGCAAAATAACATATGTATGTCTGCTGCATATGGGTTCAACGGTTATGTGGATTGAAGGTGGGCGGCCAGCGTGAGGGAGGATGCTGGCCGGAGACATGTGGTGTGACAAGACGAGGCACAGGAAGACTATTCAATGGAGACACACTAGATTCATTTAAAAAATCAAAACAACCATTGTTAAAATATATGTTGGGTTTTATTTTAGATCTTAATTTCAATTGAACATAAATAATAAACATTACACATTGTAAAGTTCCGGTTGCAGCACATCCAGGGAAAATCCGCGGTATTGTCCACTGTCGCTGGGGAAATGTTGTCTAATGGCAAGTACCGCACAGGCAGGTATTACTCTCCGAACGCGGTGTCCGAGCCTCCCGTGAAGCCACCAAGTGAAGCAACGATAGGCCACCAGCCTGTACCACCTGTGAAAATGAAAGATGCAAACTGTATTAAAATGACAAAACTTTCTTAACACTGTCGATTCAGGTAAAAAATGTCATTCTGCTTTGAAAAAAATTCTATCTAGAAAATGCACAATATGGAACCAATTTACATGCCTTCGAATGATATGTAGATGTAATTTTATATGTGGGAGACGACCATGAAATAGTAGTGGCATCACTGACATCACAACCAGAGTATACTTACTCGTTACTCGGATTACGCGGACGAACAGTGCCGCGAAGTTCGTGCATAAGCACCATCATCATCCTCAACACGGTCCGTGAGAGGCAGGCTTCCCTGAACTCTGGCAGCTCGGTGATGCATTGCGGACTTGGCTCGCCTTCCGAAATGTAGGCCAAGCACCCGGAATTTTCACGGCAGCAGCAGTTCTCCTCCTCAGTTGGCATTAGCTCGCACCGATTGCACGTGCACCAGGTGGAGACGCCGTCCATGCGACATGGTCCAGGCTCTTCATCCGTTGACTGGTCCTCCCAACTGCCGTCCGAATCCCCATCGTTTTCGCGTGCTTGCCTTTCCAGTAGTTCTTCCTCGGTGTACTCGGGCTCGTACATATACGGCATTATTGTAGCCATTGTGTGGTAAAGAAAGTAAAATAATTTACAGAGATGGTACAGGTGTTCACAAGGCCTAGAAGCGGCGAAGGTAGCTGACCAGAGCACAGAAACGAGTCACAGAATACTCAAAGTAACACAGAGAGAGTAATGGAATCGAAAATCTGCTGCTGTGTGTTGTGAAACGGTGTGTTTATACTTATTGAGGAAAGAGGCGTCCTGCCATTTCCATGGCGACACTTCATTAGCTGAGGCGCAGCGATTGTTGACACGAAACGTGCTTTGGCGTTGGGAAATGGGCGGTACGCGTCTGCTGATGTCAGGCTCAGGGGCGGGGGATTTGATTTAGTGCCGCAAAAGCAGGTGAGCCAGGTCGATGGGGGCAAATGATAGGATTATCAGAAAATGGCAGCTGATTTCGAGTGCGTTAATGGACGAAAAGTCGGGTAAGGTCCATAGGAAAGTTTTCTACGATCAACCGATTTATGCTTAAAAACACATGGCCGAACCGTAGGGACAATAAAAAAAATGTCCCGGAACTATCCTTTAACGTTGTTCACGCACACTCGTG
Organism: Ambystoma mexicanum; assembly: GCF_040938575.1. Lineage (NCBI taxonomy): Eukaryota > Metazoa > Chordata > Amphibia > Caudata > Ambystomatidae > Ambystoma > Ambystoma mexicanum. Next base: position 1,129,729,884 of record NC_090934.1, on the reverse strand, counting down.
CGAGAACAGAGTCCTTCCCCTCATTTAACTGAATAGGGATGAACAACTGTTCTCCAATTTTCTGAATGTCAGCCAAGCTTTGAGCTGATTTCTCATCATGTTGGACTATATGAGTGGGATTTTCTGATTGTGAATTTGTATAGAATTTCAGAGTATTTCCTTCCAGTGTGGAATGCCACTTGAGACTGGAAGGTTGATTTTCAGAAATTGAGAGGACTTCCCTTCACCAGTTTGTTGTCCCACTGCAATTACTGTCACGTCAGGGATTTGGTTGTTTTGGAGATCGAATTCAATTTGGTCAGGTTTTTGTTCAACCATGTGGCATGTGCCATTTAAACTAACATGGCTGACTCTATGTTTTAATTTTATTGGTCGGTTAGTCTTGGTCCAGAGGACCTTATTTACACAATCTATGAGGGGAGACAATCTACGCAGGATGTCATTCCCTAGTAAGCATGGTGTGCCCTCTGGAGTCACAACTATGACCGGGTGCTTCACCTTGTGTCGCCCAATTTTAATGTCTAAATCCGCAGTCCTCTCGGCAGGAATTTCATTTGCATCGAAGTTCTGAAATTGTCCAGGAAGAGGGGTGAGAGGGCTTTGGTATTTCTCCCCCCTTCCCGAATTCAGCTGATCAAAGGCCCTTTTTGAAAGAAGGGTGGCTTGGGATCCAGTGTCCACCAGTGCCAAAAATGTACATTGGCCCTGTATTTGGACCGGGGCATAAAACCTTCCCTCCTTTTCCTCAAGGGGGCAAAGATAATGTGCTTTTTGGGCCAATTGGTGGGTTAGTTTCTTTGCTCTGGATTCTGACAGAGGGGTAGTTGGGGCAGGATTTTGTTTGGGATCTTGGGAACCTGTGAGAAAAAGGTGACAGTTGAATATGGGGGGAGTTTTGGGTTCCCCTGGTTCTGATTCTGGGCTGCCCCCCCGCCTCTTTTTGGAGGCAGTCCCCAGAATTGGTTCGAACAAGGTGATTTTCTAGCTGGTCATTCTGGGTCTCAATGATGGGCGGTTTTAACTCGGTCCCCACATCTACCCAGTCTTGATCAGGATCTCTTGGGACCCATTTTTCTTTGGGAGGAGTTCTCCCATCTCTGAAGGAGCAGATCCTTTTCCCAGATCCTCTGAGGACCCCTCTCCTTCAAATTGGAAGATTCGAACCTCCTCCACAAAATGGTCCTTTTTAGGCTCTTTTTTTCTCCTACCCGCCCTCTGTTCCTTGGGTTGCAGACTTACGGGGGCAGGAGATTCTGGTTCTGGGTCCTGGGTTTTCAGGGTCTTTTCACACATGGGGAAGGAAGCTTCCTCTAAGGCCTTACAACCCCCTTCCCCCTGTGCCTCCTCCCTGGGAACCAGTAGGTTTTCAGGGTTCTCTCCCCATCATTGCTCTGGAGCACCAGACCCTTGATTTGAGGAGTTCTGAATCGCCATGTTCATTTGAGGATATTGCTGCACCCTCACCATGCGACCCAGATCCTGTACCAAGTTCTGGACCTGGCGCTCCAGTTGGGACACCAGCTCTGGCTGGTACGGGGTTCTCTGGTCTGCCCTAGGTTGATCACGGGAAGGGTAACTGTCCCTTCTCCCATAATACCCTTGGTTGGGATAGTTTTGGTACCCCTCCACCCTTGGCCTCCCCTCTCCCGGATTGGGCTGTCTGGGCTCAGGAAAGTGGGGAAAAAAGGGTTGTTTTGGTGGTTGAGGTTTGGCGGGTACTGGGGAAAGAAACTCAACACGGCATTTGGGGGATTACTGCCCTCCTGGGAAAAGTTAGGATGGAAGTTTCCTGGGTTGGCAGCTGCCTCGTTGGATCCCCCCCTTGGGCTGGGGGAGTCCACACATAGCCCAAGATGGGTCTATTGCCCTTGTAACGGGGGCTGATGTAGTCAGGGGACTTAGGGGTCCCATTTGTGAGGTTACCTCCCTGACTCCCGGTTTGGGATTGGCCCAAGAGCGTTCTGGGTCTTTGGTTAGTAGGATTTTGCGCAGGAATGTTTTTAGGCCCCCCCATCTCCAGATCTAAAATGGGCGCAACCTTCACCTCTGCCACCTTAGCAGCAGCAGGGGTGTTGGTTGGTTTTGGGCTTTTATTAGCACTTTTATTCTCTACTGGTTTCTGCACTTCGTAAATGTGAGTTGCTTGTTCAATGACCCAGTCTAGTGATCTTTTCTCATGAAAGTCCCTCACCAGCTGGGTCATAATGTATTTAGGGAGTGCATGAAAGAAGGTATTGATGAACTGCCTGCTGTCTGTGCGCACCATCCTAGTGGTCTGCGCAAAGGCACGTTTCAGCTCTTGGACAAATTCTTGTGGGGCCTGGTCTTCCCCACACTGCAGATTGTAGGCTGCCATGCGGGCCTCTTGAGGGTTTCTGTGTATTGAGAAATGCTTTGAGATGGCCGCCCTATAGGTGGACCATCTTGAGTGGTTCTGATCCTCCAGCCCGCAAAGAAGCTGGAGTATTCAGGTGAAAATGTCCTCTTGACATACTGAATACAACGATGGCTGTCCTTCAGGTGGAAAATCTCCATCATTTGATCATACAATTCGAGGTGCTCCCAAACTGAATATTTGGCATTTTTATGGTAGGGCGTTATGACACTCCTAAAAGCCTTGATTTGCTTCAGGGATCTTTCAGTAGGGCCCTCTTAATTTTGTTGGCCTTTTTAGTTTTGGTCACCCTTGTCCACTCATCCTCTGACTCAGAGGCACTGCTACCAGAGGTGGCTGTCTGATCCTCTAGGCTCTCCCTGATTCTGCGGGCTTAGGAATGGCTGGCAGAATTTGGGGGCCTAGTCTCTTGAAACCTGTGCCGCTCAGAAGAGTCTTCTGACTCTCCCTTGCTCCCAGGATTGGCTGAGTACCCCCTACCCCCACTGCCCTAGCTGGGAAGAGGTTTTTAAAATGCTCTTTGTGTGCATAGTTTCATGGAATTCCCCACCAAATTTGACTGACTGATCTCTTGGTAGGTGATATTTTTGAGGATCCAGTTCTCTGATTCTCCCCTCGCTGGAGTCTCCCTGATCAGAGAGGCTGGCCCTAATATTTGGGAACCTGTACATAGATGCCAACCCATCCATTTATGGGAGGCGCTGATCTGTCAGTCCCATATTTCCCATTGTGTTGAAGTCTACCATCCCTGTGGCCCTTGGTTCATATGAGCCAGTGGACATGAGGGTGGCAGAGTCCATGGAACTGAAGGGATTAAAGTCCCTGAAGCCAGGGGTCCTGAGGTTATGCTCAGGGGTTTCTCTTTCCCATCTTACCTCATCTCTTTCAGCCCCTGTTCCCTGATAACATGCCAAAATCTGACCCTTTTTCTCTTCTTTTAAGGCCTTACTGGTCTCTATGATTTGTTCTTGCATGGCTATCTGTTTCTGGAGCCTGTCAGAGCCTCCTTGTCTCTCTGTGCTTCCTGCCTGAATTGGGAATGTTGGGCCAATTTTTGCTGCAGGCGACTCACCTCCTGAGTTTGGTCCTTATTTGTCTGATTGTTCTTTGCCAAAGCATCCTCCACCCACCTGGTGTGCTGTAACAGCTTTTCATAAACAGTTTTGATTTCCCCAAACTCCTGAAGGGCCAGCTTACTTTCCTCCAACTTTGTTTTTAAATGGCTGACTTCCTGGCCTAAGGCGTCCCTCTCCTGACTTACAGTGCCCCTCTGCTCAGCCAGGTCGTCCCTCTATGTTTTGTATGCACCAGCTTTCTGGTGCTCTTCATCAAATTCCCCTTGCAAATGGATGTCTGTAATAATTAATGTATTATTTTCCTCTTTCAAGGATTCTAGGTGGTTCTCTAAAGTGACTATCTGTTCTGCGCATGCTCTGTTAAAAGTAAATTGCTGTGCCAGCTTTTGTTGACTCTGTTGTAGAGAGTCCAACCTTTCCTGACACTCTTTTTGCAGTGTCTGTACCTGGGCATCTTGCTCTGCATTCTTTTGCATGAAGAGAGCCAGATCTTCTTGGAGTTTGGTGGCATACTGCCTAGCCTCTGTTTCAGATTCTTTGCTATCCTGGAGCCTTTGCTCTGCATAGTCCAGATTGCTCTGGATTTTCTGCAGTGCTTCCCCTTGCCTCTTTGTCAAATCTATATAGTCTGCGTGCTTCTCCTGTATGACTCCTATGTGGAGGTACAGGTAGGCCGCTATTTTGGCAATTTTACACTGCTCCTCTTTTATTTTTGGGGCCATGTACAGCTCGTTAAGTGCTTGATGTAAAGGACCCTTGTCCTGCCAGTTGTCAAGGTTGATTTCAGTGATATGCTGTTTTATTTCCCGCAGCCATACCTGTTCATCCTGTTCTGGCCATTCACCCCTGACAAAAAATTTGTGCAGTAGGTGTTCCCTAGCAATATTAATTTCCACTGGGATCGCCATTCTGTAAATATTAATTTCCTTCTGACTTATCTCAGGGTTCTTTTACTTTTGCGAACAGGCCCAATTCCTTATGAGTATTTCTTTTGAGGGGTGCTTACACAGTCTAGCACAGTATGGTAACCCAGCAAGGTGTATGTACCCCACTGGCTAGCATGCTGTGTTAGACTGTCACAAGTGGTATGTCAAATTCAGGATCCCAGACTCGAGCCCCCAAGCTGTAAGTGATTTCAATCCGGTACACACCCAAGTCACTCCCAGCATGTAGTGCGTAAATGAAACCCTTATTTATTTGTATCTGTAAGTTCAATATTCTGAACGATATACAACTCATATCACACGCTTCTCCTGAGACCCCCCCGGTCACACTGAACCAGAAATCACGCTAGTTTGCAAAGGTAAATATTTATGTATTTAGAATTCAAATCACAATATATTTTAATAGGTAAACAATAATCACCAATCGGGTGACAGAACACTGAATAATATCTTTAATACACTAGGAATCAAGTAATGAGCACAAAAACAATGCAACACAGAAAAGAATACTTTTGGATTGGTTTAGAACAGATGGCACTATGGTTAGGGGTTCCGCCTGCAACCCCCCTCAACCCCTCAATAGGCAAATAAATAGATGTGAGGAGAGAGCAGGTATTCAGGAAGAGCACAAATCAAACAGAATATCACTCCCACCTTCCCCCTTCAAACACAAGAGAAAAACGGAATTGACTTTTCAGCTGTCAGCTTGGCTTTGAAATTGTCTTTGGAATTGGCTGAGCAAAAACACCAAATATGGTCAAAAATGCTTAAATGGTTATAAATTCCTATGGGAGCTGCTTTGAACAGTTACACACAATCACAAACAATGAGTTAGTCAATAGATTACATTGGAAATCTTAAAGTCAAAATGGGCAGCAATTTAAAGCTAATTCATACGTGTAAAACCTTTCAGAATTTCAAATTGCGGCAAACTTTTCCTTGCGCGATTTTTGCTATAACAGGACAATCGCACTGTTTTGCACTGAGTTCCTCAGGCAAGCTTTGTGGTAGCAAGCCAGAGAGTTTCAGAATACTAGTTCAAAAGGCCTTCCCACACCACAGCGCTTCACTGGATTGTGAGAATAAGTTTGAGAAATTTGGCCTTGCTGGAAGTCAATAGTTCTCTACTGCTGGCAAGAGTCTTGGCATCTGGATCTGGAAGGATGTTGAAGCTGGATGTAGATTGCTGGATCAGAGTGCTTCACCAGAATCAGGAAAGTGAGTGGATCAGTGAGTTCCTATGTGTTGTCAGCTGTCTCTATTTATCCTCTCAAATGAAATCACAAAATGGGTGTATGGGCTGGCTTAGCTAAGCTTTCCCCTGTGAGCTGGGATTGGATCAAAACCTCATCTCCGCCTTGCATATGAGTGATTGGATCAAGGCCGGATGATGTCATATTTTATGGTTTGCTTTACAGTCCTTAGAAACCTCCCTTTATCCATTGGTCTCAATATCGATTTTATCCTAAATACATATTTCTATATTAGTCACCTCTACACAAATCACACAAAAAGATTCCATATTTTATGTAGTAGCTATTCCTCAAAATCCCGCAGATGTGTGATCTTTTTTCATCTTTCTACAGAATTTTGGCCTTTTCACCATGAACACAATTTCCAAACTTTCTGCAAATTTCCACAAATGTGTGTGTTTACCATAGGGATGTGTGTGCACATTTTCACAATTTTAGCATTAACACAGTTCACATAAAACCAAATATATTGCCATTCCTGTCCAGAATATGTTAGACAGTTCTACCGCCTCTTAAAACGTGTGGCCAAAATTAGACTAACAACTCTGTCCTTTTTATATTTTTCATCACTTTGAATAAGAAGTTATGAGTCTCTCAAAATTGTTCATTGTTCATGCTTAACAGCAAATGGTCCGCCCCTTAGTCTCTCCCTGCAGTCCAGAAGTAGCCCCCTCCCTTGGGGAGTTCTTTCCAGGAGCAGTTTACGACCCCTTTCACACTTCCGTTTCCTGGGCTGAAGAATCTGCTATTGTTCATTCTCTTTCTGTAGACAAGAGTCTGTCCTAACCCACAATTATCATCTACCAGTGAGTTTCTGCTGAGAGGATTTTCCCTCCCCTTGGGAGATACCTGTTTTTCCACTTCCAAAGTGTTGCAGCTCAGCCAGGCTAATTTATTCTTAATTAAATTCCAACAGAAACCAAACTTGTTGCATCAAATCACATAAATACATTACTTTCTTAGCTTTAAATCTGTGGGATCAAAAACACAGCTAAGATCTGAATTCCTTTTAGCAACAATTCTTTTATGTTTGCTTATCCGGCAGACTTTCAGTTGAAATACTTTGAAGTTTCATCAGGAGCTCATCTGACAGCTGTCATTCACAGGTAGCCCAGGGTACTGCACACAGATTTTGACAGGGGCTGTCAGTTTACAGACAATCCAGTTTGTCTGAGGAAATGTTTTACTCTTTACACTTTAGGATTTATTCGCCACGCTTCTTAGATTACATGAATTTTAGCGGCAAGCAAGATTTTGAATGTTGAGAAGTGTTGTGTTATAGGCATTTTTAAGTTTTTAGCAACAAAGCAAATGTCATTTGTAGGCACATTTTGGAGTTTCATTTGCAAAGTGCTGCATCTCTCTGCACTCTGCTGGTCATGGAGTCCAATGGCACATTTTCTGCAATGTGTGCTCTATTCCACCACACATGCACCATGGGTGGCAGGTTGTGCATCCATCTTTTTGTGCGTTTAAAACACATGGTTTTTGTAGGTTTTTGGTGCACACCAGAGTTTTGCCGCTGTTGTTGCAGTTTCTTGCGCCACAAGTAGCAGAGTAATGCTGCATAAGATAGCGGAGTGGGTCAATACATCCCACACAATCCTCATTCCACCTGACCGTGGGAAATTTGGGTGAGGAGATGACATTTAAGGGAGAAGCTATGGTCCCATAGATCTCTATGAAATTCCTGTAGTACCCAGTGAGACCTAGAAAGGCTCTTACTTAGGTGAGCAGTAGGGGTGACCCAGTCTTGTACAGCTTGTACATTGCTAGGCAATGGCCTATTTCTGCCTCCTCCGACCTCATGCCCAAGGTAGACCACTTTAGTCTGACCAATTTGAAATTTACTAGCCTTTATGGTCAGATGGGCCTGTTCCAAAGCCTGCAAAACATATCCTTGGTGGTGAAGATGCTCTGCCGAAGTGGGGCTGAACACTGCAATGTCATCCAAAGTATGCCATGCAGAGGTCCTCTAACCCCTTCAGAGCTTGATTCACCATCCTCTGGAATGTAGCAGGTGCATTCATGAGTCCAAAAGGCATAACCTTAAACTGGTATAAGCCTCCTGGGGTGGAAAATGCAGTTTTCACCTTGGCATGGTCTGTCAGTGCTATTTTCCAATAACCTGAGGTCAAGTCAAATGTGCTGACGAACTTGGCTGAACCAAGTTTGTCCACCAGCTTATCTGATCTTGGTAAAGGATGGGCATCAGTCCTGGTGGCTGCATTAAGAGCTGTATAGTCCACGCAGAATCTCAACTTTTTGGTTCCTGCCTTTGGTACTAGTACAACTGGACAAGCCAATGGACTGGTAGATGGCTCAATAACGCAAGGTCAAGCATCTTCTTGACCTCCTCCTTTAAATGAGATCTGGCATTCTATAGCCCCTGCTTTTGACAGGGAGACTGTCACCAGTGAGAATATCATGTTGGCCCCAAGGGGTCCAGCCTGGTGTCAGTGAAAACAGAGAGGCAAACTGATTTAACAGAGCCTTGCACTCCTGCTGTTGCTGCAGATTTTCACACCTTCAATTGTCTCATCAGAAGGTTGTCACTTGAGATCAGGGAGAGGCTCACTCTCCTCCTCCTCTTGATCAGAGGCTAGAAACAAAGCTCCTAGTTCTGGTCTGGAAACATAAAACTTCAGACGTTTAGTGTGATAGACCCTAGGGGCCTCCTTGGAGTTGCCCAAGTCCACTAAATAATGGAGCTCTTCAAGCTTGCCTACAACCTTGAAAGGTCCAATCCACTGGTCATGTAAGGTCCTCTGTCTTGAAGGCACCATAACCAATACTAACTGGTCTGGAGTGAAGTCCACCATGTTGGCCTTCTGGTCGTGCCAATGCTTAACCAGATCCTGACCAGCATTCAGGTTTTCTGAAGCTTCTGTCATCATATCATCAGTGCCATGCTCCTCCTCCTCCTGAGGCCTAGCACATAGTCAGTGACTCTCACTGGCTGTAGGGAAGGAGCACTCTCCAACCCTTCCTTAATCAGGGCCAAATGATCTCTGACTGGATGACCATAAAGAAGTTCAAAGGGCTAAAACCCACCCCTTCTTGAGTGACTTCTCTATAAGCAAAGAGAAGGCATGGCAATAGAAGGTCCTACTTTCTTCTAAGGGGTTCTTCTAAAGCACCTATCATGCTCTTCATGGTACGGTTAAACCTCTCCACCAACCCATTGGCTTGGGGATGGTAGGCTGTTGAGAACTTGTAAGTCACTCCACAGTTTTTCCACATGGTCTGCATGTATAGTGGGACATAAAGTTTTATCCCCTGTCCGAGATGACTTCATTAGAAAAACCCACCCTGGTAAAAATACCAAGGACGGCCTTAGCCACTGCCTGAGCAGTAACAGTTCTCATAGGTATGGCCTCAGGATATATGTAAGCATGGCCTACCTAAACCAATATAAATTGGTTGCCTGAGGAAGTTGGAGGGTCTAGGGGACCAACCATGTCAATCCCCTCCCTCTCAAAAGGGACTCCCACCACATGGAGGGGCACTAAAGGTGTCACATTCTTGGGCCCACTCTTGCCAGAAGTCTGACAAGTGTGCAGCTCCTACAGAACCCTACATCAGCACCCTTCTTGGGCCAGTAGAAGTACAGGGGTAGCCTCTCTTTGGTCCTCTTGAAACTCAAGTGGCCAGCCAGAGGGATCTCATGTGCCAACTGTAGGGACTTTTGTCTCACCTCCTGGGGCACTACCAGTCTCCTGTAGTCTCCTGGGGTAGACTCCGTAGGTTCACTGTAGAGGAGGTCATCATCCCAGTAGAGCCTATTGTGGTGATTTTGCCGGGCCGCTTAGGGGAATACCTTTGACTCCCCTGTCCCCAGCCCCACCCATACATTAAGCCATTGGACTCCGACAGGCAAAAATAAGACACATAATGACCAGTATCGGTAGTGAGAATGATAAAAGGCTAGTTATAGGCCATTTATGTACTTGACATAGGTGTGTTTATATATATATATATATATATATATATATATATATATATATATATATATCATACAAAACACCAAATAAACATATAGTTAGTTATATAGGAACATGGAAAGAAAACAACATCACCGGTAATGCGGCTGCAGAAGACACCTTCATCTTAGCCACTACGACACTGCTTAGTCGCAGAGCAGTTAGGCAAAGAGATCATGTGGACTTTTTGTTGTCCTCTTCTCTTTTTATGGGGGCATATCCCCGCCTCTTTCAGTTATGGCTGCCCTCGGCCGAAGAGCAGATCACAAGTGGAAGGGGTAAAGAGTGGAAAAAAAAACAGCCAGAAGTGGAAAACCCAGCTTCCCTCTCCTCGCATTCATTCCCAGGACCCCTTATCACTGCACCCGCAGAGCGCTCCGACTCCCTTTTCAGTTCGTCCTTCAGCAGACAATACCATAACTATTCTCCATAGTAAGTCCATTTGGCAACAATATTTATGTGAGCTTGCTTTGCCTTTGCTGCCAAGATGCATGTCTACTCTGCTGAGCTCACGAAAAACATAGGCTTTATTACAGTGATGGAAGGTGAATGTCCAAGATGGCTGCGCACCAGCGCCATGTTTTAGCTCGAATCTCGCATAAGCATTACACTCCACCCTTGGACAATCAACTACCATAACCCGACAGAGGAGTAGGAGGCACCCATAACCATCGGACCATACACCACAAATGCAGAATGCAAGAAGCGCAAGAGCAAAGACCCACTATCAATGCAGAAGCACCAAAGATCCAAGCAAGCGCCACCTGCAGGGCCTCAGGAACCCAGGCAAATAATTTTTCCCACCAGCTTCTAGCCCTGCTTTGTGTAACTTGGGCCGCCAATTCTTTCAATGTTTTAATATGCTTTTCAATGTACGGGAAATGGTCCCCCAAATCAAAACACATGCCTTCCTTTGTTTCAGAACCAACATTTTTTTTAAGAACAAATAATCTATCGCTGCTCTATTTAGCAAAAAAATGCTTTCTGAAAATGTCTATTATCTAATAATAATTCAGTTAAAGCCTGTGAAGTCTCATTAAGACCCTTAACTACAAGGCGCGTTAACTTAATCATGGTTGTATAACCCCCAACTGCTAATCCCCACATCCCAATTATAGAAATTGCTTATGCCAACACTTCAGCCTCAGAAAACAAATACACATCTGAATTGCAGTAAGCCGAAAGAGAAGTATAGGAGGCAACACATGCAGATCACCTAACCATAGGTTCCAAAGGGAACATCATTAAACCGAGACAGGTCAAAGCACAGGGGCCACCCAAAATATTAGCAGGAACATATGAGTAAGTAAAGTTACCACAGGAAAATAACCAACCCGGAGGAAACTTTACATGATTCAGGTGACTAGCAGTTAACACAGTAAAATTACACAACATATTGTAGGATACATCCATACAAACACTCATGGGTCTCGTACATAAGCTTGTTCAAAATTCATTCTTTTTTCATTATTGTCCAGATCTCATTGTTGGTATTTGCCAATATGAATTGGATCGCAAGTCATTTGAAGCAAACATCCGCGGAGCAATGTCATGTGCAATGATACGAGTCATGTTTTTCCATTTGTGGGTCGTGTCCGCACAGAATTTACAGTATTTATAAAAGGAAAAAAGATTTCTGACATCCGAAGGCTCAACCAAAGAATCATTATGCAGGACCCCAAACAACATCTGCAAGACTGAGCCTTGTGTTGGAATGGCTACTAGACATGTTGTAATAAGGTTTGCATAATACACATGCCAGATACAAATGTGAGATGTTCAAAGGATGCTGCGCCAAATACACCCAAACGTTTTCCGGTTGCCTAACGAGGGCTGAATAACCATGGTGTGAAAAGGATGAAGACACCCCAGAAGGGGGCAAGAATAAAACACTACATTGCTGCCCTTGTCGTTTTCTCAGTACGCCACGATCAGCTGCCACAGATGCATCATCAGGCACAATGCTGGCGACGGGTACATCAGTGCTCACCCAGATCCCTGAATCCAGTGGGAGAATGGAAACATTTGCCACATCTTTCGGCGTGTCCCCAGACCCTCCGGAATGCACTCCACCGTGCCTCACACAGGCACTCAGCATACTCAGGATCTAAAACATCAGAATTCAAAAGACAGAATATCAGCAGGGTACATGGTTCACGCAGATAACATTTGTCAGCAGGGATATGAGACCATTTTCTTTTCCCTGGTTCCATTTCGAGCACCACCCAATCTTCTCTGGCTGTAATTACATACGCCGGAGCGGGCGGGCCATTAGGCTTTTCAACCAATACTTGCACCTGGGATCATTGCATCTGATGAGCCAACACCCTTGTCCCCCACAAATAGTTAATATTGTGGGTAGCTCTCCTTTCTGTACCATGGGTAATTTGACAGGTACCAATATTAATTGGGCCACTCGATCCCCTTTATGTATAGGCAGCATATTTTCACCACTGTTAATGAGAATGAACTTAAGCACACCCTAGTAGTCTGCATCCACAATCCCTCCTAATACTTGAATGCTGTTTAAGGCCAATCCAGATCTCGGGGCAATAAATCGCATATGTTCAGACAGAATTTGTACCCCAATGCCTGTATTAATCACAGCAATGCCTCTTGGTTCAAGACAAATTTCTTCCCTTGAATGCAAATCCACCCCAGCAGACTCAGGAGTGGCATGGTAAGGAGCAAATGCACCAGGAGATATTTCCCAGTATAACAAAGTTTCTATTGCTCTATTTGGTCTAATTTGTAGGGCTAGCATTAACATGCGCATCAGCAGAGTTTCACAATTCGCAATGGGACGGTTATTCAGGATCTGTACAGCTTCTGGCACACGTTCTCGCCATCCCTTCAAAGTACCATAACCTGTTTTGTATAACTATGCTTTCAACAATCCATTCATTCTCTCAGTCAACCCTGGAGCCTCTGGGTGGTAGGGCATATGAAAGATCCATTCAATTCCTTTTGCCTGACAATAGTCCAGCACCACTTTCCCCTTAAAGTGGGACCCATTGTCGCTTTGAATTTGCAGTAGGATACCATAAAATACAGCCACTTGATCTAATACTTTAATTGTGTTCAATTGGGTAGCTCTTTAACAGGGTAATACCATTAAGTAGCCAGAATAGGTACCTACAATGGTACACACATATTGACATCCTCTGCTAATGGGCATGGGACCAATTTAATCAATTTGCCAAATCTGTCTAGGCAATTTCCCTCTCTTCAATGTGCAGTGAATTATGTGTGGAATAGCCTTCTGTTTTTGATGTTGACACATAGGACATTGTAGGATAATCATTTTCACAACTTCTAACGGAATACTGATTCCCCTGTCTTGTGCCCACCTGATAGCTTTTTCTCCAAGATGTCCACTTTTCTGGTGGGCCCACTTCGCAATCCCTTCCAAATCATCCTCCTCAGCCCTTGCGTCCATGATTGCAATTTTTGCATGTTCACCTGCAACAGAATTGAACCATCTTTCTAATGAATCTGTTGCACAATGTGCATCTACGTGATATACAGTTACTGTAGTATGCATTAGCATCTCAGCAATATCTTGCCACAATTCATTTCCCCACATTTCTTTTGCATGAATTTTCCATCCATTCTTTTGTCAAGTCGGCAGCCACACCACTAACCCATTCACAACAGAACATTAATCTGTATAGATTTAACAGCTACCAGGCGCCTCTTGCTTTAAAGCCTGATATACAGCATAGAGATCTGAAAACTGGCTACTCTTCCCTTTGCCAGAAGTGGTTAGTACCTTTTTCAATTTGAGATTGTACGCTACTGCTTTACAATGTCGCTAGACTCCCACATATTTAGCCAAACCATCAGTAAACCATGCATGTTCAACTTGTTAATTTGTTAATTCTCCATATGGGATCCCCCATTTAACCAGAGATTCGTCAATAGTCAACTCTTCATCTGGCACAAGGTCTATCAGCAGGACTCCCACCACTTGCTCATGTAATTTTGCCATGCCACTCTTCCCGGTCTTGGCACGATCTTGTATGTACCATTTCCATTTGATGATACTACCCTCTTGTGCTTGACCGATTCGATGTGTTTTAGGGGAGCTTAGTACCCATTGCATGATTGGTATTTTAGGTTGAATCAATACATCATGACCCACCGTCATCTGTTCCGTATCTGAGTGCCAGTAGCATGCTAGCAGTTGTTTCTCAAAGGGAGTATATCTGTCACCGGCATCATGCAACTTCCGACTCCAAAATCCTAAGGGCACCCGTTTTCTATCCTGTGTTTGCCATAAGCTCCAATTGGCATAAGAATCCTGTACAGATACATTCAACTCCATTTCTCCGTCCCTCAAAGGCCATAAATTAAGTACTTTTTTAATGGTATCTTTGGCTAGTTGGAACGTGCTTTCTTGCGGCTCACCCCATTCAAAATTGTGTTTAACTTTGTAAAGGGGTGCCAAGATCTGTTCCAAATGTGGGATATGTTGTCTCCAGAATCCAAACAGTCGAATAAACTGTTGAGCCTGTTCTTTCATTCTCAGAGTTACAAACTCAAGAATTTTATGTTAGGCTTTTGGCACCATTTCACAATGTCCATTATGCCACTGTATTCCCAGAAAAATCAGTCTCTGCCGGTCCGTGTGTTTTGGCGTCATTAATTTCCCTCCATTCCTTACGTAAACCATCCATGATAAGTTCCAAGTGCGCTCGTACAGTGTTCTCATCTTTACCTTGAATCAAAATATCATCAATATAATGCACAATCTGTACATCCGGTTTGCCTGGAATTTTATCTAAGTGCTCTGCCACCAGCCGGTGACAGATCGTTGGACTATGCATGTAGCCCATTGGTAGACGTTTAAATGTATACTGCCTCCCATTCCAGGAAAATGCAAACTGTTCTTGACATTCGTCCCCAATGGGTACGGTGAAGAAAGCATTAGCTAAATCCAACACCGCATACCAAGTCCCTTCAAATTCATGCACATTTTCCACCAGAGTCACCACATCTGATATGATATGATATGATAGGTTATTTATAACGCGCTTATTACCCAGGGGTTTCTAAACGCGGACCCGGGGATCGAACCTGTGGTGGTTCGTGTCGTCTTGCTTCCAAGGCAAGCACGTTGCCCCCAGGCTATCCTCCCGAGACCATACCCAGGGGTTTCTAAGCGCGGGTACTAGCAGAGGAGTATGTTTGTTCAATTTGCGGTAATCAACTGTCATTCTGTAGCTACCGTCTGGTTTTTTGACAGGCCAAATCTGATTATTCCAAGCTGTGGTTACAGGACGTAAAACACACATATTCCTTGATGGTTTCAGAGATTTCCTTCTGGCCCTTGGGAATTCAATATTGTTTCATGGACACTCTTTTGGTTGCTATCGGGACCTGCAACGGGGGCTTTTTTTAACCGTCCAACTATTACGTGTGTGCAAGTGAAAGCACTTACCCCAAATTGGTATAGCTTACCTCCTAATCCATGGGTCAACCCTTCCAAAATATGGAATCCAATAATGTATTCAGGAAGGGGAACAATCAATACTTGATAAGTATCCTTTTTTCAAATGACCTATTTTCATATCAACCTTGGTTTGGACTGCAGGGGTCCCCTTGCTCCCCGATCCTGTAATCATAAAATGTCTTCCTTTGAATCTAGAGGGAGGCCTCTGCCCCGGTATCAATTAAGGCTCGAACCTCTTGAGAGTTTTCCCGTTTGCCAAAAAAATTTCACTTTTACATGAGGTTGTCTGTCCACCTTAATATGGGCCGTTGTTACCGGAGTCTGACCCCCATCCTATTCGTACTTGAAGTGCAAGTATTTGGATTCTCTTTCCACCATTGCACTCACCATCTTTCTTAAGTCTGCATAAGTTGGCTGAGAGGGGGCGGATTCATTGGTACACTCCTCGTCTCCCCCCTCTGGTGGTAGTCCAAACGGATCCTCCTCATTCTTCGGTTTGAGTATTTCCTGTCGTTTCACTTGTTTGTAACGTTCTTTCCCATCCAAGCCCTGTTTTTTATACAGTTGATACATTTCCCGCGTTTCAATCCCATCGATATCCCCCCGCTGTACTCCATCTTTCAATAGGGCTAAAAAACATATCCTTTCTGTATATGCCAGAGTCTCGGCTATCAAACCTTTTGACAGGAGTGTGCCTGTCACTACGCCCCTCCCTCTCTCGCTCCCTTGGTCGTTCCTCTGGTTTTTCCCATTCAACTAGGTCTACCAATTGCCTAATAGCATCCAACACCTCATCCGTTATTTTGCTTATCATTCCTACTAACAGGGTCATCATAATATTTTTATATGTCGGGGCAGTTTGAATAAGGGTATTTCTAACAGAAACTGATAGGTTTACTAACCCCATATGTTCTGGAGTCTGCGCATGAATTGCCTTTCATATCATGTTCCCTTACTCTTTGAATGATCTCCTTCAACGTATTCCACTTTCTCTACTCGGTCGGCCAATCTGATGCAATCGGATACCTGCGATTACAACCCTGGGCTGCTAATTGCAGGAGAGACATTTGCCCCTCGTCTCCATTGGCCTCACAGAGAGGGCCTACACGTAGGATTTCCTGTATCTGGACCTTCTGCGTTAATGGTAGAAACCTAGGAGAATCGGTCGCATCTACTAGAATACCCACTGCCCCTCCATCAAACAATCAAACCATCCATGCTAACTGAGATTTACCAGCTCTCTGTTTTAATTGAGTGATAATCTCCCCAACCTCTTGTTGTGAATAATCTTCAAGCGCGGTCAAATCTACCACACCTCCTCCCCGAACCATTTGATGACGACCCATCCTTCTACGCACTACTGGTTTAACCGTTACCTCTTTCTGGCCGGGATCTGGTTTGGGAACAGTCTCTGGCTCAGAACCACTATCGGTACTGGTGCTATCAAATACATCTCCGTCCCATCTTTTGGTGTCCCAATCCATTCATGCAGAGGCAATTGCCGTTGCCACTTTCTACGAGTTCACCCTTCTCCCTCTTTTCCGATATTCATACCGGGCAACTCTCACTGCTGCTCGCTCAGCTACTGCTTGATATTAATCTGCCTTATCATGATACAATTCCATTTGGAGTCGCTGCAACAGCACAATCTGTTTTTCAGCCACCACCTCCTTTTCTAATCTTTCAACATTCGCTTGCAGGTCTACATTCTGCTGGTGCATTTTCCGAAAAGCATTTTCTTAGGTGTAATCAATCAAGATATTCTAAATTCTCTAGGCGTCCAGAATTTCCCCCTCTGGGTTTCCGGTAAGCCCTTCTATCTGCCACAAAGTATGCCTGGGGTGGCAACTTTTTAGTTGGTTTATGTGGACTCACTTGTCTTCCCCTTCTGTCAAACTGCCATTGGGGATGCAGATTCTGTAGGCGACTGGTGAGATTCCGTCCACAATTTCAAAAGGACCCTGCCAAGTTGGGAGGAATTTGCGCTTTTTGGCTTGGTTCCTTTGGAAATTGTACAAGTAGACCCGGTCTCCTACTTGATATTCCTTTTTAGTTGTCTTCAGGTCATAGTGGGTCTTCATACTGTCTGCAGATCTTTCTAGATTCTGCTGAGCATAGGCAAAAGCATGTTGAAGGTGTTTTCTCAGATTCTCGACATACTCATGAGTTGTGGAGGCATTTATCAAGGTCTGCTCTTGGGTTCTGTAGAGCAGATGCTGGGGTAGCACCATCCTTCGTCCAGTCATCAGCTCAAATGGAGACATTTTTGTTGCAGAAGAAGGGGTAGATCTGATGGCCATCAGGACAAGGGGTAATCGAATGTCCCAACTTGGCCCAGAATCTGCCACAAACTTTTTTAATATGCTCACAATAGTTTTATTGTACCTCTTAACTCCACCACTAGAGGACTTCCGGTAGGCAATGTGTAGTTTCCTTTTGACCCCAAGTATCTCCCACATCTTTGTCATCACTTCGCTAGTGAAGTGGCTACATCGGTCTGACTCAATCATTTGAGGTAGTCCAAAATGCAACAAGATGTGGTTGATCATCAGGGCAACTGCTGTTTCTGCCTTGCAATTTGGGGCCGGGAGACATTCCACCCATTTAGTAAACAAGCATGTTATGGTCAACATGTACTTGTTCCCCCTAGAGGAGCGAATCACATGCCTGATAAAATCGACTTGAAAATCGACCAAGGCGGTGTCATCCCCCTCTTTTGGAGGGGAGCACAGTGTGTGAGTGATATTGGCTGAAATTGTGCACACAAAAGACACCCCTTCAAGTATTGGTCAAGGTCCTGCCCCATGTGTGGCCAGTATGCAACCTCTTGCAAGATTTCTAATGTCATATGAAACTCCCGATGATCGGCTGTGGCCGCATCATGGGCGTGACTTAGCATCAGGCTTCGGAATGAGGTAGGGACCACCCACTGGTCATGGCCGGATATGGATCTCCTCACCAACAAACCGTCCTGGATTCGGAAAATTTTTGGACATTTCATCAACACTCTGAGGTCCTCTTTCCCAAGGTAATCGGTATCCACCAGGGGAAAGTTCTCAGGGTCCTCAATGTGTTGATAAAACTTGCCAATTATTGGATACCCTTTTTGAGCCTTAATCAAATCAGCATCTGGGGTCTCCTTACTCCATTGTGCAGTTGGAAGTTCATTGTGAGCATTTGTCTGGGACCTAGTGACCTAGTGATAACAGTGACCTGGATTTCCCCCAACAGGGACTCAATCTCAAGTAGATCCCCTTGGATGGCTCCGGTTTTGGCCAGCTGATCAGCTAGGTCATTTCCAGTTGTGTCTGGTCCCTCTACTTTCGAATGACCCTTAATCGTTTTCCAGTAGATGGTCATCCCATTCGAGGTGACCAGATCATCAATATTTTGTATTAATTTTCCATGTTTTAATGGTTTATTATTAGCACATAGCATGCCTCTGGTTTTCCAATTTACCAGGGGCTCCACCAACCCGTTCTGTACATAATCTGAATCAGTGATTATGGCCAGTTCGTGGAGTTGGTATTGGACAGCAGTGAGGGTGGCTTGATGCACAGCCATCAGCTCTGCCACTTGACTACTTCGGGGACCGATTTTGTACCCAGCGGTGGGTTCGGGGGCATCATTCACCCATGCATTACCTACGCCAGCCACAAGTTCCTTTTACCCGTTGTTGTCAACATGGTAGGAGCTCCCATCCACATAGACAGTGGGCATTCCCTCACACTTGTCTTCTTCATAGACTTTGTGTGGGGAATTAAGGAATGCCTCCATGTTGTCCTTGATTTTATGACTTTCGTCCTCGAGACAGTTTTCTCTGGCACAATCTTGCAAGTCGGGGACTCTTCTTGTTTTGGCCATATCTGACCTCCACAGGAAAGCTTTGCATTGACAGAATCCAGGAATTAATTCGGGAATTACTCACATTTCCGGCCAGGATTCTGTCACTTTGAAGATATTACAGAGGCTGGTGTGGAGTCTCCACTATGATGTGTTCCCCCTGGATAAACGGGCGGTAATTCTTCAATGACCACACCGTTGCCAGGAGTGCCTTCTCACAATCATTGAATGTTTCCTCCACAGAGGATAAAGTCTTACTCGCATAGGAGATTGCTTTCTTGACCTTGTCATGCTTTTGATATAATACTGTCAAGCACATATTTGAGAACCCTCTCTCCAAGAAGAACTCCTTGTTTTTGACAGGGTAAGCTAGGCAAGGCGCTTGTGAGAGGCTTCTTTTGAGTTGTCTTACTGCCTCGGCTTGTTCTGGACTCCCCCTCCCACTTAACCCCCCCTTCAGCTGATGGATCAGGGGTCTCGTGATCTCTGCATAATCCTCAATGAACTTTCTGTTGTAATTAGTCAGTCCAAGGAGGCTCCTTAGTTCCAGCAGAGTTGTGGGGTCTTTTATTTTCTGGAGCGCTTCTACTTTCTTTTCCTGTGTCCAGAGACCCTCAGGTTTATCTCATGCCCCAAGAAATTGACACGGGTCCTGCACCACTGTGCCTTTTGGAAAGAGAGTTTTGCTCCGGCAGCCCTCAACTAAGTTAGAACATAACGGATCTCCGCTATGTGTTCCTCCACAGCTGAGCTTTTGATTAGAACATCATCTACATAGGCCAGGTTACTCCTTTCATCCAAGTCGGACATGGCCTTATGCAGAAAGATGTTAAATTCATTGCCGGAGTTGATGTATCCGAAGGGAGTCCGGGTCTAAGTGTACTGCTGCCCCCCAAAGGTAAAGGCCAGCTTGTATTGGTCCTCCCGACTGACAGGTACAGTCCAGTACCCATTGGTCAGGTCAATGGCAGTGTATACCTTTGACCCCTGGATCTGGGCCACCCCTTGATCAATGTAGGGAAGAGGCCATCGGGAAGTATGGACCCATTTGTTGAGCTCCTTTAGGTCAGCACAGAGTGTCCACTGGCCGTTTGGTTTCAAAATCCCCAGCACCGGATTATTTAAGGTGCTGTGGACTGGACGAATTATCCCACGGGACTCGAGGTTCTTAATTATTTCTGTAAGGGACTCCATTGATGCGAGAGGCAAGCGATATTGCTTCACAAACACTGGAGTCATGCCAGGGTCCGTGGGAATTGTTGTTGTGTGGATGTCGGTGCGACCAGTCATATGAGTCCACCGCAAAGAGATCTTGACAATCTAAGAAAACTTGTTACAATTTTTGCTTTTGCTCCAGAGTCTCACAGGCATTAGCTAGATTGACTCTCTCTTCAACCATCTGCTGGAAGTCCGGAAAGACTTCTAGTTTGGCTATCTCAGCTGCCTCCTCCAGCTGGGCGGAGAAGTCCCTTGTGAAAGTACTGACTTGGACTGATGGCTTCAGGTGGGGAAGGCAGTCCTGGTGGACTTGAAAGATCACCTCATCCCTCCTGAAGTCACAGGTCACATCTTCCTTACCATAAGGGCACGAAGAGTAGACCAGGAAATTCCCCCATGCCAGGTGAAGATCCTGTCTGGCGTTGTCATTGTCGCCATCACTGTCAAAACAGTCATTGGGGATTGGTCCTACCAGTTTGTTACCTAAATCTATGGAAAAATGTCAGTCATCAACCGCCATTCCAATAATGGTGCCTGCGCCCAGAGTGATACTCCTAAGGTCGCTGTTATCCACCTCTATTGGAATGGTGTTGTGTTCTGTATTGACTAGTGGTGTTGGGTTTAACCCCAACCCTTGCTGTTGGAAATGGGCATTGAGATGAACATAGGCGTCGGGATTTTTCAGTTTCTGTCCTCTCTTAATTTTTACTTCCAGTGAGAATTGTCGGGTCAGTTCTGGGATGGTGACTTCCTCTCCAATCTGAATTTCAACTGCATATGGCAGCAGTTGAGCTGACCGAAATGCTTTCTCTGGGTCATCAAAGTCCATGGGATTACCCGCTAATGAGGACCAGGCTTTGAAGTTTATTAGGTCCAAACTAATGGCAAAGCGATTGAGAATGTCACTGCCTAAATAAAATGCAGCAGGGACCTCTCGCACGACCCAACAATTATGGACTATGCTCTTGTTACCTATGGAAATTTTGAGCATACACCTGCTAGGCAGGATATGTTTGGAATTGGGTGTTTCCAGGTCCATTTCCTATTTGTCTATCAATTTAAATGTGGGAATGGCTGGATCTTTTGGGAGTTTTTGGAACATGGCCTCGCTGATGAAGCTCATAACGTTGTTCACGCACACTCGGGCGAGAACAGAGTCCTTCCCCTCATTTAACTGAATAGGGATGAACAACTGTTCTCCAATTTTCTGAATGTCAGCCAAGCTTTGAGCTGATTTCTCATCATGTTGGACTATATGAGTGGGATTTTCTGATTGTGAATTTGTATAGAATTTCAGAGTATTCCCTTCCAGTGTGGAATGCCACTTGAGACTGGAAGGTTGATTTTCAGAATTTGAGAGGACTTCCCTTCACCAGTTTGTTGTCCCACTGCAATTACTGTCACGTCAGGGATTTGGTTGTTTTGGAGATCGAATTCAATTTGGTCAGGTTTTTGTTCAACCATGTGGCATGTGCCATTTAAACTAACATGGCTGACTCTATGTTTTAATTTTATTGGTCGGTTAGTCTTGGTCCAGAGGACCTTATTTACACAATCTATGAGGGGAGACAATCTACGCAGGATGTCATTCCCTAGTAAGCATGGTGTGCCCTCTGGAGTCACAACTATGACCGGGTGCTTCACCTTGTGTCGCCCAATTTTAATGTCTAAATCCGCAGTCCCCGGCAGGAATTTCATTTGCATCGAAGTTCTGAAATTGTCCAGGAAGAGGGGTGAGAGGGCTTTGGTATTTCTCCCCCGTCCCGAATTCAGCTGATCAAAGGCCCTTTTTGACAGAAGGGTGGCTTGGGATCCAGTGTCCACCAGTGCCAAAAATGTACATTGCCCCTGTATTTGGACCGGGGCATAAAATCTTCCCTCCTTTTCCTCAAGGGGGTAAAGATAATGTGCTTTTTGGGCCAATTGGTGGGTTAGTTTCTTTGCTCTGGATTCTGACAGAGGGGTAGTTGGGGCAGGATTTTGTTTGGGATCATGGGAACCTGTGAGAAAAAGGTGACAGTTGAATATGGGGGGAGTTTTGGGTTCCCCTGGTTCTGATTCTGGGCTGCCCCCCCCCTTTTTGGAGGCAGTCCCCAGAATTGGTCGAACAAGGTGATTTTCTAGCTGGTCATTCTGGGTCTCAATGATGGGCGGTTTTAACTCGGTCCCCACATCTACCCAGTCTTGATCAGGATCTCTTGGGACCCATTTTTCTTTGGGAGGAGTTCTCCCATCTCTGAAGGAGCAGATCCTTTTCCCAGAATCCTCTGAGGACCCCTCTCCTTCAAATTGGAAGATTCGAACCTCCTCCACAAAATGGGCCTTTTTAGGCTCTTTTTTTCTCCTACCCGCCCTCTGTTCCTTGGGTTGCAGACTTACGGGGGCAGGAGATTCTGGTTCTGGGTCCTGGGTTTTCAGGGTCTTTTCACACATGGGGAAGGAAGCTTCCTCTAAGGCCTTACAACCCCCTTCCCCCTGTGCCTCCTCCCTGGGAACCGGTGGGATTTCAGGGTTCTCTCCCCATCATTGCTCTGGAGCACCAGACCCTTGATTTGAGGAGTTCTGAATCGCCATGTTCATTTGAGGATATTGCTGCACCCTCACCATGCGACCCAGATCCTGTACCAAGTTCTGGACCTGGCGCTCCAGTTGGGACACCCGCTCTGGCTGGTACGGGGTTCTCTGGTCTGCCCTAGGTTGATCACGGGAAGGGTAACTGTCCCTTCTCCCATAATACCCTTGGTTGGGATAGTTTTGGTACCCCTCCACCCTTGGCCTCCCCTCTCCCGGATTGGGCTGTCTGGGCTCAGGAAAGTGGGGAAAAAAAGGGGTTTTTTCGGGGTTGAGGTTTGGGTGGTACTGGGGAAAGAAACTCAACACGGCATTTGGGGGATTACTGCCCTCCTGGGAAAAGTTAGGAGGGAAGTTTCCTGGGTTGGCAGCTTCCTCGTTGGATCCCCCCCTTGGGCTGGGGGAGTCCACACATAGCCCAAGATGGGTCTATTGCCCTTGTAACGGGGGCTGATGTAGTCAGGGGACTTAGGGGTCCCATTTGTGAGGTTACCTGCCTGACTCCCGGTTTGGGATTGGCCCAAGGGCGTTCTGGGTCTTTGGTTAGTAGGATTTTGCGCAGGAATGTTTTTAGGCCCCCCCATCTCCAGATCTAAAATGGGGGCAACCTTCACCTCTGCCACCTTAGCAGCAGCAGGGGTGTTGGTTGGTTTTGGGCTTTTATTAGCACTTTTATTCTCTACTGGTTTCTGCACTTCGTAAATGCGAGTTGCTTGTTCAATGACCCAGTCTAGTGATCTTTTCTCATGAAAGTCCCTCACCAGCTGGGTCATAATGTATTTAGGGAGTGCATGAAAGAAGGTATTGATGAACTGCCTGCTATCTATGCGCACCATCCTGGTGGTCTGCGCAAAGGCACGTTTCAGCTCTTGGACAAATTCTTGTGGGGCCTGGTCTTCCCCACACTGCAGATTGCAGGCTGGCATGCGGGCCTCTTGAGGGTTTCTGTGTATTGAGAAATGCTTTGAGATGGCCGCCCTATAGGTGGACCATGTTGAGTGGTTCTGATCCTCCAGCCCGCAATGAAGCTGGAGTATTCAGGTGAAAATGTCCTCTTGACATACTGAATACAACTTTGGCTGTCCTTCAGGTGGAAAATCTCCATCATTTGATCATACAATTCGAGGTGCTCCCAAACTGAATATTTGGCATTTTTATGGTAGGGCGTTATGACGCTCCTAAAAGCCTTGATTTGCTTCAGGGATCTTTCAGTAGGGCCCTCTTAATTTTGTTGTCTTTTTAGTTTGGGTCACCCTTGTCCACTCATCCTCTGACTCAGAGGCACTGCTACCAGAGGTGGCTGTCTGATCCTCTAGGCTCTCCCTGATTCTGCGAGCTTAGGAATGGCTGGCAGAATTTGGGGGCCTAGTCTCTTGAAACCTGTGGCGCTCAGAAGAGTCTTCCGACTCTCCCTTGCTCCCAGGATTGGCTGAGTACCCCCTCCCCCCACTGCCCTAGCTGGGAAGAGGTTTTTAAAATGCTCTTTGTGTGCATAGTTTCATGGAATTCCCCACCAAATTTGACTGACTGATCTCTTGGTAGGTGATATTTTTGAGGATCCAGTTCTCTGATTCTCCCCTCGCTGGAGTCTCCCTGATCAGAGAGGCTGGCCCTAATATTTGGGAACCTGTACATAGATGCCAACCCATCCATTTATGGGAGGCGCTGATCTGTCAATCCCATATTTCCCATTGTGTTGAAGTCTACCATCCCTGTGGCCCTTGGTTCATATGAACCAGTGGACATGAGGGTGGCAGAGTCCATGGAACTGAAGGGATTAAAGTCCCTGAAGCCAGGGGTCCTGAGGTTATGCTCAGGGGTTTCTCTTTCCCATCTTACCTCATCTCTTTCAGCCCCTGTTCCCTGATAACATGCCAAAATCTGACCCTTTTTCTCTTCTATTAAGGCCTTACTGGTCTCTATGATTTGGTCTTGCATGGCTATCTGTTTCTGGAGCCTGTCAGAGCCGCATTGTCTCTCTGTGCTTCCTGCCTGAATTGGGAATGTTGGGCCAATTTTTGCTGCAGGCGACTCACCTCCTGAGTTTGGTCCTTATTTGTCAGATTGTTCTTTGCCAAAGCATCCTCCACCCACCTGGTGTGCTGTAACAGCTTTTCATAAACAGTTTTGATTTCCCCAAACTCCTGAAGGGCCAGCTTACTTTCCTCCAACTTTGTTTTTAAATGGCTGACTTCCTGGCCTAAGGCGTCCCTCTCCTGACTTACAGTGCCCCTCTGCTCAGCCAGGTCGTCCCTCTATGTTTTGTATGCACCAGCTTTCTGGCGTTCCTCATCAAATTCCCCTTGCAAATGGATGTCTGTAATAATTAATTTATTATTTTCCTCTTTCATGGATTCTAGGTGGTTCTCTAAAGTGACTATCTGTTCTGCGCATGCTCTGTTAAAAGTAAATTGCTGTGCCAGCTTTTGTTGACTCTATTGTAGAGAGTCCAACCTTTCCTGACACTCTTTTTGCAGTGTCTGTACCTGGGCATCTTGCTCTGCATTCTTTTGCAGTAAGAGAGCCAGATCTTCTTGGAGTTTGGTGGCATACTGCCTAGCCTCTGTTTCAGATTCTTTGCTATCCTGGAGCCTTTGCTCTGCATAGTCCAGATTGCCCTGGATTTTCTGCAGTGCTTCCCCTTGCCTCTTTGTCAAATCTATATAGTCTGTGTGCTTCTCCTGTATGACTCCTATGTGGAGGTACAGGTAGGCCGCTATTTTGGCAATTTTACACTGCTCCTCTTTTATTTTTGGGGCCATGTACAGCTCGTTAAGTGCTTGATGTAAAGGATCCTTGTCCTGCCAGGTGTCAAGGTTGATTTCAGTGATATGCTGTTTTATTTCCCGCAGCCATACCTGTTCATCCTGTTCTGGCCATTAACCCCTGACAAACAATATGTGCAGTAGGTGTTCCCAAGCAATATTAATTTCCACTGGGATCGCCATTCTGTAAATATTAATTAGCTTCTGATTTATCTCAGGGTTCTTTTACTTTTGCGATCAGGCCCAATTGCTTTGAGTATTTCTTTTGAGGGGTGCTTACACAGTGTAGCACAGTATGGTAACCCAGCAAGGTGTATGTACCCCACTGGCTAGCACGCTGTGTTAGACTGTCACGAGCGGTATGTCAAATTCAGGATCCCAGACTCGAGCCCCCAAGCTGTAAGTGATTTCAATCCGGTATACACCCAAGTCACTCCCAGCATGTAGTGCGTAAATGAAAGCCTTATTTATTTTTATCTGTAAATTCAATATTCTTAACGATATACAACTCATATCACACACTTCTCCTGAGACCCCCCCGGTCACACTGAACCAGAAATCACGCTAGTTTGCAAAGTTAAATATTTATGTATTTAGAATTCAAATCACAATATATTTTAATAGGTAAACAACAATCACCAATGGGGTGACAGAACACTGAATAATATCTTTAATACACTAGGAATCAAGTAATGAGCACAAAAACAATGCAACACAGAAAAGAATACTTTTGGATTGGTTTAGAACAGATGGCATTATGGTTAGGGGTTCCGCCTGCAACCCCCCTCAACCCCTCAATAGGCAAATAAATAGATGTGCGGAGAGAGCAGGTATTCAGGAAGAGCACAAATCAAACAGAATATCACTCCCACCTTCCCCCTTCAAACACAAGAGAAAAACGGAATTGACTTTTCAGCAGTCAGCTTGGCTTTGAAATTGTCTTTGGAATTGTCTGAGCAAAAACACCAAATATGGTCAAAAATGCTTAAATTGTTATAAATTCCTATGGGAGCCGCTTTGTACAGTTACACACAATCACAAACATTGAGTTAGTCAATAGATTACATTGGAAATCTTAAAGTCAAAATGGAAAGCAATTTAAAGCTAATTCACACGTGTAAAACCTTTCAGAAATTCAAATTGCGGCAAACTTTTCCTTGCGCGATTTTTGCTATAACGGGACAATCGCACTGTTTTGCACTGAGTTTATCAGGCAAGCCTTGTGGTAGCAAGCCAGAGAGTTTCAGAATACTAGTTCAAAAGGCCTTCCCACACCACAGCGCTTCACTGGGTTGTAAAAATAAGTTTGAGAAATTTGGCCTTGCTGGAAATCAATAGTTCTCTACTGCTGGCAAGAGTCTTGGCATCTGGATCTCGAAGGATGTTAAAGCTGGATGTAGATTGCTGGATCAGAGTGCTTCACCGGAATCAGGAAAGTGAGTGGATCAGTGAGTTCCTATGTGTTGTCAGCTGTCTCTATTTATCCTCTCAAATGACATCACAAAATGGGTGTTTGGGCTGGCTTAGCTAAGCTTTCCCCCTTGAGCTGGGATTGGATCAAAACCTCATCTCTGCCTTGCATCTGAGTGATTGGATCAAGGCCGGATGATGTCATATTTTATGGTTTGCTTTACAGTCCTTAGAAACCTCCCTTTATCCATTGGTCTCAATATCGGATTTTATCCTAAATACATATTTCTATATTAGTCACCTCCACACAAATCACACACAAAGATTCCATATTTTATGTAGTAGCTATTCCTCAAAATCCCGCAGATGTGTGATCTTTTTTCATCTTTCTACAGAATTTTGGCCTTTTCACCATGAACACAATTTCCAAACTTTCTGCAAATTTCCACAAATGTGTGTGTTTACCATAGGGATGTGTGTGTACATTTTCACAATTTTAGCATTAACACAGTTCACATAAAACCAAATATATTGCCATTCCTGTCCAGAATATGTTAGACAGTTCTACCGCCTCTTAAAACGTGTGGCCAAAATTAGACTAACAACTCTGTCCTTTTTATATTTTTCATCACTTTGAATAACAAGTTATGAGTCTCTCAAAATTTTTCATTGTTTATACTTAAAAGCAAATGGTCCGCCCCTTAGTCTCTCCCTGCAGTCCAGAAGCAGCCCCCTCCCTTGGGGAGTTCCTTCCAGGAGCAGTTTGCGACCCCTTTCACACCTCTGTTTCCTGGGCTGAAGAATCTGCTATTGTTCATTCTCTTTCTGTAGACAAGAGTCTGTCCTAACCCACAATTATCATCTACCAGTGAGTTTCTGCTGAGAGGATTTTCCCTCCCCTTGGGAGAAACCTGTTTTTCCACTTCCAAAGGGTTGCAGCTCAGCCAGGCTAATTTATTCTTAATTAAATTCCAACAGAAACCAAACTTGTTGCATCAAATCACATAAATACATTACTTTCTTAGTGTCATGTCCTCGGGTAGTTCCTACGACCTTGTCCCGACACCCAGTCCAGTGTCCTACCCCTCCCATTCACCTGTCTCCCGGGGCTCACGTAGGCAACCCCGTTTGGCTCGCGCGCTGGCCAAGCAAACGCCATACACCCTGCAGTCACGATTGCGGCCGTTCCTCCATTGGCAGTTGCCTTGGAGATTAGGCCACCGCTCGAGCAGTAACACACTCGCTCGTGCTGTTGTGGCCCGATCACGTGACCCGAGGAAACGGTCACGTGCCCCGGTTTCGCGGTCACGTGACTCCGGTTGACATCATGTGACCAGGAAGTGGACGATATTTAAGCAGTGCAGTGCCGGTATCCTACGCTTCACAGCTGGTTTACCAGGAGTACTCTGTTTGACTTTCTTACCTGTATTGCTTACCTGGCTTCCTTGGACTTGGCTTATGTTTACTGGACTTCTTGTGGATCACGTTTGGATTTGGCTACATCGGCTTTTCTGCTCATCACGGCTCCTGATCCCGGACTGAACTACGGACTTCCTCTGGATCTCATTCTTGTTTATCCCTTTGGTGTAGACTGCTCTTCCTGGCTTCAGACCTTCGTCTGCAACGGATCTCTGTTGGGCCTCCCTGATTGCACCTCTACACGGGGAATCCAACTCTCCAGTTGGTGGCTTCCACCTGATTACCTGGGGCCCTCTTCAATATACTCTCCAGGTGGAGACTGGCGAGGTACATCTAGACCTATCCCGCAGGGTGGGTCTTTTGCCTACGTGAGTCCCGGAACCATCCTCCCGTTCAGGTTTTCCATCCCTTTCATCAGATCCCCGGTAAGACTGACTGTATTCGGATTATTGTATGTAGTGTCCTGACTGCTTGGTATCTAATCATTGCCTTTTTCCACAGCTGCCTTGGGGTTCCTAATACTTCGGTTCCGGCTTCGGATTATCTCCACCTGTGGCCGCAAAGGTTGCACAGGGAGTGATTTAGTGATTCTCCCTGTGCGGCACTTGGGGACAGAGGTCTTCTATATCTTCACGACCCTCAACACAAGACAGACTGTGAAGCCTTGTCGTGCAAGATATGGAGGGTGCCGCCGAAGACCCCCTGGCTGCTGTCATCCAAGCAATCACGTTACTACGAGCCGATATGGTGGCGGCTAATACCGCGGTCCATCAGCGTCTTGACCTGTTACAAAGCACCCAACACCCCTTACCCTTGGACCCGGAGCTCGGAGACGCCCCTCCAGCATCGATACCCCTTGTACACCCAATCCCGACTCCCTCGGCTCCTGTTCCGGTGGTTTTGCCTTCTCCCTTTCCTTTGGCTGCCCCAGAAAAGTTCCATGGGGACCCAAGAAGGTTTAGGACTTTCCTTAACCAGTGTAAGTTGCACTTCTTGTGTCGACCCCTTGTTTTTCCGGATCCTACCACCAAGGCGGCATTCACTCTCTCTCACCTAGCCGGCACGGCTGCTGCTTGGGCAAACCCGCTGTTAGAAACCAACCATCCTGCCCTCTATGATTTCGATCAGCTAGTATTGGAAATGTCCCGAGTGTTCGACACCAGGTATAAAGCACAATCCCATGATCTAGAACTACTGGACCTGTCCCAGGGGAAGGGCTCTCTTATTGAATACATCACAAGATTTAACCAACTGGCAGCAGAGACCTCCTGGCCTGAAAGTAAGAGATCGGTGGTATTCTATAGAGGACTAAGCAGCCCTATGAAAGACGCCTTGGCTATGGTACCGTCTCTGCCAGTCCAGTTCCCGGCCCTGGTGGACCTGGCTCTCCAAGTAGACGCACAACGCTCCGAACGCAGGGCTGAGGCCGGGTTTTCCCAAACGGCCAGCTCTGCTATTCCGTCGTCGTCCTCTGAAGCCACCGGTGAGCCGATGCAAATAGGAGGTGTTAGGAGTCCCATCACCTCGAGAGAGAGAGGGAGCGCAGAAGGGCTGAGAACGCCTGCTTTTATTGCGTCTTAGGGGGGCATTTTGTGAAGGAGTGTCCCCGGAGACCCAGACCCAAGAAGCAGGTTTTTCATCCAGCTCGATCCTAGATACGGGGGTAGGATCGAGTTCTCCATGCCCTTCCCCGAAGATCGTTCCATCATTTGGTCAGATCAGGCCCATTCAGGTAGATGCCACCATACAGCCTGCCCCTGGGATTATCCACCACTCCATTCCCGTGCGGATCATTATCGATTCCGGGGCCTCCGGGAACTATATTGATATCGCTCTGGCTCGGACATTGAACCTACCCCTGATCAATAAACCCCGACCCGAACCGGTTCAAGCAGTTGATGGGACGGAACTCGCTTCTGGTCCCATTAAGCAACAGACCACCCCCCTCGTCCTCACTATCCTGTCAGTCCATAGGGAAATCCTCCATTTCGATCTGATATCCACGCCTCAGTTCGGCGTCATAGTAGGCATACCCTGGTTACGAGAACATAACCCGCATATAGATTGGGGAACGGGACACGTCCATTTCGAGTCTGAACTCTGTCAGAACTACTGCCTCCCCGTGGACAGTGAAACAGACACACCAGCATTAGCACTCGGTGCTGTCGCCCAACTCACGATACTGGGCGACGACATTCCCCCTGCCTCACACATAGTGGGTTTAGTCACCGCTCCCATCCCTGTGGCTTATCAGGATTACACTTTGCTATTCGATCAGGGCTCCTCTGAAGTACTCCCTCCTCACCGCTCCTATGACTGTCCAATCGACCTTGTGCCTGGGGCCTTGGTACCTTCAGGCCGCATCTATTCTTTGTCCCTATCGGAAGACCTGACTCTTAAGGAGTACATTGATAAGGCGCTGCGTTTGGGTCACATTCGTCCTTCCAAGTCGGCTGCAGCCAGTCCCATATTCTTCGTGCCCAAAAAAGAAGGCGACCTTCGTCCCTGTGTGGATTACCGTCGGCTTAACGCCGTCACGGTGAAGAACCGTTATCCGATTCCACTCATCTCTCCCCTCCTGGACCGGTTAACCCACGCCTCCATTTATACCAAGCTGGATTTGCGGGGGGCATATAACCTCGTCCGCATCCGAAAGGGTGACGAATGGAAGACCGCCTTCTGTACGCGATATGGCCTTTTTGAGTATACGGTCATGCCCTTCGGCCTGTGCAACCCCCCTGCCACCTTCCAACATTTCATGAACGACATCTTCTCGGACATATTAGACACGTTTGTGGTGGTGTATCTTGATGATATTCTCGTCTTCTCTCACACCCTGGAAGAACACATACAACACGTACGAGAAGTATT
Organism: Ambystoma mexicanum; assembly: GCF_040938575.1. NCBI lineage: Eukaryota > Metazoa > Chordata > Amphibia > Caudata > Ambystomatidae > Ambystoma > Ambystoma mexicanum. The sequence goes on along the minus strand of NC_090934.1, from coordinate 1,129,698,681 downwards.
GTCCCGACTGCAAGAACATTCATTTTTTATCAAACCCGAAAAATGTCTGTTCCATGTGTCTAACGTGGAGTTTCTGGGGTTTAACATCACGCCTGGTGGTCTGGCCATGAATCATGCCAAGGTTCGAGCTATCCTCGATTGGCCAACACCAAAGACCCTAAAGACTTTGCAATCTTTCCTGGGTTTCGCCAATTTCTATCGGCGCTTTATCTCTGGGTTCTCTTCTCTCGTGTCGCCTCTTACGTCCCTTACCAGTCCTCTTGTTCCTTTTGAATGGCAGGAGATACACCAGCAGGCCTTCGAGGCGTTGAAGAACGCTTTTACCACTGCCCCGGTGCTCCAACACCCCGATCCCGACCAACCATACGTCGTTGAGGCCGATGCCTCTTCCTTTGCGTTAGGGGCGATTCTGTCACAGGTTTGTCCCACTACAGGGCGGTTGCATCCTGTGGCCTTCCATTCGCGTAAGTTCAGCCCCGCAGAATCCCACTATACCGTAACCGAAAAAGAGCTACTGGCGGTAATGGACGCCTTCCGAACTTGGCGTCACCACCTGTTGGGGGCCAAACATAAGGTTACGGTATACACAGATCACAGGAACCTGCAAGACCTGGCAGCCTTGAAATGTGTAAACAGTAGACAGGTCAGGTGGCATCTGTTCTTCGCCGCTTTCGACTTTCAGGTTAAACACCGCTCTGGTACAGAACATAGCAAGGCGGACGCTTTGTCTCGCTCCCCTGGGGGGGTTTTGTTACCGGTGTTTCCCGACACACTCTTACCCCGGGGACATGTTGTCTGTACATGCACACCCCCTCTGGCACTACTAGAAGACATTCGTTCCTAGGTTCAAAGGCACCCCGATCAGCTGTCAGAATGGGATCCCACCTATCACAACGGTTTGCCATATGTACAGGATCGTCTAGTACTCCCTACCACTGACACCAGAAACCTAGCCCTAGAGTGGTCCCATGACGCCCCGATCAATGGTCACCCGGGCCAGGCCCGCACCTTGTATCTCTTGAAACGATGGTGTTGGTGGCCGTCCATGAGGCACGACGTGGGCTGTTACGTCAACACATGCTCAGTCTGTGCTCAGGGCAAACATCGTAGGGGTCGTCCATTGGGGCTACTGCGACCCTTACCCGTGCCACCAAAACCCTGGCACACCCTGAGCATGGATTTCGTAACCGATTTACCCAAGATCCAGGGTTACGACACCATATGGGTAGTGGTCGATGTCTTCACCAAGATGGCTCAATTCATCCCTTGTCATGGTATCCCGTCTGCCCCTGCCTTGGCCAAGTTATTCTTTGACAACGTTTTCTGCCGCTACGGCCTTCCCTCTGTCCTGGTGTCCGATCGAGGCTCTCAGTTCACGTCCCGTTTTTGGCGTGCATTGACCGCTCTTCTGGGTATCGATGCCTGGTTCTCCTCCGCTTATCACCCAGAAACCGATGGCCAGACCGAGAGAACAAATCAGTCCTTGGAACAATATCTGCGTTGTTTGATGCTACAACAACAATCAACCTGGTTACAGAACATACATTACGCTGAGTTCGCCTACAACAACGCTACTCACTCCTCCACGGGTCTCTCTCCATTTTACGCCATGTATGGCCAGCATCCCAGGGTCCTCCCTATTCCCGACATTTCTCCCACCGAGAACCCTGCAGCAGTAGCCTGCGTTCGAGACATGTCAGCCCTCCATACCCAGGTCCTCGTTCATCTGCAGGAGGCACAGGCATCCATGAAGGCCTCCGCAGACGCTAGGCGTACCATGGCCCCGTTGTATCCCGTTGGGTCCCGGGTTTGGCTGTCCTCCCGTCATCTCCACTTGAAGGGCTGCCGCAAACTCATGCCCCGTTTTGTGGGTCCTTATGTTGTTTCCCATGTCATCAACCCGGTGTCCTATCGCCTGGTTCTCCCCTCCTCTTGGTGGGTACATCCTGTGTTTCACACCTCCCTCCTCAAGCCCTGCCCATCCTCGACGCGTCTTCGCCCTTCTCCTGCCCCCGTGTCCCTGGATGCACCTGATGTTTTCGAGGTCTCGGGCATATTGGGGTCCCGTTTCCTTCGGGGTCGCCTGCAGTACCTTGTTGACTGGTTGGGTTATGGTCCGGAGGAACGCACCTGGGTCCCCGCCTCGGATGTCCATGCCCCTCGATTGATCTCCCGGTTTCATAGGGAACATCCTTCCTGCCCACGGGGTCGTGGGCCTTTGAGGGGGGGCTCTGTCATGTCCTCGGGTAGTTCCTACGACCTTGTCCCGACACCCAGTCCAGTGTCCTACCCCTCCCATTCACCTGTCTCCCGGGGCTCACATAGGCAACCCCGTTTGGCTCGCGCGCTGGCCAAGCAAACGCCATACACCCTGCAGTCACGATTGCGGCCGTTCCTCCATTGGCAGTTGCCTTGGAGATTAGGCCACCGCTCGAGCAGTAACACACTCGCTCGTGCTGTTGTGGCCCGATCACGTGACCCGAGGAAACGGTCACGTGCCCCGGTTTCGCGGTCACGTGACTCCGGTTGACATCATGTGACCAGGAAGTGGACGATATTTAAGCAGTGCAGTGCCGGTATCCTACGCTTCACAGCTGGTTTACCAGGAGTACTCTGTTTGACTTTCTTACCTGTATTGCTTACCTGGCTTCCTTGGACTTGGCTTATGTTTACTGGACTTCTTGTGGATCACGTTTGGATTTGGCTACATCAGCTTTTCTGCTCATCACGGCTCCTGACCCCAGACTGAACTACGGACTTCCTCTGGATCTCGTTCTTGTTTATCCCTTTGGTGTAGACTGCTCTTCCTGGCTTCAGACCTTCGTCTGCAACGGATCTCTGTTGGGCCTCCCTGATTGCACCTCTACACGGGGAATCCAACTCTCCAGTTGGTGGCTTCCACCTGATTACCTGGGGCCCTCTTCAATACACTCTCCAGGTGGAGACTGGCGAGGTACATCTAGACCTATCCCGCAGGGTGGGTCTTTTGCCTACGTGAGTCCCGGAACCATCCTCCCGTTCAGGTTTTCCATCCCTTTCATCAGATCCCCGGTAAAACTGACTGTATTCGGATTATTGTATGTAGTGTCCTGACTGCTTGGTATCTAATCATTGCCTTTTTCCACAGCTGCCTTGGGGTTCCTAATACTTCGGTTCCGGCTTCGGATTATCTCCACCTGTGGCCGCAAAGGTTGCACAGGGAGTGATTTAGTGATTCTCCCTGTGCGGCACTTGGGGACAGAGGTCTTCTATATCTTCACGACTCTCAACACAAGACACTTAGCTTTAAATCTGTGGGATCAAAAACACAGCTAAGATCTGAATTCCTTTTAGCAACAATTCTTTTATGTTTGCTAATCCGGCAGACTTTCAGTTCAAATACTTTGAAGTTTCATCAGGAGCTCATCTGACAGCTGTCATTCACAGGTAGCCCAGGGTACTGCACACAGATTTTGACAGGGGCTGTCAGTTTACAGACAATCCAGTTTGTCTGAGGAAATGTTTTACTCTTTACACTTTAGGACTTATTCGCCACGCTTAATTAGATTACATGAATTTTAGCGGCAAGCAAGATTTTGAATGTTGAGAAGTGTTGTGTTATAGGCATTTTGAAGTTTTTAGCAACAAAGCAAATGTCATTTGTAGGCACATTTTGGAGTTTCATTTGCAAAGTGCTGCATCTCTCTGCACTTTGTTTGCTGGTCATGGAGTCCAATGGCACATTTTCTGCAGTGTGTGCTCTATTCCACCACTCATGCACCATGGGTGGCCGGTTGTGCATCCATCTTTTTGTGCGTTTAAAACACATGGTTTTTGGTGCACACCAGAGTTTTGCCGCTGTTGTTGCAGTTTCTTGCGCCACAAGTAGCAGAGTAATGCTGCATAAGATAGCGGAGTGGGTCAATACATTCCACACAATCCTCATTCCACCTGACCGTGGGAAATTTGGGTGAGGAGATGACATTTAAGGGAGAAGCTATGGTCCCATAGATCTCTATGAAATTCCTGTAGTACCCAGTGAGACCTAGAAAGGCTCTTACTTAGGTCTGAGTAGTAGGGGTGACCCAGTCTTGTACAGCTTGTACATTGCTAGGCAATGGCCTATTTCTACCTCCTCCTACCTCATGCCCAAGGTAGACCACTTTAGTCTGACCAATTTGAAATTTACTAGCCTTTATGGTCAGATGGGCCTGTTCCAAAGCCTGCAAAACATATCCTAGGTGGTGAAGATGCTCTGCCGAAGTGGGGCTGAACACTGCAATGTCATCCAAGTATGCCATGCAGAGGTCCTCTAACCCATTCAGAGCTTGATTCACCATCCTTTGGAATGTAGCAGGTGCATTCATGAGTCCAAACGGCATAACCTTAAACTGGTATAAGCCTCCTGGGGTGGAAAATGCAGTTTTCACCTTGGCATGGTCTGTCAGTGCTATTTTACAATAGCCTGAGGTCAAGTCAAATGTGCTGATGAACTTGGCTGAACCAAGTTTGTCCACCAGCTCATCGGACCTTGGTAAAGGATGGGCATCAGTCGTGGTGGCTGCATTAAGAGCTCTATAGTCCACGCGGAATCTCAACTTTTTGGTTCCTGCCTTTGGTACTAGTACAACTGGACTAGCCCATGGACTGGTAGATGGCTCAATAACCGCAAGGTCAAGCATCTTCTTGACCTCCTCCTTTAAATGAGATCTGGCATTCTATAGCCCCTGCTTTTGACAGGGAGACTGTCACCAGTGAGAATATCATGTTGGCCCCAAGGGGTCCAGCCTAGTGTCAGTGAAAACAGAGAGGCAAACTGATTTAAGAGAGCCTTGCACTCCTGCTGTTGCTGCAGAGTTTCACACCTTCAATTGTCTCATCAGAAAGTTGTCCCTTGAGATCAGGGAGAGGCTCACTCTCCCCCTCCTCTTGATCAGAGGCTAGAAACAAAGCTCCTAGTTCTGGTCTGGAAACATAAAACTTCAGACGTTTAGTTTGATAGACCCTAGGGGCCTCCTTGGAGTTGCCCAAGTCCACTAAATAATGGAGCTCTTCAAGCTTGCCTACAACCTTAAAATGTCCAATCCACTGTTCATGTAAGGCCCTCTGTCTTGAAGGCACCATAACCAATACTAACTGGTCTGAAGTGAACTCCACCATGTTGGCCTTCTGGTCGTGCCAATGCTTAACCAGATCCTGACCAGCATTCAGGTTTTCTGAAGCTTCTGTCATCATACATCAGTGCCATCCTCCTCCTCCTCCTGAAGCCTAGCACATAGTCAGTGACTCTCACTGGCTGTAGGGAAGGAGCACTCTCCAACCCTTCCTTAATCAGGGCCAAATGACCTCTGACTGGATGACCATAAAGAAGTTCAAAGGGCTAAAACCCACCCCTTCTTGAGTGACTTCTCTATAAGCAAAGAGAAGGCATGGCAATAGAAGGTCCTACTTTCTTCTAAGGGGTTCTTCTAAAGCACCTATCATGCTCTTCATGGTACGGTTAAACCTCTCCACCAATCCATTGGCTTGGGGATGGTAGGCTGTTGAGAACGTGTAAGTCATTCCACAGTTTTTCCACATGGTCTGCATGTATAGTGGGACATAAAGTTTTATCTCCTGTCCGAGATGACTTCATTAGAAAAACCCACCCTGGTAAAAATACCAAGGACGGCCTTAGCCACTGCCTGAGCAGTAACAGTTCTCATAGGTATGGCCTCAGGATATATGTAAGCATGGCCTACCTAAACCAATATAAATTGGTTGCCTGAGGAAGTTGGAGGGTCTAGGGGACCAACCATGTCAATCCCCACCCTCTCAAAAGGGACTCCCACCACATGGAGGGGCACTAAATGTGTCACATTCTTGGGCCCACTCTTGCCAGAAGTCTGACAAGTGTGGCAGCTCCTACAGAACCCTACATCATCACCCTTCTTGGGCCAGTAGAAGTACAGAGGTAGCCTCTCTTTGGTCCTCTTGAAACTCAAGTGGCCAGCCAGAGGGATCTCATGTGCCAACTGTAGGGACTTTTGTCTCACCTCCTGGGGCACTACCAGTCTCCTGTAGTCTCCTGGGGTAGACTCAGTAGGTTCACTGTAGAGGAGGTCATCATCCCAGTAGAGCCTATTGTGGTGATTTTGCCGGGCCGCTTAGGGGAATACCCTTGACTCCCCTGTCCCCAGCCCCACCCACACATGAAGCCATTGGACTCCGACAGGCAAAAATAAGACACATAATGACCAGTATCGGTAGTAAGAATGATAAAAGGCTAGTTATAGGCCATTTATGTACTTGACATAGGTGTGTTTATATATATATATATATATATATATATATATATATATATATATATATATATATATATGTTAGCACATGGAGGATAGAAAAAACCTGCACTCCATGCATGAGGTCTTTAAATCCCAGAAAAATGAGAAAAACTCGAATCCAATTAGGAGGAAAAAACTGAGTTTAATAGGAGGTAAAAAATACAAGGCAAAAACACACAACAGGCAATACAGGACGCCTAGGCAGTATCCTTAGCGACGCGTTTCGCGCTTCCCTGAGCGCTTGATCACGTTAGGAGGATGTGTAAAAAATGAAGGTAGATATTGCAGATTAGTCCTTCTTCCATGTTGCCAACAAACCTCAGCTCACAGACTTGCATGATACCATGGCAGCCATTTTGGAATGTAGTCAAGGGCTGCATTAACCATAGAGAGTGCAAGTTTAGACACAACAGTAAAATGCAAAGCACATTAAAAGCCCACGTAGAAAATGTGGAAATGTAAAGTAAATAAATGGAAGGAGCAGGCAATATAATGATTGTCAATAACACTTGCTATACAGAAATTAGTACAAATAGGCAAGAATTAAAATTCATATAAAAACCGCAGCTGTGACATAAAGTACAAGTATCTTCCTCTGGAAGCTTAGAGGCTAATAGTGCCAATAGCTAGCAAATATGAATACAAAAATATAGAAGTATGAAATGCAAGTGCATATCTTCGCTAACCATGGTAGTATATAATATATAGTACATGATAAGAACACAGCTCGGACAAACCTATATGCAACCTTCCAGATAAAAACATATAGCAAACTACAATATAAAGTGCAAGTGCATTAGGCCATGGGCATATCATTCTAACCAGGTAGCCTAGTCAACCAGGTTAACATAAGCATATCATTGAGGATTTAAAAAATAATCTATTGAATACAGTCTCAATAATAAAACATGTAGTAAAATGCAATATAAAGTGCAAGTGCAGTAGATGGTAAACCTGTCACAATAGCAACATGGCCCAGTTGAAAAGGTGGAATAAACATAAAGTGCAAGTGCACTATTTATTGAAAGATTATGAAATGAGTGAATGCAACCTTTAAGATGAAAGCATGTAGCATACTGCTATATAAAGTGCAAAAGCATGAGGTAATAAACGTAACTCTCTCGCAGCATAGCCTAGTTGAAGAAGGTTAGGTAATCATAAAGTGCAAGTGCATGGCATAATATTTGAGCTTATTATGAAAAAAGGTACAGGCAATTATATAGTAGAGGAGCAGTATCAACCACTAGAGTTTCAGGGTACAGATACAAACATGTACTCACAGAATTCAAACCCCCTAACCACAGAAGAGAAAATGGGGCAAGACAGCCAAAGTTCACCAACTAAACAATGAAAAAAGTTGGATAATGTAAATGATAAAGATTAGAAACAAATTTTTTTTTTAAAACAAACATTAAATAAATAGACAAGTCCAGGCCAGGTCAATAAACATTTTTGTAAATAAGTAAACACAGAAAAAAGGAGAAGCAAAAAGCAGTATACCTATGGCAGAAGGTCAAGATTAAATAACATAGGGCAGGAGAGAAGGAAAAGATGTGTGCAAGTGCAAAAAGGAACTAAATAATTAAAATGATTAAGTTCCCACAAAAGTATATAACTCCTCGTCAACATTGTGCCCATTGGGATACTTAGAGTCAAAATCCAGAATAAACCTGGTTTCAAGCTGTCTCAGTTTTAAAGTGCGATCACCTCCCCATGGGTCGATCGGTACATGAGCGACAGCGAAAAATGTAAGTAAACAGACATCACTGTCATGTTCCTGCCTAAAATGTTTGGCCATGGGATACGTGGGATCAAGGTTTTTGATGGCTCTAAGATGCTGTAAAATGCGGAGCTTAAGAACACAAGTCGTAGATCCCACATACCATTTACGGCAGGGGCAAGCTAGAACATAAACCACAAACGGGGTCTCACAATTAATAAAATGTTTCAGCTTAAATTCTTTGCCAGTGACAGGATGTGCAAAAGATTTACAGATGGTTGCATGAGGGCAGACTTTGCATTTTTGGCACTTAGTGAAACCCTTAGGTAAGGCAGGTAGCCAACTGGTCCTGATGGAATTAGTCTGGATAGGGGGCAAATAACTAGAAACCAGTCTGTCCTTTAATGAGGGTGCCTGCTTATAAGTTAATGTGGGGCATTTGGGAAGAAGTGGACCAAGGTCTTTATCCAGCCTGAGGATGTGCCAGTGTTTTACAATAATCTTACGAACATCATATGAGGCCTTATTAAATGTAATAATAAGGCGAGGTTCATCCTGATCCTTATTTTTTCTCCTGCTAGCAGAGCCATGTAGTAACATTTCTCTTGAGAGTGACCGTGCTTTAAAAAAGGCCAACTCAATGATCTTTTTTTGGTAACCCTGATGTAAGAAGTCGGCTGCAGCCACCCTGCAACAGTGATCAAATTCCTTAATATCCGTGCAGTTACGCCGAAAGCGAATGAATTCTCCATGAGGGATACTGTTTTTACAGGAGAGTGGATGACAACTCGTTGCATGGAGTGGCAGGCCAGTATTGGTGGGTTTTTTGTGCAGGGAAGTATGGATGCCTGAATTGTCCAATCTTACATTCACATCCAAATATACAATATGGGTGAAGCTGTGGCATTCAGTGAATCTCAAATTCACGACATTGGTGTTAATGCTGTTCACAAAATGTGCCCACTCGTTCTCATTTCCCTTCCAAATGATAAAAATATCATCGATATACCGCCACCAACCAATAACTTGTGTAGAAAAACTAGCTAAAAGTAGCTCAGACAGGAAAGTAGCCTCCCACCACCCCATGGTAAGATTAGCATACGATGGTGCAAAGGTACTGCCCATGGCAGTGCCCCTAACTTGATGGTAGAAAGAACCCTCAAAAAGAAATACATTGGCCCTCATTACGACCCTGGCGGAAATCAACCGACCGGACTGCCATAGCGTAAATAGCGTTTCCGCCATTGCACGACGGAGCAAAGTGCGGCTCATTCCGACCCATCGGGCACGAGCACCACGCCATGGCGGAAGTGCAAAGTCCACGATGGCGGAAATGACCCCAAAACGGCCCACACCGCCGCCGTACGGCGCCCTAGGTGCAATACCGCCACCCATCTTAGCGGAAACCGCAGTGAGCGCCAACCGGAAAGTACGGTGACCGTAAATATACGGAAACGGAAGTAAAAGCATGGTCCCGGAACGGGAAACATCACGCCGTACACCTATAAAACCACAAATTCCACACAACCATTAAAAACACTACCCTGAGACACATCCCAACCCGTCATCCACCCTAGTGAAACCAAGAAAAATGGGAAAAGTAGCGAAGAAAGCGTGCGACCGCAAGCGGCAGGTCCACTTCTCCCGTGAGGAACTCACCGTGCTCACAGAGACCCTCCAGGAGAATGCTGCCGCCGTCTTCTCCACGCAAATGACCAGGACGGCACTTGCGAACAAGAAGGCCATATGGGCCCTGGTGGCACAGCGGGTAAGTGCGGTGGGGACCGCACCCCGCAACCCACAGCAATGCAGAAAGCGATGGGACGACCTGCGGATACGCGTCCGTAGCATACTTTCTGCCAACCGCAACATTGCCACAGCTACAGGGGGAGGATCGGAATCACCCATCAAGTTGACCCCCTGGGAAGAAATCTGTGCCTCCACCATTGGAATGGAGAGCATAGAGGGAGTCGGAGGGATGGAGAAAGGAGTGCAGACATCCGAAGAATCAGGTAGGTGTCCCAAATAAAACAATGCCAAAACCACAATGTACAATCATGTGAAGTACCACGTGTCCACATAGTGCAACAGTAACACATGTCCAGGAGAACGTCCACATACATAGGCCTGATAGCACACTTTAAAACTCACATCAAATACATAAATAATTAAAAATCCTAAAAACACCCTCTACACGTGCAGCAGGCACACCCTAACTGCAGGCTGCAAAACAACTGCACCCTCACTCCACACACAAATGAAACCACCTCCAAGGCCCCGACCCAAATCACCCTCAGGTACCACCCCAATGCATGTGATACATTGCCATTCCAATTCCCACAGACCCATTAATAACGCTCGCCCTCCTTTACTCCACCACAGGGTCCGATCCAAACGACGAGCTCCAGGACACCCCTACCAGCACACCTGCAAAGAGGGCCAAGACCAACGGCCAAAGACCCTCCACCTCAGCTGCACGCATCAAGACACGGAAGCAGCACAAATCAAGTGGCAGCACAGAGGAGGGAACTCCAACAGGCACCCCAGCAGCCAGCATGCCCACAACAGCACCACCACAGGTCCCCCCAATGGATGCCACAGTAGGCACTGCTTCTGGTGGCAGCAGCACCATAGGTGACACTGCATTAATGGCAGCATGCTCCGACACAGAAAACGGGGATGTCGAAGTTAGATCCATCCATGACCTGTCTCAATCCCCCTGTCTGTTCCATCCCGTACACCATGAGGATACCACGCAGGGGCACCCACAAGACGACGACTGGCCATCCCCCACAAGCCCTGTGGCAAGGCAACATGAGGTGACCAGCCACTCTGTGACACCACCGCAAATGGCCATGGCCCAGCAGAGGCAACAGTCCCTCGACCAGGTAATCGTGCAACAGCAGCAACTGGCCACGCTCCTCAAGGACCATGCCGATGAATGTGGGGGCACTAAGGCAGACATAGAAACATCAACTGAGACACTTAGGGCAGAAATGGAGAGAAGTACAGAGACACTAAGGGCACAAATGGAGAGTAGCACCGAGAGCCTGAGAGTAGAAATGGAGAGAAGCACCGAGAGCCTGAGAGTACAAATGGAGAGAAGCACCGAGAGCCTGAGGGGGGAACTGCATGCGACGTCCAAAGACGTATGTGCCGAACTTGCCGCAGTGCTCCGTGTGCTCACTGAGCTCTCACAAACCCTTAGGGACATGCATGGACGTGAGCAGGCAGAGACATCATCCGTTGCAAGTTCCGTCCAGGGCAGCCCCCAACGTAGATCTGGGAGGAACCTGCGCTCCACAGGCAGGGGTGCCCCTGATACCCGGAGAGGGGGCTTGCAATAGCGACTGCCCACTGACAATGAGCATCTTTGGACACTGGTGTTCGGGGGGGAGGTAGGAGGGTGGAGGGGGTGTGTTGGGCTCACTTGGGTGGCGGGTCGATAGGGTGTTTAACATGATATCACATATGCCATAAACAATGCACGATCATCCAATGAGATGTGTGGACATTGATCTTTGTGTACGAGGCCATTATAGGCGTACAGTCCATATTGTGCATGTTCCAGACACACACAGTGCCACGAGTCCCGTGTCCATGTATCAGCCACCAGGCGTGAGTGCTAGAAGCATGCATCTATGAGATGCTGACGAATGTCACGGCCCTCCTGTGCCTCGCAGACTCCTTGAGGTGCTGCCACATCCCCACCCTCATCATGACCATCTTCAGGTGCTTGCAGTTCTGCGTCAGGGGGCATGGGCACATTTCTACGTACGCACATGTTGTGGAGCATGACACATGCCATGACCATCTTTGCAACCTTCACATGGCGGTACAGGAGTGCCCCGCCAGACCTGCTGAGGCAGCGGAAACGAGTCTTCAGTAGGCCGAATGCCTGTTCTATGACTACACGGGTACGTGAGTGGGCATGGTTGTAGTCCTCCTCATGCTGGTCCCGTGGGTTCCGGACTGGTGTGAGGAGCCATCTCTTCAGTGGATACCCGGCATCACCTGTATGTGGACAATAAAGGAATTTTGAGGAATGCCATTGCTACGTACGCACCCCCCCCCTTCCTGCCAGGTCATTGCCGCATCACATATCCCACATCATCATGCTTGAAATGAGACTCACCGAGTAGCCAGGATCTGTTCCCTGCGTGTCGCTCCATGTAGCGTGGTATTGTAGAGTTCCTCAAGACCATAGAATCATGGGTTGATCCAGGGAATCGGGCACAACAATGTGTAATGATCCTGTTGGAGTCACACACCATTTGTACATTCAGAGAATGAAATTGTTTTCGGTTGCGGTACTGGGCCTCCATGGCATGTGGGACGACCAATTCCACATGGGTGCTGTCGATGGCACCAATGCAACCCGGTATGCCGGCAAGTGCATGGAATCCCACTTTTGTGTTGGTAATTTCCTGCTCCGAGCGTGGTAGAGAGATGTAGTCGTCTGCGTGCTGCAGGAGGGCATCGAGCACTTGCAATAGTGTCCGTGAGAACAGTGGCTGTGATATGCCATGCAACTGTCCGACTGTGTGCTGGTAGGTGCCTGTGGCCAGGAAGTGGAGTACAGACACCACCTTCAGTAGGGGTGGGATGGCGGTTGGGCTATCTATCATGCTGACAAGGTCAGCCTGTGTCATGTCCACAATGGCGGTTATGGTGTCCCGGTCCAAACGGTAGAGGGTGTGGATCTGCTCATCAGTGAGGTTGAACGGATGTGCTCGGAGGCGTGGGATTGCGGGCTGCCTGCGTGGTGGTAGTGGCTGTGCTGGCGGCCCTTGCTGGCCCTGCCTTGCCCTCCTCCTCCTCCTGCGTCTCCTCCGTGCGGCCGGTTGTAGTTGGTGTTCGTCTTCTTCTTGAAGTTGGAGTACTTGCAGTGCTATCAGGTCCCCCAGGGCCAACATAGCTAGTCCTGCCGGTAGCATTTCGGAGTGGGTGTGGTTGTGGGAGGAGGCTGGGTGTGCAATTTATGTGTTTTCAGGCTGTATGGCCTCCACCTGTGGTGATTCATTCCACCTGTGCAAGCTGCTCTCCCCTTTGGGCGAGCACGTCCCGCACACAACGCTGCAATTCGACGAATGGCATCTTGCTATTACAATCATGTATTTGTACCCGATGGCAGTGTAACATTGGTTGATATGTTCATTCTGCTATGGTCCCATTGTTTCACATACTATCTTTGCAGTCGCGAACAGACTTGTGAAGGGTCAGTGGAACGTAGTACTCGAGTAACGGTGGACCCTCATGCAACACTGTACCGAGGTTCACCGACGGGCGGGGCGTCCCATTTGTGAGTGAAGGCAGTTGCCATTTTCACACACAGCCGCACTAGATGGATTAATTTGTGATTTCAAGCGGCCACAGATGCCTTTTCGACGTGATGTTGCAAATGAGGAATTCGAAGGGCGGCGCTTTCGGTTTTCAGCTAGCGGCGAGGAGATGCCCACAGGTCTGACTGCAAATATAACGTTCTATTGTTCAATGTCCTTGGGACAGGGGCCATGGCGAGGATGCAATGATTGATATGAATAGTTTGGGATGCGCAATAGCGAAGTGGGCGATAAGGCCGGACGTTCCCAAATACATGTTACTTCACAACACTGGAATTACGGGCTGGGGCACAGTGGATTTTGCAGGCTGCATAACGCACAGACTCAATGGAAATTTCACATGTTATGTGAGTATGTAAACAGGCGTTTTCATTACGGGATGATGGAATGATGTATGGATGCATGGACAGATGATTTGATACAGAGTTTGCCATGTACAGGGCTTCTTGGAATCTATCCACCTCCCCTGCGCTATGTGATGCAGGGCTGCCATAGTGGGACCATCGTCTATCTGGCCTTGTTGAGCCCTCCCTGTCTCGACGCGCCTTCAGACACATGTGTCTATGCACGTTACCAATCCCATCTGATGGATTCTGTTTTAACAGACGCATGCACAGGAACACTCGTTTGTGATAGTGTTTTCACCTCGATATAGATAGTTATGATTCGCAAGTGGTTTTTGGGTGGTGATGATCCTTTGGAGTGGGTTAGCATGCATATGGCTGTGGATTTGGTGTGATCATTGAAGTGAGTAATTCAAATGAAGTTCTGATGGCCATACTATTCTTTTTCATTTCATTTGGGTGACAGGTATCTCCTCCCCTTTTGCCACTGCCATCTGTATGCCACTCCTGCAGATGGATTTTACTCCCGACACCTGCTGCTTCGTGTTAATCAGTGGAGCAGCATTACGATCTTATGGGACGATCGCCAATGGGCCACATGCCCTTACGCAGTACTAGTGGCTAGGAGCAACATTTCGGCCTTTCAGCTGGACTAGTGCCTCCCTATTGGGACGGCCCTGCGGTTCTAGGCGCTTCCATGTTGCCTTTTCGTACGAGAATGTAGCCCCTGTGTACCATGAAGGAACAGGGCGTCACACAAGAAGTAGCTGGTCATTTATTGCGGATGCAGCCCACAATGGTGAAATGTATTTTGGAGTTCATGGCCTAATGGCTGTATGGGCTTGGTGAATTTGTTGTGCATTAAATTTCTATTCTGATATGAACCGTGTAGCGTTCTTCTTTGCAAGTGATGTGGCATATTCCTATTTGGGGAGCGATGTATTGTGAGGAGATCTGCATTGGGTTCCAGCTTCGGAGTATAGTTGCGTGGTACTGTGCTGGGCGCGTTTGCCTACGAAGCCCAGTGAGGTCAGGGATAAGGGCTGCCAATATGACTGTTTTGATGATGTCATGCTCAGGGGCGGGGGGATTAGCTTTTGTGTAACAGATGCCGGTCAGCCAGTTGGATTGGTGGAATGATGTGATTATCGGAATATGGCTGGTCACAGGTGCCTGTGTTTGCGTGCGTTTCTTGGTGGGAGACTGAGGTCATGTCCATTTGAATGGCTTCTGTATTCGTGCCATCTGTGCCCTGCAGCTCCCATTGGCCCCTCTTGAGATTCATTTGTTCGTTGGCAGGCATGGATGACTAGTACATTTCACTGGTTGCATTGTGTGACTTCATTAGACCTACGGGGAGTTGTACAATGTGGCCAGGGAGCGGTGTACAGGCACTCAGTAGGGCCGTTTACGGTTGGTTCGCGATGCCGTACTTCTCACCATGGCGGAATGGTACTTTCCGCCGTGCTTGATGGCGTTAGGTGCATGTCCGCTAGGGTCAGAATTCGCGTACCGTTGCGCCATGGTGGTAATTACGGTTTGGCATGGCGCGCGCGCGCGTACTTGGTGCAGTTAGCGTTGGCGTTCACTACGGTGTCGCTAATGGCATCGTACTTTGCGGTGACGGGTCATGATCGCACCGAGCGCTATTCGATGGCGGTATTGCATTTCCGCCATCGTTTTTCGATTTCCGCCAGGGTCGTAATGAGGCCCATTGTTCGTTAAGCAAAACAAAAGCATATCCAAAATCATACCATTGTGCCCCAAATAATTCAAAGAACGAGTGTCCAAAAAATATTTGCAGGCTGCCAATCCAACCGTGTGATCTATAGATGTATAAAGGGAGACAACATCTAGGGTTGCCAACATTAAACCTTCCTCCCAAGGTATATCAGAGATATGACTCAAAAAGTCCTTTGTATCACGTAGATACGAGGGCAGGACTGACACCAACGGGAACAAAGTCTCATCGATAAATTGGGCCATATGTTCAAGGAGGGAACCACATAAGGTTACAATCGGCCTGCCTGGTGGATGGATCAAGGACTTATGAGTTTTAGGCAAAAAGTATATAGTAGGAATGGTATGACTCACAGGCACAAGAAACTTAGCAAGCTCATCTTCAATGAGGCCTTTCTCGGCCCATTTGGTACATAAGGTGGTGAGCCCCAACCGTATTTCAACAAAAGGATTCTTAGAAAGTCTGGAATAACAGCATCGATCTCGTAGCTGACGATTAGCCTCAGCCACATAACATTCCCTATCCTGAATAACTATATTGGAGCCCTTATCAGCAGGTTTTATCACAATATTAGACAGATTCTGCAATTCATTAAGGGCCGATCGTTGTGAGATAGTAAGATTCTGTTTGTTATTACAGGGTTTCTTGCGAAGTTTACGAAAATCATTCACACACAAATCGTGGAATGCCTCAATACAACCACCTACTGAGAATTGTGGGTTAAACTTAGACTTGTTTTTCAATTTAGTACGTACATCCCAGTTGGGATCAATATCAAAGTCAACTGGATCAAAGGTGGACGGATCAAACAATTCATTTTGAAGACAGGCCAAGTCCGTCAAGTTGGAGATATCAGAGATAAGGAGGTCAGTGCGGCCAAGACGTGGCACGGATGGTTTGAATTGAGGAGGGTTGATGGAGAAGAATTTTTTTAGTCTGACTTTGCGTAAGAATTTGTCGAAATCTAAACGTGATTGAACATAGTCAAACTGGGTAGTAGGACAGAAATTTAAGCCCAAAGAAAGTAATGAAGCTTGTGCACCCGTGAGGGTGTGTGAGGACATGTTTATAATACGATGAAGATTCATATTGTCTATGGTTGCTACTTCGCCCCAGAGCGCATCGACCTGCCCTGTTGTTGTACATCTGAGCCGCTTCCCACGACAGCCTCGACAGGTTTTTTTCCTTTTGAGAATTTCTGATCGTTTCCTCTCCCTCTTCCTCTTCCCCTGTTCTTTCCACGGCCTCTGCCCCTCTTTTGATTTTTGCCGTCTTGACATAAAAGTCTCATTTCGTCTAAAAAATTTAGTTTAGTGGGTATTTCATCATTTTCTGACACAGAAATATCAGATTCAGAAGAGACAGTTTCTGCCTCCCCCACTTGTTTAGAAGATGATTGAATGTTGGAGCTTTTACGCAAAGAATCAAATCGCTTGGCAAAAGTAAAAATGCGACCTGATTCATAGTCAATCTTATCTCTGATAAACTTTCTGTGTTTACGTTGCTTGATCTCCTCTTCATATGTAATAAGATCTTCTTCAATTTTACTACGTAATTTTTTGCCCTCTTCTGTACTAGGAATGTCGCATAAGTCAGATTCCAATTTGTCAAGATGTGAAAGTACAACCTTGCGATCCGAATTGGCATATTTTACTAAAATTTTCAAAAACTGCGCAGAACAGTGACTGCTGGCACCTCCCCACTCTTCCAGCATGTTGGAATCCTGGTCCTCAAAGGTTGGTGTGATCATAATTCGCAGTCCACGGGGTACACGACCCACATCAAGATAGTTTTGTAGGGAGTGCTCCTCCCACCACTTCAATATCTCCTTTTTGCGGAATTTTTCTATTTCACGGAGCAATACAACTTCGGTAGAAGCAGTGGTGGTAATTCTTTTGGCCCCAGAGGTGGATGTCACTGCAGGTAAATCCTGCTTCTCGTTAAATAAGTCCCTGGCCTGGAGAAGCCGGGCTGCCACCCTAGCGTCCTGCATGCCTGCGCGTGTGATTGCCAGAAAAAAGAGAAATTGAGCTTGAGCAACAAATAATGTTCTCGGCTAGTACCATCCAAAAAGAAATTATATCCTAGGAAGGTATAAACAGGGAGCGACCTCAGCAAAGCAAAAAACGTCCACAATGAATATAATGTGGAACGATACGCAGGAAATGTGGAGACCGGCGTGGAGTGAGTGTTCAAAGCACTATGCCGACATGTAAGCCATAGGAAGATAGAAAAAAAACAAAATAGACACCTACCTGCGAGCCATTGTTCGTGCGTCCTCCGGCACACAGTACATCAGCTAGCAACCAAGGGCTATATATATGATACAAAACACCAAATAAACATATAGTTAGTTATATAGGAACATGGAAAGAAAACAACATCACGGTAATGCGGCTGCAGAAGACACATTCATCTTAGCCACTGTTTCAGCATGTTTACACACTCCCTTCCAACATGGCCGCCCCTGTCCCCTCTTGTGTTGGTAGCAGCTGTTGCCATTGACATAGTTAAGGGACTGTTGTTGGTGGTGTATTTATCACTGTCCAACCCTTTCCCCCTCACGTGATCAAGCGCTCAGTATAGCGCGAAACGCGTTGTTTGCAGGCTGCTAAACTTAGGCGTCCTGCTGTTCTGTCCTCTATGTGCTGCTTTGTGTCGTGCATTTGTTTTTTGCACAATGCATTTGGTTTTTTTATTCTGTATTAACATTAAAAGACATCAGTAACTGTTTCACTGTGTCTGCGGTGTTTCTTCCGACCCCCTACTGAACCTGGCATTTGTTTCTATGTGCCTGCGGGAGTGCGATTCGTTTTTTCCTCCCTTTCTGCTATTTTGTTTAACACGGAGCATTCCGTGTTTGAATCTGCACCGGGACCGTCACGTTATGCGCGTCCTATTTTCATGCTTTGTGTTCTGAAGAGGACTGCTGCCGCTGGAGGCAGATGATACTGCCGATAGGACTGGGAGCCAATACACGCACGGGAATATAACAACTGAAGCCACCTTGCCGGCCGGCGCTTTCACGTGTGCCGGAGGACGCACAGGAGATCGCTGCAAGGTAAGCGTGTGTTGTCAGTTTGTTTTCATTTCCCTGTTGCTTTACACATATTTACACGTATTTATTGCATTTTGGCTCCTAGCCCGCACCAGTTATTAGGTCCTTCTGGTTACCGCTCCCATCATTAATAGACGGTACTCCACTCTCTGGGTTCTTGTTTGGTCATTTTTTGATTATATCCATGAATTTTGCAGCCATAGTATGACGAGCATGCAGGACGCCTGGGTAGCAGCCCGGCTACTCCAAGCCAAGGATTTATTCTGTGAAGAGCAGGAATCTATCCCCACACTACCCACTATTGGGGTTAATAAAAAAGTTAGCAGCAATGTGAGCAAGGAAGTGTTCCTGCTGAGGCAATACGATAGACTCCGACGAAGGGAAATATCCAAGTGGTGGGAGGAGCATTGTCTTCAAAATTATTTAGACATTGAGAGAATACCACGAGGTTTACGCATTATGACTACTCCGTCCTTTGAGGACCAAAATCCATTAATGCTCGAGGAATGGGGAGAAGCTAGCAAAGATTGCTCTGGCAAGTTTTTGACAATCTTAGTAAAGTATGCCAAATTGGGTCGTGAGCAAGTACTCAAAGAATTAGGTAATGTAGAGGTTGATCTTACCAAAGTCCCCACAACAGAGGAAGGTAAATCTTTACGCAAAAAAATTGATGAAGCTTTAATTACATATGAAGATGAAATCAAACAGCGTAAACACAGGACATTTTTACGAGACAAAACAGACTATGAGATGGGTCGTGTTTTTACATTCGCTAAACGTTTTGACTCTCTCCGCAAAACCAATGCTACACAGTCAATGTCTGTTCCATCTGGTGACCCAGCCGCGAACACCTCTGAGTCAGATATCTCTGCATCTGAGACTGACAAGCCCATTCTCAAAATGAAATTTTTAGATGAAATGAGACTTTTATGTCAGGATGGGAAAAATCAAAAAAGAGGCAGAGGTCGTGGTAAGCCCAAAGGACAAGGAAGAGGACAAAAATCACAGGCAAAAAAGTCATCCGCCGAGGCCAACGTGGGAACCGGTCAAAAGGCGCCGCAACAGGGCAGGGCAACACGCTCTGGGGCCAAAAATCAATTATAGACAATATGAAGATTTGCCAAATTATCAACTTGTCGTCTCAGACCTCACCATGCCTTGATGATGATAAATATGATCCATTAAATATTGACTTTTCTGATTTTGACATCAATCCCAATTGGGATATACGGACCAAGCTCAAAAGTAAATCCAGATTTAACCCTCAATTTCCTGTCGGCGGCTGTATTGAGGCTTTCCATGATTTATGCATTGATGATCTCAGAAAACTTCGTCATAAGGCTGGTACCACCAAACAGAATCTCACTATTGCTCAATGCCAGGCCATGAATGAACTCCAGCTGCTATCTAATATTGTCATCAAACCAGCCGACAAGGGCTCCAATGTTGTTATCCAGGATAGAACTAAATATGTCATTGAGGCCAATCGACAATTACATGACCGCCAATGTTACACCAAAATGTTGAAGGACCCATCTGAAGAAATCAGGACAGATTTGACTGCTTTGTGTACCAGGTGGACGAATGAAAGTCTATTGGAGGATGATCTGGTTAAATTTCTTACTCCTACATGCTATACTATACCTACCATTTATTTCCTCCCTAAAACGCACAAATGCCTTATTAATCCCCCAGGTAGGCCAATTGTTACTCTATGTGGATCATTATTGGAACATCTAGCCCAATTCATTGATGAAACACTGATCAAATTTGTCACAGTGTTACCTTCCTACCTGAGGGATACTAAGGATTTTTTACAACACGTTACCAACACAACCTGGGAGGAAGGTTTACTTTTGGCCACTTTAGATGTAGTTTCTTTATACACATCTATTAGTCACACCATTGGTATATCTGCATGTAAATACTTTTTGGACACTCGCTCCTTAAACTACCTTGGACACAGCACTATGATTTTGGATATGCTCTCATTCTGTCCACACAACAATGTTTTTCTTTTTGAAGGCCATTTCTATCGGCAAGTAAGGGGGACCGCGATGGGGAGCACCTTTGCACCATCCTATGCTAATCTCACAATGGGGTGGTGGGAGGCTACTTTCCTTTCTGACCTATTACTATCTTGCTTTCCGACACAGATTATTTCTTGGTGGCGGTATATTGACAATGTTTTTATCATTTGGAAGGGCGCCGAAAGGGATTGGCTATCATTTGTTAAAAGTATCAACAATAACCAGGTCAATCTTAGTTTTACTGAATGCCACAGCCGCTCTAAAATTGTCTATCTGGATGTGACCGTTATGATGGATGACTCAGGTATCAGTACTGCATTACATAAGAAATCTACCAATACTGGTTTACCACTCCATGCCAATAGTTGTCATCCTACACCTTGTAAAAAATCCATCCGTTATGGGGAATTTATTCGATATCGCCGCAATTGCTCCAACATCGCCTGTTTTGACTATCATTATGCACAGGCAGCCATGGATTTTTCGAAGCAAAGTTACCAAAAAAGAACGATTGAAACGGCATATCTTCGAGCTGGTGGCATGTCTAGAGATGCCTTGCTTTATGATACTGGTCCCAAAATTGTGTCAAATGATGATCCTAGACTCATCATTACATTTGATACCTCGTCCAATGACATTCGTAAAATTGTGGCAAGGCATTGGCATGTTCTTACCCTTGATGATGACTTGAAGCCCATTTTGGGCAACCGTCCAACTATGACTTATAAACGTGCTCCCTCTTTAAGGGACAAACTTGTGTCTAGTTTTTTACCCCCCATGGGCAAGATCCAGCGTTCTAATACATGGCTTCCAGCTTCTCATATGGGATTCACTAAGTGCATTAAATGTAAAGCATGTGCCCATGCCACTGCCAAGAAATTCTTCCTGCATCCTATCACACAAACCCAGCAGATGATACGTCATTCTATTAACTGTGACACCACCTTCGTTGTTTATGTACTGTCGTGCCCTTGTGGGCGTTGGTATGTCAGCAGTACTACCTGTAAACTAAAACTTAGAATTCTGCAACATCTGAGAGCCATTAAGAATTCTGATCCGACATATCCCATGGCTAAACATTTTAAATCTGAACATAACAATGATGCTAATATGCTAACATTTTTTGCTGTGGCACATGTACCCCCTCATCCGAGGGGTGGTGATCGTATTCTGAGGCTGAGACAACTTGAAACTAGATTTATTTTGGATCTTGACACAAAATTCCCCAGGGGTCACAATGTAGACGAGGAGTTGTATACTTTTTTGGGTACCTAATTTTGTGCCCAAATGTATTTATCATTATTGCTTTCTCCTGCCATTTATGCTCTATTTTCCTTTGTTGGGGTCATTTTGTTTTTCTGGTTCGACACTTTTGTATTTCTGTATTCCTGCCTCACTTTCGTTGGTTTGTTGCAGGTATTTATTGATCCAATTTTGTTTCCACACTTACTATTATTGTTCTTTTTTCTTGTATTACCTGCCTCTCTTAGCTGATTATTTTGCAATAGGGGGAGCACTCTCTCAACTATGTCTTGTTTACTTCGGGGACCTACATGTAGCTTCTTGTTCTATATATTTGTGTTATTCCCTTCATTTTCTGACATTGTTTTACTATTCCTCAATGTTTTGAAATTACTGGTCTAGTCTACTGTGTGCTCTGGATCTGGTATGCTGCTTTTTTGCCTTTGGCTTTGGGTATTCTGACATCATGGTCTGCACTTGCACTTTGATGAACTAGCTGCTATTTTCTGCAATTTTTGCACAGTCTATCAGGTCGATGCACTTGCACTTTATAACATCCTCTACTTTTGAGGTTGGGTAGGCACACTGTTGCCTTGCTGCTGTATTTGCTTATTTGCACTGTATAATTGACATCTGACGATCTAGCTGCTATTTTTGCTGTTTGCACAAATTATCTTGCTGGCTGTATTACCTTGCTGACATTTTTTAACATTTAGGTCCGTCCTACTGTTTTTAACCTGATTTTACATCTAATCTTGGTTGACCAGTTTTATTGTTATTGTATTGTATTTTCTACTCAAGTGTCGGGAATGATATGTTAGTTCATGAGGCTGATTATGCATTTACATGGGGTGATTTTTAATGTTGGTTTATTTATTTTGAGTGTGGCTTATTATATCTTCCATGCTATGTGGTTATCATACTGCTATTTTATGCACTGTGTATTGACGTCTAGCAAGGTCCTCATATAGGTATTGATACATGTATAACGGTTTTTTCCCTATTTGGAGACTGTGGTGTTACACACTATGTTTTACACCTTGGTCAGTTTTACTTTACTTCTACTGATCATTGACAGAAGCATTTGCAAAAGCACTGTGCTTTCATTCTTCTGTTTCAGCATGTTTACACACTCCCTTCCAACATGGCCGCCCCTGTCCCCTCGTGTGTTGGTAGCAGCTGTTGCCATTGACATAGTTAAGGGACTGTTGTTGGTGGTGTATTTATTACTGTCCAACCCTTTCCCCCTCACGTGATCAAGCGCTCAGTATAGCGCGAAACGCGTTGTTTGCAGGCTGCTAAACTTAGGCGTCCTGCTGTTCTGTCCTCTATGTGCTGCTTTGTGTCGTGCATTTGTTTTTTGCACAATGCATTTGGTTTTTTTATTCTGTATTAACATTAAAAGACATCAGTAACTGTTTCACTGTGTCTGCGGTGTTTCTTCCGACCCCCTACTGAACCTGGCATTTGTTTCTTTGTGCCTGCGGGAGTGCGATTCGTTTTTTCCTCCCTTTCTGATATATATATATATATATATATATATATATATATATATATATATATATATATATATATATATATATATGATACAAAACACCAAATAAACATATAGTTAGTTATATAGGAACATGGAAAGAAAACAACATCACCGGTAATGCGGCTGCAGAAGACACCTTCATCTTAGCGACTACGACACTGCTTAGTCCCAGAGCAGTTAGGCAAAGAAATCATGTGGACTTTTTGTTGTCCTCTTCTCTTTTTATGGGGGCATATCCCCGCCTCTTTCAGTTTTGGCTGCCCTCGGCCGAAGAGCAGATCACAAGTGGAAGGGGTAAAGAGTGGAAAAAAAAACAGCCAGAAGTGGAAAACCCAGCTTCCCTCTCCTCGCATTCATTCCCAGGACCCCTTATCACTGCACCCGCAGAGCGCTCCGACTCCCTTTTCAGTTCGTCCTTCAGCAGACAATACCATAACTATTCTCCATAGTAAGTCCATTTGGCAACAATATTTATGTGAGCTTGCTTTGCCTTTGCTGCCAAGATGCATGTCTACTCTGCTGAGCTCACGAAAAACATAGGCTTTATTACAGTGATGGAAGGTGAATGTCCAAGATGGCTGCGTACCAGCGCCATGTTTTAGCTCGAATCTCGCATAAGCATTACACTCCACCCCTTGGACAATCAACTACCATAACCCGACAGAGGAGTAGGAGGCACCCATAACCGTCGGACCATACACCACAAATGCAGAATGCAAGAAGCGCAAGAGCAAAGACCCACTATCAATGCAGAAGCACCAAAAATCCAAGCAAGCGCCACCTGCAGGGCCTCAGGAACCCAGGCAAATAATTTTTCCCACCAGCTTCCAGCCCTGCTTTGTGTAACTTGGGCCGCCAATTCTTTCAATGTTTTAATATGCTTTTCAATGTACGGGGAATGGTCCCCCAAATCAAAACACATGCCTTCCTTTGTTTCAGAACCCAAATTATGTTTTAAGAACAAATAATCTATCGCTGCTCTATTTAGCAAAAAAATGCTTTCTGAAAATGTCTATTATCTAATAATAATTCAGTTAAAGCCTGTGAAGTCTCATTAAGACCCTTAACTACAAGGCGCGTTAACTTAATCATGGTTGTATAACCCCCAACTGCTAATCCCCACATCCCAATTATAGAAATTGCTAATGCCAACACTTCAACCTCAGAAAACAAATACACATCTGAATTGCAGTAAGCCGAAAGAGCAGTATAGGAGGCAACACATGCAGATCACCTAACCATAGGTTCCAAAGGGAACATCATTAAACCGAGACAGGTCAAAGCACAGGGGCCACCCAAAATATTAGCAGGAATATATGAGTAAGTAAAGTTACCACAGGAAAATAACCAACCCGGAGGAAGTTTTACATGATTCAGGTGACTAGCAGTTAACACAGTAAAATTACACAACATATTGTTGGATACATCCATACAAACACTCATGGGTCTCGTACATAAGCTTGTTCAAAATTCGTTCTTTTTTCATTATTGTCCAGATCTCATTGTTGGTATTTGCCAATATGAATTGGATCGCAAGTCATTTGAAGCAAACATCTGCAGGAGCAATGTCATGTGCAATGATACGAGTCATGTTTTTCCATTTGTGGGTCGTGTCCGCACAGAATTTACAGTATTTATAAACGGAAAAAAGATTTCTGACATCCGAAGGCTCAACCAAAGAATTATTATGCAGGACCCCAAACAACATCTGCAAGACTGAGCCTTGTGTTGGAATGGCTACTAGACATGTTGTAATAAGGTTTGCAGAATTATGCACGTCTGCCAGATACAAATGTGAGATGTTCAAAGGATGCTGCGCCAAATACACCCAAACGTTTTCCGGTTGCCTAACGAGGGCTGAATAACCATGGTGTGAAAAGGATGAAGACACCCCAGAAGGGGGCAAGAATAAAACACTACATTGCTGCCCTCGTCGTTTTCTCAGTACGCCACTATCAGCTGCCACAGATGCATCATCAGGCACAATGCTGGCGACGGGTACATCAGTGCTCACCCAGATCCCTGAATCCAGTGGGAGAATGGAAACATTTGCCACATCTTTTGGCGTGTCCCCAGACCCTCCGGAATGCACTCCACCGTGCCTCACACAGGCACTCAGCATACTCAGGATCTAAAACATCAGAATTCAAAAGACGGAATATCAGCAGGGTACATGGTTCACGCAGATAACATTTGCCAGCAGGGATATGAGACCATTTTCTTTTCCCTGGTTCCATTGCGAGCACCACCCAATCTTCTCTGGCTGTAATTACATACGCCGGAGCGGGCGGGCCATTAGGCTTTTCAACCCATACTTGCACCTGGGATCATTGCATCTGATGAGCCAACACCCTTGTCCCCCACAAATAGTTAATATTGTGGGTAGCTCTCCTTTCTGTACCATGGGTAATTTTACAGGTACCAATATTAATTGGGCCACTCGATCCCCTTTTTGTATGGGCAGCATATTTTCACCACTGTTAATGAGAATGAACTTAAGCACACCCTAGTAGTCTGCATCCACAATCCCTCGTAATACTTGAATGCCATTTAAGGCCAATCCAGATCTCGGGGCAATTAATCGCATATGTTCAGACAGAATTTGTACCCCAATGCCTGTATAAATCACAGCAATGCCTCTTGGTTCAAGACAAATTTCTTCCCTTGAATGCAAATCCACCCCAGCAGACCCAGGAGTGGCATGGTAAGGAGCAAATGCACCAGGAGATATTTCCCAGTATAACAAAGTTTCTATTGCTCTATTTGGTCTAATTTGTAGGGCTAGCGTTAACATGCGCATCAGCAGAGTTTCACAATTCGCAATGGGACGGTTATTCGGGATCTGTACAGCTTCTGGCACACGTCGTCCCCATCCCTTCAATGTACCATCACCTGTTTTGTATAACTGTGCTTTCAACAATCCATTCATTCTCTCAATCAACCCTGGAGCCTCTGGTTGGTAGGGCATATGAAAGATCCATTCAATTCCTTTTGCCTGACAATAGTCCAGCACCACTTTCCCCTTAAAGTGGGACCCATTGTCGCTTTGAATTTGCAGTAGGATACCATAAAATACAGCCACTTGATCTAATAATTTAATTGTGTTCAATTGGGTAGCTCTTTAACAGGGTAATACCATTAAGTAGCCAGAATAGGTACCTACAATGGTACACACATATTGACATCCTCTGCTAATGGGCATGGGACCAATTTAATCAATTTGCCAAATCTGTCTAGGCAATTTCCCTCTCTTCAATGTGCAGTGAATTATGTGTGGAATAGCCTTCTGTTTTTGATGTTGACACATAGGACATTGTAGGATAATCATTTTCACAACTTCTAACTGAGTACTAATTCCCCTGTCTTGTGCCCACCTGATAGCCTTTTCTCCAAGATGTCCACTTTTCTGGTGGGCCCACTTCGCAATCCCTTCCAAATCATCCTCCTCAGCCCTTGCGTCCATGATTGCAATTTTTGCATGTTCACCTGCAACAGAATTGAACCATCTTTCTAATGAATCTGTTGCACAATGTGCATCTACGTGATATACAGTTACTGTAGTATGCATTAGCATCTCGGCAATATCTTGCCACAATTCGTTTCCCCACACTTCTTTTGCATGCATTTTCCATCCATTCTTTTGCCAAGTCGGCAGCCACACCACTTACCCATTCACAACAGAACATTAATCTGTATAGATGTAATAGCTACCAGGCGCCTCTTGCTTTAAAGCCTGATATACAGCATAGAGCTCTGAAAACTGGCTACTCTTCCCTTTGCCAGAAGTGGTTAGTACCTTTTTCAATTTGAGATTGTACGCTACTGCTTTACAATGTCGCTAGACTCCCACATATTTAGCCAAACCATCAGTAAACCATGCATGTTCAACTTGTTAATTTGTTAATTCTCCATATGGGATCCCCCATTTAACCAGAGATTCGTCAATAGTCAACTCTTCATCTGGCACAAGGTCTATCAGCAGGACTCCCACCACTTGCTCATGTCATTTTGCCATGCCACTGTTCCAGGTCTTGGCACGATCTTGTATGTACCATTTCCATTTGATGATACTACCCTCTTGTGCTTGACCGATTCGATGTGTTTTAGGGGAGCTTAGTACCCATTGCATGATTGGTATTTTAGGTTGGATCAATACATCATGACCCACCGTCATCTGTTCCGTATCTGAGTGCCAGTAGCATGCTAGCAGTTGTTTCTCAAAGGGAGTATATCTGTCACCGGCATCATGCAACTTCCGACTCCAAAATCCTAAGGCCATAAATTAAGTACTTTTTTAATGGTATCTTTGGCTAGTTGGAACGTCCTTTCTTGCGGCTCACCCCATTCAAAATTGTGTGTGACTTTGTAAAGGGGTGCCAAGATCTGTTCCAAATGTGGGATATGTTGTCTCCAGAATCCAAACAGTCCAATAAACTGTTGAGCCTGTTCTTTCATTCTCAGAGTTACAAACTCAAGAATTTTATGTTAGGCTTTTGGCACCATTTCACGATGTCCATTATGCCACTATATTCCCAGAAAAATCAGTCTCTGCCGGTCCTTGTGTTTTGGCGTCATTAATTTCCCTCCATTCTTTACGTAAACCATCCATGATAAGTTCCAAGTGCGCTCGTACAGTGTTCTCATCTTTATCTTGAATCACAATATCATCAATATAATGCACAATCTGTACATCCGGTTTGCCTGGAATTTTATCTAAGTGCTCTGCCACCAGCCGGTGACAGATCGTTGGACTATGCATGTAGCCCATTGGTAGACGTTTAAATGTATACTGCCTCCCATTCCAGGAAAATGCAAACTGTTCTTGACATTCGTCCGCAATGGGTATGGTGAAGAAAGCATTAGCTAAATCCAACACCGCATACCAAGTCCCTTCAAATTCATGCACATTTTCCACCAGAGTCACCACATCTGACACTGCCGGTACTAGCAGAGGAGTATGTTTGTTCAATTTGCGGTAATCAACTGTCATTCTGTAGCTACCGTCTGGTTTTTTGACAGGCCAAATCTGATTATTCCAAGCTGTGGTTACAGGACGTAAGACACACATATTCCTTGATGGTTTCAGAGATTTCCTTCTGGCCCTTGGGAATTCAATATTGTTTCATGGACACTCTTGTGGTTGCTATCGGGACCTGCAACAGGGGCTTTTTTTAACCGTCCAAATATTACGTGTGTGCAAGTGAAAGCACTTACCCCAAATTGGTATAGCTTACCTCCTAATCCATGGGTCAACCCTTCCAAAATTTTGAATCCAATAATTTATTCAGGAAGGGGAACAATCAATACTTGATAAGTATCCTTTTTTCAAATGACCTATTTTCATATCAACCTTGGTTTGGACTGCAGGGGTCTCCTTGCCCCCTGATCCTGTAATCATAAAATGTCTTCCTTTGAATCTAGAGGCAGGCCTCTGCCCCGGTATCAATTAAGGCTCGAACCTCTTGAGAGTTTTCCCATTTGCCAAAATAATTTCACTTTTACATGAGGTTGTCTGTCCACCTTAATATGGGCCATTGTTACCGGAGTCTGACCCCCATCCTATTCGTACTTGAAGTGCAAGTATTTGGATTCTCTTTCCACCATTGCACTCACCATCTTTCTTAAGTCTGCATAAGTTGGCTGAGAGGGGGCGGATTCATTGGTACACTCCTCGTCTCACCCCTCTGGAGGTGGTCCAAACGGATCCTCCTCCTTCTTCGGTTTGAGTATTTCCTGTCGTTTCACTTGTTTGTAACGTTCTTTCCCATCCAAGCCCTGTTTTTTATACAGTTGATACATTTCCCACGTTTCAATCCCATTGATATCCCCCCGCTGTACTCCATCTTTCAATAGTGCTAAAAAACATATCCTTTCTGTATATGCCAGAGTCTCGGCTATCAAACCTTTTGACAGGAGTGTGCCTGTCACTACGCCCTCCCTCTCTCGCTCCCTTGGTCGTTCCTCTGGTTTTTCCCATTCAACTAGGTCTACCAATTGCCTAATAGCATCCAACACCTCATCCGTTATTTTGCTTATCATTCCTACTAACAGGGTCATCATAATATTTTTATATGTCGGGGCAGTTTGAATAAGGGTATTTCTAACAGAAACTGATAGGTTTACTAACCCCATATGTTCTGGAGTCTGCGCATGAATTGCCTTTCATATCATGTTCCCTTACTCTTTGAATGATCTCCTTCAACGTATTCCACTTTCTCTACTCGGTCGGCCAATCTGATGCAATCGGATACCTGCGATTACAACCCTGGGCTGCTAATTGCAGGAGAGACATTTGCCCCTCGTCTCCATTGGCCTTACAGAGAGGGCCTACAAGTAGGATTTCCTGTATCTGGACCTTCTGCATTAATGATAGAAACCTAGGAGAATCGGTCGCATCTACTAGAATACCCACTGCCCCTCCATCAAACAATCAAACCATCCATGCTAACAGAGATTTACCAGCTCTCTGTTTTAATTGAGTGATAATCTCCCCAACCTCTTGTTGTGAATAATCTTCAAGCGCGGTCAAATCTACCACACCTCCTCCCTGAACCATTTGATGACGACCCATCCTTGTACGCACTACTGGTTTAACCGTTACCTCTTTCTGGCCGGGATCTGGTTTGGGAACAGTCTCTGGCTCGGAACCACTATCGGTACTGGTGCTATCAAATACATCTCCGTCCCATCTTTTGGGGTCCCAATCCATTCATGCGGAGGCAATCGCCGTTGCCAATTTCTAGGTGTTCACCCTTCCCCGTCTTTTCCGATATTCATAGCGGGCAACTCTCACTGCCGCTCGCTCAGCTACTGCTTGATATTTATCTGCCTTATCATGATACAATTCCATTTGGAGTCGCTGCAACAGCACAATCTGTTTTTCAGGCACCACCTCCTTTTCTAATCTTTCAACATTCGCTTTCAGGTCTACATTCTGCTGGTGCATTTTCCGAAAAGCATTTTCTTAGGTGTAATCAATCAAGATATTCTAAATTCTCTAGGCATCCGGAATTTCCCCCTCTGGGTTTCCGGTAAACCCTTCTATCTGCCGCAAAGTATGCCTGGGGTGGCAACCTTTTAGTTGGTTTATGTGGACCCACTTGTCTTCCCCTTCTGTCAAACTGTCCTTGGGGATGCAGATTCTGTAGGCGACTGGTGAGATTCCGTCCACAATTTCAAAAGGGACCCCGCCAAGTTGGGAGGAATTCGCGCTTTTTGGCTTGGTTCCTTTGGAAATTGTACAAGTAGACCCGGTCTCCTACTTGATATTCCTTTTTAGTTGTCTTCAGGTCATAGTGGGTCTTCATACTGTCTGCAGATCTTTCTAGATTCTGCTGAGCATAGGCAAAAGCATGTTGAAGGTGTTTTCTCAGATTCTCGAGATACTCATGAGTTGTGGAGGCATTTATCAAGGTCTGCTCTTGGGTTCTGTAGAGCAGATGCTGGGGTAGCACCATTCTTCGTCCAGTCATCAGCTCAAATGGAGACATTTTTGTTGCAGAAGAAGGGGTAGATCTGATGGCCATCAGGACAAGGGGTAATCGAATGTCCCAACTTGGCCCAGAATCTGCCACAAACTTTTTTAATATGCTCACAATAGTTTTATTGTACCTCTTAAATCCACCACTAGAGGACTTCCGGTAGGCAATGTGTAGTTTCCTTTTGACCCCAAGTATCTCCCACATCTTTGTCATCACTTCGCTAGTGAAGTGGCTACATCGGTCTGACTTAATCCTTTGAGGTAGTACAAAATGCGACAAGATGTGAATGATCATCAGGGCAGCTGCTGTTTCTGCCTTGCAATTTGGGGCCGGGAGACATTCCACCCATTTAGTAAACAAGCATGTTATGGTCAACATGTACTTGTTCCCCCTAGAGGAGCGAATCACGGGCCTGATAAAATCGACTTGAAAATCTGACCAAAGCAGTGTCATCCCCCTCTTTTGGAGGGGAGCACGGTGTGTGAGTGATATTGGCTGAAATTGTGCACACAAAAGACACCCCTTCAAGTATTGGTCGAAGTCCTGCCCCATGTGTGGCCAGTATGCAACCTCTTGCAAGATTTCTAATGTCGTATGAAACCCCCGATGATCGGCTGTGGCCGCATCATGGGCGTGACTTAGCATCAGGCTTCGGAATGAGGTATGGACCACCCACTGGTCATGGCCAGATATGGATCTCCTCACCAGCAAACCGTCTTGGATTTGGAAAATTTTTGGACATTTCATCAACACTCTGAGGTCCTCTTTCCCAAGGTAATCGGTATCCACCAGGGGAAAGTTCTCAGGGTCCTCAATGTGTTGATAAAACTTACCAATTATTGGATCCCCTTTTTGAGCCTTAATCAAATCAGCATCTGGTGTCTCCTTACTCCATTGTGCAGTTGGAAGTTCATTGTGAGCATTTGTCTGGGACCTAGTGATAACAGTGACCTGGATTTCCCCC
This sequence comes from Ambystoma mexicanum, assembly GCF_040938575.1. Classification (NCBI taxonomy): domain Eukaryota; kingdom Metazoa; phylum Chordata; class Amphibia; order Caudata; family Ambystomatidae; genus Ambystoma; species Ambystoma mexicanum. The sequence continues at coordinate 1,129,666,920 of NC_090934.1, read as the reverse complement.
AACAGGGACTCAATCTCAAGTAGATCCCCTTGGATGGCTCCGGTTTTGGCCAGCTGATCAGCTAGGTCATTTCCAGTTGTGTCTGGTCCCTCTACTTTCGAATGATCTTTTTCCAGTAGATGGTCATCCCATTCGAGGTGACCAGATCATCAATATTTTGTATGAATTTTCCATGTTTTAATGGTTTATTATTAGCACATAGCATGCCTCTGGTTTTCCAATTAACCAGGGGAACCACCAACCCGTTCTGTAGATAATCTGAATCAGTGATTATGGCCAGTTCGTGGAGTTGGTATTGGACAGCAGTGAGGATGGCTTGATGCACAGCCATCTGCTCTGCCACTTGACTACTTCGGGGACCGATTTTGTACCCAGCGGAGGGTTCGGGGGCATCATTTACCCATGCATTCCGTACGCCTGCCACAAGTCCCTTTTACCCGTTGTTGTCAACATGGTAGGAGCCCCCATCCACATAGACAGTGGGCATTCCCTCACACTTGTCTTCTTCATAGACTTTGTGTGGGGAATTAAGGAATGCCTCCATGTTGTCCTTGATTTTAAGACTTTCGTCCTCGAGACAGTTTTCTCTGGCACAATCATGCAAGTCGGCCAGACCTTGCGCAAGGGGACTCTTTTTGTTTTGGCCATATCTGACCTCCACAGGAAAGCTTTGCATTGACAGAATCCAGGAAGTAATTCGGGAATTACTCACATTTCCGGCCAGGATTCTGTCACTTTGAAGATATTACAGAGGCTGGTGTGGAGTCTCCACTATGATGTGTTCCCCCTGGATAAACGGGCGGTAATTCTTCAATGACCACACCGTTGCCAGGAGTGCCTTCTCACAATCGTTGAATGTTTCCTCCACAGAGGATAAAGTCTTACTCGCATAGGAGATTGCTTTCTTGACCTTCTCATGCTTTTGATATAATACTGTCAAGCACGTATTTGAGAACCCTCTCTCCAAGAAGAACTCCTTGTTTTTGACAGGGTAAGCTAGGCAAGGCGCTTGTGAGAGGCTTCTTTTGAGTCGTCTTACTGCCTCGGCCTGTTCTGGACCCCCGCTCCCACTTAAACCCCCCTTCAGCAGATGGATCAGGGGTCTCGTGATCTCTGCATAATCCTCAATGAACTTTCTGCTGTAATTAGTCAGTCCAAGGAGGTTCCTTAGTTCCAGCAGAGTTGTGGGGTCTTTTATTTTCTGGAGCGCTTCTACTTTCTTTTCCTGTGGCCAGAGACCCTCAGGTTTATCTCATGCCCCAAGAAATTGACACGGTCCTGCACCACTGTGCCTTTTGGAAAGAGACTTTTGCTCCGGCAGCCCTCAACTGTGTTAGAACATAACGGATCTCCGCTATGTGTTCCTCCACAGCTGAGCTTTTGATTAGAACATCATCTACATAGGTCAGGTTACTCCTTTCATCCAAATCGGGCATGGCCTTATGCAGAAAGATGTTAAATTCATTGCCGGAGTTGATGTATCCGAAGGGAGCCGGGTCCAAGTGTACTGCTGCCCCCAAAGGTAAAGGCCAGCTTGTATTGGTCCTCCCGACTGACAGGTACAGTCCAGTACCCATTGGTCAGGTCAATGGCAGTGTATACCTTTGACCCCTGGATCTGGGCCAGCCCTTGGTCAATGTAGGGAAGAGGCCATCGGGAAGTATGGACCCATTTATTGAGCTCCTTTAGGTCAGCACAGAGTGTCCACTGGCTGTTTGGTTTCAAAATCCCCAGCACCGGATTATTTAAGGTGCTGTGGACTGGACGAATTATCCCACGGGACTCGAGGTTCTTAATTATTTCTGTAAGGGACTCCATTGATGCGAGAAGCAAGCGATATTGCTTCACAAACACTGGAGCCATGCCAGGGTCTGTGGGAATTGTTGTTGTGTGGGTGTCGGTGCGACCAGTCATATGAGTCCACTGCAAAGAGATCTTGACAATCTAAGAAAACTTGTTACAATTTTTGCTTTTGCTCCAGAGTCTCACAAGCATCAGCTAGATTGACTCTCTCTCCAACCATCTGCTGGAAGTCCGGGAAAGACTTCTAGTTTGGCTATCTCAGCTGCCTCCTCCAGTTGGGCGGAGAAGTCCCTGGTGAAAGTACTGACTTGGACTGATGGCTTCAAGTGGGGAAGGCAGTCCTGGTGGACTTGAAAGATCACCTCATCCCTCCTGAAGTCACAGGTCACATCTTCCTTACCATAAGGGCAGGAAGAGTAGACCAGGAAATTCCCCCCATGCCAGGTGAAGATCCTGTCTGGCGTTGTCATTGTCGCCATCACTGTCAAAACAGTCATTGGGGATTGGTCCTACCAGTTTGTTACCTAAATCTATGGAAAAATGTCGGTCATCAACCGCCATTCCAATAATGGTGCCTGCGCCCAGAGTGATACTCCTGAGGTCGCTGTTATCCACCTCTATTGGAATAGTGTTGTGTTCTGTATTGACTAGTGGTGTTGGGTTTAACCCCAACCCTTGCTGTTGGAAATGGGCATTGAGATGAACATAGGCGTCGGGATTTTTCAGTTTCTGTCCTCTCTTAATTTTTACTTCCAGTGAGAATTGTCGGGTCAGTTCTGGGATGGTGACTTCCTCTCCAATCTGAATTTCAACTGCATATGGCAGCAGTTGAGCTGACCGAAATGCTTTCTCTGGGTCATCAAAGTCCATGGGATTACCCGCTAATGAGGACCAGGCTTTGAAGTTTATTAGGTCCAAACTAATGGCAAAGCGATTGAGAATGTCACTGCCTAAATAAAATGCAGCAGGGACCTCTCACACGACCCAACAATTATGGACTATGCTCTTGTTACTTATGGAAATTTTGAGCATACACCTGCTAGGCAGGAGATGTTTGGATGGGTGTTTCCAGGTCCATTTCGTATTTGTCTAACAATTTAAATGTGGGAATGGCTGGATCTTTTGGGAGTTTTTGGAAAATGGCCTCGCTGATGAAGCTCTTAACGTTGTTCGCGCACACTCGGGCGAGAACAGAGTCCTTCCCCTCATTTAACTGAATAGGGATGAACAACTGTTCTCCAATTTTCTGAATGTCAGCCAAGCTTTGAGCTGATTTCTCATCATGTTGGACTATATGAGTGGTATTTTCTGATTGTGAATTTGTATAGAATTTCAGAGTATTCCCTTCCAGTGTGGAATGCCACTTGAGACTGGAAGGTTGATTTTCAGAAATTGAGAGGACTTCCCTTCACCAGTTTGTTGTCCCACTGCAATTACTGTCACGTCAGGGATTTGGTTGTTTTGGAGATCGAATTCAATTTGGTCAGGTTTTTGTTCAACCATGTGGCATGTGCCATTTAAACTAACATGGCTGACTCTATGTTTTAATTTTATTGGTCGGTTAGTCTTGGTCCAGAGGACCTTATTTACACAATCTATGAGGGGAGACAATCTACGCAGGATGTCATTCCCTAGTAAGCATGGTGTGCCCTCTGGAGTCACAACTATGACCGGGTGCTTCACCTTGTGTCGCCCAATTTTAATGTCTAAATCCGCAGTCCCCTCGGCAGGAATTTCATTTGCATCGAAGTTCTGAAATTGTCCAGGAAGAGGGGTGAGAGGGCTTTGGTATTTCTCCCCCCTTCCCGAATTCAGCTGATCAAAGGCCCTTTTTGACAGAAGGGTGGCTTGGGATCCAGTGTCCACCAGTGCCAAAAATGTACATTACCCCTGTATTTGGACCGGGGCATAAAATCTTCCCTCATTTTCCTCAAGGGGGCAAAGATAATGTGCTTTTTGGGCCAATTGGTGGGTTAGTTTCTTTGCTCTGGATTCTGACAGAGGGGTAGTTGGGGCAGGATTTTGTTTGGGATCTTGGGAACCTGTGATAAAAAAGTGACAGTTGAATATGGGGGGAGTTTTGGGTTCCCCTGGTTCTGATTCTGGGCTGCCCCCCCCTTTTTTGGAGGCAGTCCCCAGAATTGGTTCGAACAAGGTGATTATCTAGCTGGTCATTCTGGGTCTTAATGATGGGCGGTTTTAACGCGGTCCCCACATCTACCCAGTCTTGATCAGGATCTCTTGGGACCCATTTTTCTTTGGGAGGAGTTCTCCCATCTCTGAAGGAGCAGATCCTTTTCCCAGAATCCTCTGAGGACCCCTCTCCTTCAAATTGGAAGATTCGAACCTCCTCCACAAAATGGGCCTTTTTAGGCTCTTTTTTTCTCCTACCTGCCCTCTGTTCCTTGGGTTGCAGACTTACGGGGGCAGGAGATTCTGGTTCTGGGTCCTGGGTTTTCAGGGTCTTTTCACACATGGGGAAGGAAGCTTCCTCTAAGGCCTTACAACCCCCTTGCCCCTGTGCCTCCTCCCTGGGAACCGGTGGGTTTTCATGGTTCTCTCCCCATCATTGCTCTGGAGCACCAGACCCTTGATTTGAGGAGTTCTGAATCGCCATGTTCATTTGAGGATATTGCTGCACCCTCACCATGCGAACCAGATCCTGTACCAAGTTCTGGACCTGACGCTCCAGTTGGGACACCCGCTCTGGCTGGTACGGGGTTCTCTGGTCTGCCCTAGGTTGATCACGGGAAGGGTAACTGTCCCTTCTCCCATAATACCCTTGGTTGGGATAGTTTTGGTACCCCTCCACCCTTGGCCTCCCCTCTCCCGGATTGGGCTGTCTGGGCTCAGGAAAGTGGGGAAAAAAAAGGTTGTTTTGGTGGTTGAGGTTTGGCGGGTACTGGGGAAAGAAACTCAACACGGCATTTGGGGGATTACTGCCCTCCTGGGAAAAGTTAGGATGGAAGTTTCCTGGGTTGGCAGCTGCCTCGTTGGATCCCCCCCTTGGGCTGGGGGAGTCCACACATAGCCCAAGATGGGTCTATTGCCCTTGTAACGGGGGCTGATGTAGTCAGGGGACTTAGGGGTCCCATTTGTGAGGTTACCTCCCTGACTCCCGGTTTGGGATTGGCCCAAGGGCGTTCTGGGTCTTTGGTTAGTAGGATTTTGCGCAGGAATGTTTTTAGGCCCCCCCATCTCCAGATCTAAAATGGGCGCAACCTTCACCTCTGCCACCTTAGCAGCAGCAGGGGTGTTGGTTGGTTTTGGGCTTTTATTAGCACTTTTATTCTCTACTGGTTTCTGCACTTCGTAAATGCGAGTTGCTTGTTCAATGACCCAGTCTAGTGATCTTTTCTCATGAAAGTCCCTCACCAGCTGGGTCATAATGTATTTAGGGAGTGCATAAAAGAAGGTATTGATGAACTGCATGCTGTCTGTGCGCACCATCCTGGTGGTCTGCGCAAAGGCACGTTTCAGCTCTTGGACAAATTCTTGTGGGGCCTGGTCTTCCCCACACTGCAGATTGTAGGCTGCCATGCAGGCCTCTTGAGGGTTTCTGTGTATTGAGAAATGCTTTGAGATGGCCGCCCTATAGGTGGACCATCTTGAGTGGTTCTGATCCTCCAGCCCGCAAAGAAGCTGGAGTATTCAGGTGAAAATGTCCTCTTGACATACTGAATACAACTTTGGCTGTCCTTCAGGTGGAAAATCTCCATCATTTGATCATACAATTCGAGGTGCTCCCAAACTGAATATTTGGCATTTTTATGGTAGGGCGTTATGACGCTCCTAAAAGCCTTGATTTGCTTCAGGGATCTTTCAGTAGGGCCCTCTTAATTTTGTTGGTCTTTTTAGTTTTGGTCACCCTTGTCCACTCATCCTCTGACTCAGAGGCACTGCTACCAGAGGTGGCTGTCTGATCCTCTAGGCTCTCCCTGATTCTGCGGGCTTAGGAATGGCTGGCAGAATTTGGGGGCCTAGTCTCTTGAAACCTGTGGCGCTCAGAAGAGTCTTCTGACTCTCCCTTGCTCCCAGGATTGGCTGAGTACCCCCTCCCCCCACTGCCCTAGCTGGGAAGATGTTTTTAAAATGCTCTTTGTGTGCATAGTTTCATGGAATTCCCCACCAAATTTGACTGACTGATCTCTTGGTAGGTGATATTTTTGAGGATCCAGTTCTCTGATTCTCCCCTCGCTGGAGTCTCCCTGATCAGAGAGGCTGGCCCTAATATTTGGGAACCTGTACATAGATGCCAACCCATCCATTTATGAGAGGCGCTGATCTGTCAGTCCCATATTTCCCATTGTGTTGAAGTCTACCATCCCTGTGGCCCTTGGTTCATATGAGCCAGTGGACATGAGGGTGGCAGAGTCCATGCAACTGAAGGGATTAAAGTCCCTGAAGCCAGGGGTCCTGAGGTTATGCTCAGGGGTTTCTCTTTCCCATCTTACCTCATCTCTTTCAGCCCCTGTTCCCTGATAACATGCCAAAGTCTGACCCTTTTTCTGTTCTATTAAGGCCTTACTGGTCTCTATGATTTGTTCTTGCATGGCTATCTGTTTCTGGAGCCTGTCAGAGCCTCATTGTCTCTCTGTGCTTCCTGCCTGAATTGGGAATGTTGGGCCAATTTTTGCTGCAGGCGGCTCACCTCCTGAGTTTGGTCCTTATTTGTCTGATTGTTCTTTGCCAAAGCATCCTCCACCCGCCTGGTGTGCTGTAACAGCTTTCCATAAACAGTTTTGATTTCCCCAAACTCCTGAAGGGCCAGCTTACTTTCCTCCAACTTTGTTTTTAAATGGCTGACTTCCTGGCCAAAGGCGTCCCTCTCCTGACTTACAGTGCCCCTCTGCTCAGCCAGGTCGTCCCTCTATATGGCGCTCCTCATCAAATTCCCCTTGCAAATGGATGCCTGTAATAATTAATTTATTATTTTCCTCTTTCAAGGATTCTAGGTGGTTCTCTAAAGTGACTATCTATTCTGCGCATGCTCTGTTAAAAGTAAATTGCTGTGCCAGCTTTTGTTGACTCTGTTGTAGAGAGTCCAACCTTTCCTGACACTCTTTTTGCAGTGTCTGTACCTGGGCATCTTGCTCTGCATTCTTTTGCAGTAAGAGAGCCAGATCTTCTTGGAGTTTGGTGGCATACTGCCTAGCCTCTGTTTCAGATTCTTTGCTATCCTGGAGCCTTTGCTCTGCATTGTCCAGATTGCTCTGGATTTTCTGCAGTGCTTCCCCTTGCCTCTTTGTCAAATCTATATAGTCTGCGTGCTTCTCCTGTATGACTCCTATGTGGAGGTACAGGTAGGCCGCTATTTTGGCAATTTTACACTGCTCCTCTTTTATTTTTGGGGCCATGTACAGCTCGTTAAGTGCTTGATGTAAAGGACCCTTGTCCTGCCAGGTGTCAAGGTTGATTTCAGTGATATGCTGTTTTATTTCCCGCAGCCATACCTGTTCACCCTGTTCTGGCCATTAACCCCTGACAAACAATATGTGCAGTAGGTGTTCCCTAGCAATATTAATTTCCACTGGGATCGCCATTCTGTAAATATTAATTTCCTTCTGACTTATCTCAGGGTTCTTTTACTTTTGCGATCAGGCCCAATTGCTTTGAGTATTTCTTTTGAGGGGTGCTTACACAGTGTAGCACAGTATGGTAACCCAGCAAGGTGTATGTACCCCACTGGCTAGAACGTTGTGTTAGACTGTCACGAGTGGTATGTCAAATTCGGGATCCCAGACACGAGCCCCCAGGCTGTAAGTGATTTCAATCCGGTACACACCCAAGTCACTCCCAGCATGTAGTGCGTAAATGAAACCCTTATTTATTTTTATCTGTAAATTCAATATTCTTAACGATATACAACTCATATCACACGCTTCTCCTGAGACCCCCTCGGTCACACTGAACCAGAAATCACGCTAGTTTGCAAAGTTAAATATTTATGTATTTAGAATTCAAATCACAATATATTTTAATAGGTAAACAACAATCACCAATGGGGTGACAGAACACTGAATAATATCTTTAATACACTAGGAATCAAGTAATGAGCACAAAAACAATGCAACACAGAAAATAATACTTTTGGATTGGTTTAGAACAGATGACACTATGGTTAGGGGTTCCGCCTGCAACCCCCCTCAACCCCTCAATAGGCAAATAAATAGATGTGAGGAGAGAGCAGGTATTCAGGAAGAGCACAAATCAAACAGAATATCACTCCCACCTTCCCCCTTCAAACACAAGAGAAAAACGGAATTGACTTTTCAGCTGTCAGCTTGGCTTTGAAATTGTCTTTGGAATTGGCTGAGCAAAAACACCAAATATGGTCAAAAATGCTTAAATGGTTATAAGTTCCTATGGGAGCCGCTTTGAACAGTTACACACAATCACAAACAATGAGTTAGTCAATAGATTACATTGGAAATCTTAAAGTCAAAATGGGAAGCAATTTAAAGCTAATTCACACTTGTAAAACCTTTCAGAATTTCAAATGGCGGCAAACTTTTCTTTGCACGATTTTTGCTATAACGGGACAATCGCACTGTTTTGCACTGAGTTCCTCAGGCAAGCCTTGTGGTAGCAAGCCAGAGAGTTTCAGAATATTAGTTCAAAAGGCCTTCCCACACCACAGCGCTTCACTGGGTTGTGAAAATAAGTTTGAGAAATTTGGCCTTGCTGGAAGTCAATAGTTCTCTACTGCTGGCAAGAGTCTTGGCATCTGGATCTGGAAGGATGTTAAAGCTGGATGTAGATTGCTGGATCAGAGTGCTTCACCGGAATCAGGAAAGTGAGTGGATCAGTGAGTTCCTATGTGTTGCCAGCTGTCTCTATTTATCCTCTCAAATGACATCACAAAATGGGTGTAGGGCTAGCTTAGCTAAGCTTTCCCCCTTGAGCTGGGATTGGATCAAAACCTCATCTCTGCCTTGCATCTGAGTGATTGGATCAAGGCCGGATGATGTCATATTTTATGGTTTGCTTTACAGTCCTTAGAAACCTCCCTTTATCCATTGGTCTCAATATCGGATTTTATCCTAAATACATATTTCTATATTAGTCACCTCTACACAAATCACACACAAAGATTCCATATTTTATGTAATAGCTATTCCTCAAAATCCCGCAGATGTGTGATCTTTTTTCATCTTTCTACAGAATTTTGGCCTTTTCACCATGAACACAATTTCCAAACTTTCTGCAAATTTCCACAAATGTGTGTGTTTACCATAGGGATGTGTGTGTACATTTTCAGAATTTTAGCATTAACACAGTTCACATAAAACCAAATATATTGCCATTCCTGTCCAGAATATGTTAGACAGTTCTACCGCCTCTTAAAACGTGTGGCCAAAATTAGACTAACAACTCTGTCCTTTTTATATTTTTCATCACTTTGAATAACAAGTTATGAGTCTCTCAAAATTGTTCATTGTTCATGCTTAACAGCAAATGGTCCGCCCCTTAGTCTCTCCCTGAAGTCCAGAAGCAGCCCCCTCCCTTGGGGAGTTCCTTCCAGGAGCAGTTTGCGACCCCTTTCACATCTCCGATTCCTGGGCTGAAGAATATGATATTGTTCATTCTCTTTCTGTAGACAAGAGTCTGTCCTAACCCACAATTATCATCTACCAGTGAGTTTCTGCTGAGAGGATTTTCCCTCCCCTTGGGAGAAACCTGTTTTTCCACTTCCAAAGGGTTGCAGCTCAGCCAGGCTAATTTATTCTTAATTAAATTCCAACAGAAACCAAACTTGTTGCATCAAATCACATAAATACATTACTTTCTTAGCTTTAAATCTGTGGGATCAAAAACACAGCTAAGATCTGAATTCCTTTTATCAACAATTCTTTTATGTTTGCTAATCCGGCATACTTTCAGTTGAAATACTTTGAAGTTTCATCAGGAGCTCATCTGACAGCTGTCATTCACAGGTAGCCCAGGGTACTGCACACAGATTTTGACAGGGGCTGTCAGTTTACAGACAATCCAGTTTGTCTGAGGAAATGTTTTACTCTTTACACTTTAGGACTTATTCGCCATGCTTCATTAGATTACATGAATTTTAGCGGCAAGCAAGATTTTGAATGTTGAGAAGTGTTGTGTTATAGGCATTTTGAAGTTTTTAGCAACAAAGCAAATGTCATTTGTAGGCACATTTTGGAGTTTCATTTGCAAAGTGCTGCATCTCTCTGCACTCTGTTTGCTGGTCATGGAGTCCAATGGCACATTTTCTGCAGTGTGTGCTCTATTCCACCATACATGCACCATGGGTGGCAGGTTGTGCATCCATCTTTTTGTGCGGTTAAAACACATGGTTTTTGTAGGTTTTTGGTGCACACCAGTTTTGCCGCTGTTGTTGCAGTTTCTTGCGCCACAAGTAGCAGAGTAATGCTGCATAAGATAGCGGAGTGGGTCAATACATCCCACACAATCCTCATTCCACCTGACCGTGGGAAATTTGGGTGAGGAGATGACATTTAAGGGAGAAGCTATGGTCCCATAGATCTCTATGAAATTCCTGTAGTACCCAGTGAGACCTAGAAAGGCTCTTACTTAGGTCTGAGTAGTAGGGGTGACCCAGCCTTGTACAGCTTGTACATTGCTAGGCAATGGCCTATTTCTGCCTCCTCCTACCTCATGCCCAAGACCACTTTAGTCTGACCAATTTGAAATTTACTAGCTTTTATGGTCAGATGGGCCTGCTCCAAAGCCTGCAAAACATATCCTAGGTGGTGAAGATGCTCTGCCGAAGTGGGGCTGAACACTGCAATGTCAACCAAGTATGCCATGCTGAGGTCTTCTAACCCATTCAGAGCTTGATTCACCATCCTTTGGAATGTAGCAGGTGCATTCATGAGTCCAAAGCCCTCACCCCTTCGCCGAGGGGTGAGGGCAGGAGCCCCCCCAGCCCAGCAGAGGATCCAGGCTCCAGCGGGCATACGGACAGAGCCTGCCTGACCCTGTCCCATACAGCGCCTGACCTGCCCATGCCGGGCGCGGCGCGGCGCGAAACTGAGGCTGAGCCTCGATTACTCCAGCTGGTTCCGCCGGCAGGCGGATTCGCCGGAGGCCAGTACTAAGGCCATACAAAGGCCTGTTCCTGCGCCCCAGATCCCACCATTCCATCTCCCTTCGCCGAGGGGTGAGGGCAGGACCCCCCCCAGCCCAGCAGAGGATCCAGGCTCCAGCGGGCATACGGACAGAGCCTGCCTGACCCTGTCCCATACAGCGCCTGACCTGCCCATGCCGGGCGCGGCGCGGCGCGAAACTGAGGCTGAGCCTCGATTACTCCAGCTGGTTCCGCCGGCAGGCGGATTCGCCGGAGGCCAGTACTAAGGCCATACAAAGGCCTGTTCCTGCGCCTGTTACGCGCATGGGAGCGCGGCGTGGCCACCCCCCCTGCACAATTTTTCTATTCTCTAACCGATAGACCACCACCTGGACAATGAAAAACGTACTCTTTTTTCAATCAACGAGGGCACCCACAAAGGCACTGTGCCTGTCCTCAGCCTGTCTACACCGTCGAGCCTAGAGCCAGGACCCCTTGCCGTCCACCTACAGGGTAAGCATACTGCCCCCTCCTCCACATTCCACTCCCGACCTTCGAGCTAGAGCCCTGATCTAGCACCTCCCAACATTGCTACGTCCAAGGTCCCACATGCACCGTTGTGCTCTTGAACCGTAACAAAAATATCTCAATGCACAATCTATAGCCAACCAACCATACTCTTGCCCTGCTTTGCAATATGCTGTCACTTGATAATAGCACCGGCACCACGGTCACCTAGAGACCATTGTATTACTGTGAAGTGCCTTATGGTCACCCAGTGACCACTGTGATACTGTGTAGTGCCTTATGGTCACCCAGAGACCACTGTGATACTGTGTAGTGCCTTATGGTCACCCAGAGACCACTGTGATACTGTGTAGTGCCTTATGGTCACCTAGAGACCACTGTGATACTGTGTAGTGCCTTATGGTCACCTAGAGACCACTGTGATATTATGTAGTGCCTTATGGTCGCCCAGAGACCACTGTGATATTGTGTAGTGCCTTATGGTCACCTAGAGACCACTGCGATATTGTGTAGTGCCTTATGGTCACCCAGAGACCACTGTGATATTGTGTAGTGCCTTATGGTCGCCCAGAGACCACTGTGATATTGTGTAGTGCCTTATGGTCACCCAGAGACCACTGTGATATTGTGTAGTGCCTTATGGTCGCCCAGAGACCACTGTGATATTGTGTAGTGCCTTATGGTCGCCCAGAGACCATTGTATTGTAAACCACTTACCCACCAAACTAAGTACCAGTCACGCACAATGTCCAGCCTACTTAGCTTCTACTGCATCATGGCTATTGCTACACATCCTGCTACTAGCAAGCTAAGCAGCTACACAGAAACCCCACTATACTCACATGCACCTCTATCACATATACCACCAGATATTATTACTAACACTCATGCCTACACTGACTCTAAACACCAAACTCTGTTAGAACCACTAGTTTACACTTCCAAGCCTAGCTCCACCCACGATAGAAATAGCAAACTACGCGCTAGACTTAACAAACTCCATGAGACACCTAGACGACTCCTCCTTCCTACAAAATCTGAAATGAAACTTCAAATTGGCAATACAGGCTACGCTTCTAACCACACCCGAGCTTCAACGCTTACCCAAATATCTGTGCCCAAGACAAAATCCAGCGCGAAAAACACTCCTAATCCTACACATACCAAAGAGGAAACTAAGGAACTTTCCTATAAAGGAGCACTTCTCAATGCCAGGTCACTAGTTGCACATGCCCTTGAGATAGCTGATCTAATCACTGAGAATAACCTGGACTTCATTGCTATAACTGAAACTTGGCTACACCAGGCAGCAGGCCCTTCACTCATGCTAGCCATACCTGACGGCTACACTATATGTAGACAAGACCGAGAGGGCACCCGCGGAGGCGGAATTGCCATTATCTCTAAATCAAGCCTCTCACTAAGACTAGCCCCTGCACTAACGCTACAATCCTGTGAAGCCCTCACTGCTAAACTCCTTATAAATAATAATCAATCCCTAACTATTCACCTAATCTATAGACCTCCAGGCCCACTTGGGACCTTCGAAGAGGATCTACACAAGTTACTAACCCTCAATGCTAAAACCACCTCTCAGTTGTTGTTATTAGGGGATTTTAACTTAGGATTCAATGACAAAACAGATGTGCATGCCGCGACTATTTCCCAAGCTATTAACTCTCTAGGGTTCTCCCAAAAAGTCAACAACCCTACCCATACGAAAGGTAGAATATTAGACTGGGTCGCTGACTCTAACTGTACTACAGTCATCTCCTCTATCTCAGCTTTATCATGGTCTGACCACTCATTAGTGTCCTTTGACCTCCTAACCTCCCAACCATCCTCTACAGTCGTCCCCATGGCACCCTCATGCCCCACAAGAAACAAAAAGAATATGACAATAGATAATGTCATACCCGCTATTCTTCCAACCTTAAACGCCTTGCCTGACAATTTAGACCCCGGCACTTTAGTTCACGAGTATAACAAAATTATGACTGATACTCTGGACAAAATTGCCCCACTTAAAATGCGTACAAGTAAACCCAAAGCCCATCTAAATAAATGGTTCACGCCCGAACTCAAGGCTTTACGTCTCACCAAGAGAAAATATGAATCCAACTGGAAAATATGTGCAACTGCTGAGAACAAGGCTAACCTAATATCTATCTCCCGTCAATACAAAAACGCAGTCTGTCTGGCTAAGAAAAACTCATACAACGATCGTATCGCCAACTCCAAATCAAGCATGAAGGAACTCTTCTCCATCCTAAAGGAACTTGAGTCACCTATTGCCATACCAGACACCTGCACTAAAGATCAGACCTGGTGTTCTGACATCCAATATGCTCTAACTAATAAAATTACTACCCTCCAAAACAAAATTCAACTTAAAAAAGACTCGCTTAAACTCCCTACACTGTCACCACCTAAGGCGATCCACATGCCTCAACATACCAAATTCTCCTTCACCAAAACTTCCACACTCGAGATTGAAAAAATCATCCTCACCCTCAAACCATCCAACTGCAAAGGTGACATCTGCCCAGCACAGCTAATAAAAGACGCTGCCAGAGACCTATCACCATTTATCTCCAAACTTGTCAATGCATCCTTCTCCACAGGCATCATCCCAGCTAACCTAAAACAATCCTGGGTGCTCCCGTTGCTTAAAAAGCAAACTTTAGATCCTCTCATCCCCACCAATTACCGTCCAATCACCACAGTTCCGTTTCTGCTAAAGATCCTGGACAAAGTGGCCTATATACAGATTCAAAACTACCTTGAACTGCACAAACTACTAGGATCTAGACAATCTGGCTTCCGCCCACTACACGGAACGGAAACAGCCCTGATTGACTTAAAGGCCCAAATAGACGAACTGAGAGATCAGGGTAAAACAGCCCTCCTCCCCCTACTAGATCTCTCAGCTGCGTTTGATCTTGTGGACCACAAAGTCCTCTGCAAACACCTGGACGTTGCCGCTCACTTCTCCACCCAAGCCATCAGTTGGATAGAATCCTTTCTGAGTGAGAGAACTATGAGAGTCTTTTCCCCTTCGGCAGCAGCTGACCCTATACCCATTACTTGTGGTGTCCCTCAGGGATCCTGCGTCTCTCCGACCCTTTACAATATATTCACCAAACCTCTGTTCGATGATTTGGACAATCTCGGTATCACCTACACTAACTATGCAGATGATACACAGATTCTCTTCCCACTTTCTGGGGATCACAGTGAGGATGGGGAGTTGGTGAATAGAGTGTATCTCATCATTCAGGCATGGATGGCCACTCACGGTCTTTGCCTGAATGATGATAAGACAGAGTTGATCATTCTGGGCACACAAGCCAATATTAACAAATTGGGCCCAGATTACTCAGCCTTCAGCATAGACGGAAATGTCATTAAAGTCTCGAGGGAAGTAAAAACACTTGGTTTTTATCTCGACTCTACCCTGTCCTTCACTAAACAGGTAAACTCCCTAGCCTCCACCACTGCTTACACCTGTAAATTGATCAGAGCAGGCAAGCCCTTCCTGTCCAATACCAGCTGCCTAATCCTGGCTAGAGCCTTAATTCTTTCCCGACTTGATTACTGTAATGCCCTATACAGTAGCGCCAATAAAGCCACTACCCTAAGACTTCAAACTCTACAAAATAATGCTCTCAGAGCTGCATTAGGAATAAGAAAGAGGGAGCATATCTCCTCGACTAGGCGGCAACATAAATGGCTTTCTACTGAGAATAAAATCCAGCTAAAAATGATCTCATTAACCCATAAGGCCTTAAATAATGTTGCTCCTAGCTACTTGATGGACAAAATAAAAAGAAAAACTTCCAATAGACCCATGAGACTCGCCAACTCCAATTGTTTGGCAGTACCTAGATTCAGACTTGCCAAAATTGGTGGCGTTTGCTTCCCTGTAAAAGCTGCTAACCTGTGGAACGCCCTGCCACCTAACCTTAGAGCTGACCAACCCTTCCCCCATTTCAGAAGGAACCTTATCAAATACATTATCGCTAACAATGACTTAACACCCGAACACTCACAAGCGTAGTCCTACCTAATGCACCCCGACGCGACATCAACCTTTATGTTTATTACTGCTAATCATGTATATTGTTAACTGTACATTCATGTAAATACGGCAACTCTTTATCTGTACATTCTAGTAATTTGTGTAATATGGCGTAATATTGTAAATTCATTTATATAACATTGTAACATTGTAAGCTTCGCATATACTTGTTGCTGCGCCCGGTAACCTAAGGGTCTGGTGCGCAATATAAATAAATAAACAAACAAACAAACATAATCTTAAACTGGTATAAGCCTCCTGGGGTGGAAAATGCAGTTTTCACCTTGGCATGGTCTGTCAGTGCTATTTTCCAATAGCCTGAGGTCAATGTCAAATGTGCTGACGAACTTGGCTGAACCAAGTTTGTCCACCAGCTCATCTGACCTTGGTAAAGGATGGGCATCAGTCGTGGTGGCTGCATTAAGAGCTCTATAGTCCACACAGAATCTCAACTTTTTGGTTCCTGCCTTTGGTACTAGTACAACTGGACTAGCCCATGGACTGGTAGATGGCTTAATAACCGCAAGGTCAAGCATCTTCTTGACCTCCTCCTTTAAATGAGATCTGGCATTCTATAGCCCCTGCTTTTGACAGGGAGACTGTCACCAGTGAGAATATCATGTTGGCCCCAATGGGTCCAGCCTGGTGTCAGTGAAAACAGAGAGGCAAACTGATTTAACAGAGCCTTGCACTCCTGCTGTTGCTGCAGAGTTTCACACCTTCAATTGTCTCATCAGAAGGTTGTCCCTTGAGATCAGGGAGAGGCTCACTCTCCTCCTCCTCTTGATCAGAGGCTAGAAACACAGCTCCTAGTTCTGGTCTGGAAACATAAAACTTCAGACGTTTAGTGTGATAGACCCTATGGGCCTCCTTGGAGTTGCCCAAGTCCACTAAATAATGGAGCTCTTCAAGCTTGCTGTAGTATTTACGTATTTACCACTCTGACATAAGCTGCCTGATCTGTATGGGACATGCCTGATCATTGTATGGTGGGTAGCATTAGAACACTTGGAACTCAGGTGTTTATAGAGTTCTAGAAGGAAGACTGTGATTGAATTATAACTGTCCAGCTCCCTATGCTACTGGTTGTCTCCCTCCTCCTTTCCATATATATATTGTTATGCTTATATTATCATAATACTTCATTCAATAAATATATATAAATGTATAACTGCCTCCTGTATACATAATATATACCGCGGCTACTTCAAGTGGCGACGAAGGTGGGATCAAGTGAATTTATGCGGCATCGAGATGCACGGAGCTGCTCCGCTCATGCCCGAGCGTAGAAGCAGCCCCGTCTCATGTTCCTGAAGGTAACGCTTCGCAAATCCAGTGCGGCACATGAAGAATATGACGTTCGGTGATACGATCACTGAGCCGCTGCAGCATTGATTGTAACTTTCTCCGTTTACATTAACTGTGGAGTTCGCGCATGCGCCCAACGCGCTTAGGCAGGAAAACCTCCTTAAAGGCGCAGTACGCCGTGTTTTTTTCCAACGTAATGCTGCAAATTATGCACTTTGACAGTGCTGAATAGGTATTGTCATAGGAAGCAGATAGTTCTGCTGCTTTACAGTACAATTTCAGATGGTATCAGTTAATATATGAGTGTACACTCTTCTGCTGACTAACATTATACTCATCATCTATCCAATGTCAGAGGGTGCAACGGGAACAATTTTCAATTGAAAATAATACGTGCATACTGACAAGGATTGTACACTCAAGCACTATCTGTATTGGTGCAAAATTGAATTCCAAGGAGCAGCACTATATATACAATTTTGTGGTCTACATAACATAAACTGTCATGGCATTCAGCAGTGTGCCTCCACCTGTTTTTTTTATGCCCAGCACTGACGAACCAGCTTTACCTTGGAAAAGGTGGATAAAATCTTTTGAACATTATGCAGGGGTGATCTGTGGTCCTAATTGCAGTGCGGAAAAAAGGAAGTCATTACTCTTGCACTGTTTGGGTCCTGTTGGACAAGAAAAATATGAAACACTTCCAGAATTACCAGAAGATGAGAGTGTGGACCTGAATGAATACCAGTTAGCTGTAAAGAAAATTGATAAACATTTTGAAAAAAAAGTGAGTATGATTCTAGAGCGTTATAAGTTTGGCAAACGCACACAGGAGGAGGGAGAAAGTGTGGAAAAGTTTGTCACTGCATTAAGGAAATTAGCAAAGTCATGCAATTTCAATGAGCAACTGGACGAGAGACTCAGAGACCAATTTATGTTGGAGTGTCGCAGTAGCAAAGTAAGGGAAAGATTGTGGTCAGAAAGTGATCCTTCCCTTGACACTGTTCTTCGAGTAGCAAAAGAAGTAGAGCACACTGAGGAGTGTGTTAAAGAATTGGAGAACAAGATGAAACAAGTAAAAATAGGAAGCAGTAATAGTGAAATACATGACACACATGATGAGGAGTCGATTTCAATGATCAATAATGACACCGCTAAGAGGAGATCTGTCACTAAACAATATAATTCAATGAGAGCGGATAAAAGATCAAGCAAATATGGTCAGAAGGGTCCATCATATGAAGTTTCTAAGAAAAACCACACAGAGAATCAATTAAGGAAAGTGGAAAAAAAACGTCAAGGAAAGTGTTACAGATGTGGCAATGTGAATCATTGGGCTGATGACCCAGACTGTCCAGCATTAAAGATCATTTGTAACAAGTGCAAAGGAAAAGGTCACTTCTCTAAATGTTGCAGATTTCGCGACAGTGTCATGAATTGGATAGGGGACAATTCTGATAGTGATCGCAGTGAAATGGAAATTCAAGATGATTGTGTATGCACTATAACTGACGATGATGATGAAGAAGTGTTGGAAAGTCCCAGGGCAATAGTGTCGATTGATGGCAATGAAGTACGTATGATGATTGATACGGGTGCAAAATATACGCTTCTGCCGAAGCAATTTTGGAACAGGAATAAACATGAATATTTACGTGAGACGGATATTAATCCAAGGGCATATGGAGGTGTGAGAATTAATGTCATCGGCTGGCATTGGGGAAGGTTGAAATTTAAGAATAGAAGTGCAAAAGGAAAAATATATATTACAAGCGAAGGGAAGACTGCCCTACTCAGCTGGACTCACCAGAGTAAATTACGAGTGAAAGTGGACTCAACCAGTGAGGAATCAGTTTTGGCCATAAGCAGTAGAAGTACTGAATCGATTAATGGTGGTGATATTATACGTAAGGCTGGGTTGCTAAAGGTTTTCCGAGATAATATAGGATGTCTTAAAGGCTATACTCATCAAATATTGCTAAAGCCAAATAAAAAACCCATAGCTCAAAGATTGAGAAGCATTCCTTTAGCGGTACGAGAAGAAGTCAGCAAGGAAATAAAGAAGTTGGAAGAAGATGGAATCATAGAAAGTATTGATGCCAGTGAGTGGGTTTCTCCACTTGTGGTAATAAGAAAAAAGTCAGGAAAACTTAGGATTTGTATTGATTTACGTGAATTGAACAAATGCGTCATACCTGATCGCCATCCTTTACCTAATATACAAGAAATTGTTTCTACCATTGGACCTTCTAAGATATTTTCGACGTTAGACTTGTCATCTGCTTACCATCAGATTAAATTGCATAGAGATTCAAGGAAACTGACTGCGTTCATAACTCCTGATGGTTTGTATCAATTTAAAAGAATGCCTTTTGGATTAGTGTCGGCCGCATCAGTCTTCCAGAAGGTTATGCATGGTATGTTCAAGAATAATGATGGAGTAGTTTGTTTTCAAGATGACATATTAATTCATGCTGCCACTCAAGAATTACACGACAAGAGATTATTACATGTATGCAAAAAATTATATGATGCTGGCATGACTTTGAGCAAAGACAAGTGCAAGATAAATTGCAAGGAGATCGAATATTTGGGTCATAAAATTACTGCAGAAGGAATTTTTCCAAAGCCTCAATTAGTCAACACCATTGTGGGAATGCCAAGCCCAAGCAATAAAGATGAGATTCGGACATTTATTGGCATGGCTGAATATTACTCAAAATTTGTCAAGGATTTTGCCATACACACTGTTCCATTACGAGAGGCACTCAAGAGGAAAGTGTTTGAGTGGAATGAGGAATGTGAAAATGAATTCAAATTTATAAAGAATGCAATAAATTCTGCTCCTGCATTAAAGAATTTTTGTACTAATGACAAGATTATAATCACTACAGATGCTAGCAACATAGGATTGGGAGCTGTATTGTCACAGGAGAAGAATGGTCAGGAAGTGGTAATCGCCTTTGCATCGAGATTGCTCAAGGGAGCAGAGATTTCATATACCACTATAGAGAAGGAGGCTTTAGCTATCAAGTGGGCAGCCGACAAATTTAGAAGCTTTATATGGGGCAACCAAGTTGAGTTTCGAACTGATCACAAGCCTCTAACTCAAGTGTTCATGTCAAAAGGTCTCAATAAAGTATCCAACAGAATGAGAAGATGGGTCATGATGCTGCAAGAGTTCAATTATACTGTGACATACGTTCCAGGAATAAAGAATGTGTCTGCTGATTGTTTATCTCGATTAACCAACATTTCTGAGATTGTCGATGAAGATGAAGACATGGAGGTGGTATTTTGTGTAGAAACTTCTTCTATATCCAAAGAAGTTTGGGATCAAGCTGAATGTAAAGATAATAACATCAAGAAATTGAAAGAATTGATTCAAAGTCATGATTCCATGAACAAATCTAAATTTGAGGGGGCCGATCTAAGCCCTTTCTGGACGGTTGCAGATGAACTGCATGTTCACGGAAATTTTGTAATGAGAGGAGATAAAGTCATTCCTCCGACGGATCTGCGGTTGAAGATTATAGAATTGGGTCATGAGGGTCATCAAGGAGTGATAAAGACTAAGCAGAGAATTAGGAATGACTATTGGTGGCCTGGTTGTGACCTGCAAATTGAGCGATATATTAGGGATTGTATCCTTTGTTGTGATGATGAAAAGAAATGTGTGGGTTCCAGACAACCAATGGTTATTACTGATATTCCCAATAGTGTATGGAAGGATATAAGCATGGATATTTTAGGTCCCGTATGGTGTAAAGGTGTACAAAAGTATTGCTTGGTAGTCATAGATCTTCTCACCAGGTGGGCAGAGATTTTAATTACTTCTAGTGTTACGGGTAAAACTGTGGTGGAATTCTTATCAAATATATGTGAGAGGGAAGGTTATCCGGGAAGTATCCTTTCTGATAACGGTACTCAATTCATGTCTAAGGAAGTGGCGGACTTTTGTAAAAAATTTGCCATTGAGCACAAGACTAACTCAATTTATCATCCACAAACTAATGGAACAGTGGAACGTTTTAATAAGATCCTGAAAGAAACCATCAGAATGGCATGGGCCAATGGGTTGGATTGGGAGGATGCTCTTAAGGAGAAAGTAATTGCTCATCGTTTCACCCCGCATACCAGTACAGGTGTTTCTCCTTTTGAGCATAGCAGGGGAAGAAAGGCAAACACCAAATTAGCTCCCATTTGGCTTATTAAAGGATGTAAAGAAATAGAAAAGAATTTGGTTAGTGCAAGAAAGAAAATCAGGGAAACACAAAAGAGAAACAAGGTTAATTACGATAAGAAAGTACGTAACAACAAGTATGATATGAGTAAAGCTGTTGGTAAGTTTGTTAAAGTGTTACTGCCTCCTGCTCTAAGAAATGGACCATGCAAATGGTCCAATCCTATCAGGGTGATAGAAGCGTTTCGCAATGCTGTCAGGACAGAAGACAGAAGGATATGGAATGTAGAAAGAATTTGGATGTGTGAAAGTGATGAGGGTAACAGGAAAGAAGTGAAAGATGTAGACCAGAATACAGTTAAAAATGATAAGATGTCTAGAAATTCAAGCAGCAGTGCTAAAAGTAAGGTAAGTAGTACTGTTGAGAAGAGATATAATGACAAATCTGAGCAGTTCAGATTTTCCTTGCCAAGCACCTCCAGACATGGAGCATGTATGTCCCGATCTGGCAGATCATATCGACTACCGAAGAAGATGGAGGACTATATGGAGTTCAAATGAACCAGCTGGAACGAGTGCCACAGCAGTTGTACATAAGTTGTGAACATTGTAAAAGGAATACGTTTATTCCATAGCAGTTGTACATAGTTTGTGAACAATGCAAAAGGAATATGTTTTGTTAGAATAATATAAAGGGAGGGAGATGTGTAGTATTTACGTATTTACCACTCTGACATAAGCTGCCTGATCTGTATGGGACATGCCTGATCATTGTATGGTGGGTAGCATTAGAACACTTGGAACTCAGGTGTTTATAGAGTTCTAGAAGGAAGACTGTGATTGAATTATAACTGTCCAGCTCCCTATGCTACTGGTTGTCTCCCTCCTCCTTTCCATATATATATTGTTATACTTATATTATCATAATACTTTATTCAATAAATATATATAAATGTATAACTGCCTCCTGTATACATAATATATACCACGGCTACTTCACTTGCCTACAACCTTGAAAGGTCCAATCCACTGGTCATGTAAGGCCCTCTGTCTTGAAGGCACAATAACCAATACTAACTGGTCTGGAGTGAATTCCACCATGTTGGCCTTCTGGTCGTGCCAATGCTTAACCAGATCCTGACCAGCATTCAGGTTTTCTGAAGCTTCTGTCATCATATCATCAGTGCCATCCTCCTCCTCCTCCTGAAGCCTAGCACATAGTCAGTGACTCTCACTGGCTGTAGGGAAGGAGCACTCTCCAACCCTTCCTTAATCAGGGCCAAATTACCTCTGACTGGATGACCATAAAGAAGTTCAAAGGGCTAAAACCCACCCCTTCTTGAGTGACTTCTCTATAAGCAAAGAGAAGGCATGGCAATAGAAGGTCCTACTTTCTTCTAAGGGGTTCTTCTAAAGCACCTATCATGCTCTTCATGGTACGGTTAAACCTCTCCACCAACCCATTGGCTTGGGGAAGGTAGGCTGTTGAGAACTAGTGTAAGAGGATTCAATTCAACACTACAGCTAAGTCAACGCCTAGTCTATAATACTGAATGAAAACCCTTATTGATATATCTTTAGGTCCAGTTCATGCGTTCTGGATGACTACCCATATATAACACCCCTCTCTTGGAATCCCCCTGACCCCACTGAGCCAAGAAGTAGTTCTGTTTTGCAAGTTTAAAAGGTTTATTTGATAATTTAAAATAGATATATATATATCACGCTTTATAATAAATTAATAATTGAATAGCACACTTAATCTGATATGATAAAGATCAACAACGGAGAATCTGGCACTAGCACACTTCTTTATAATCACTAATGAGTTGAGATGAAATGGATAAGGTAGCACACTGGTAAATAGGTACAGAAGTATAATGTGGTAGAAAATGCTTTATAGGGTTCAAGGAAATGCAAGGTTGAATGAATGAAATGCAGTATAGAAAATACTCAATATGATTTCAACAAAACAATGTAATCACTTTTCTCTGGCAATTCCCTCCCCCCCCCTTGATGCAAGGCAAGGAAATGGAAGGAAACACACAGTTCTCAGAAATGCAATCAAATGTGATTCAGTTCAATCCCAGCAAGCTTACAGAAAACAGATAGGAGTTTTGAAAACACAGGCCCAAATGCTTTGATATGTGCTAGCAATGGATGAGAAATATGCTGGAAATGCTTTTTAATTCCCTTTCAGAGGTTCAGGGTGAGTGGTATCTAGTTAATATTAGTCCAGACTCACCCTAGCAATGATGCAGGGATAGTTAGCAGGTTAAACGAATTTCTGGCAAATGGAAGGCAAGCAGCAGCAGTTTTTACATGTGAAGAAATTTGCAAATCGCTTTTGGGTTTGCAAATTTCAAAAGCTCAAAATGACAAGTGCAGCTTGCAACTAGAAATGACAGGTGACAGCTAGGAGGCAGTTCTACTTAGGTTAAATAGATTGAATTAGATGAATTTAAACTAAGAGATTGGTTCTACACAGTTCTGCTGGGTACTCACACTATATTCTTGAATTAAATGGGCCTCATCACGGATCTGGTCAGGGTTTTAGACTGGACTCTGGTCTGGTCTGGTCTGGCCTCTGCACTTCACAGTGATCTGGGTCAGCTCTCTCTGCTGGTCTGGGTCTCTCTGGGTACAGCACTGCTTTCTCTCTGGAGGTTTGATGGAGGTAAGTATGGATTTTTCCGGCAGAGCGTCCCGCTGCAGATGGTTTTGGAAGGTCTCTATCTGTCCTGTCTGTCTGCTTTTATGTGTTTAGAATGTGGGTGTGTTCTAGCATCACTGACCCTACCTCTCTCTCAGCTTCTAATTGGTCAAACTTCCATTTATCATTTGATTGGGGAATGAACTGTGAGTCAGAGTGATGTCATTTTACAGCCTGCAGAAAGTCCACTCCTCCTGTCAACTTACACACAAATCTAGATTTTAAACAAATACATATTTGCAGAGGTACATATTGTTTTAAAATCATATGCACCCATCATGCATTACAGGAGGTATACCCTGTTCAAACTCTGCTCTTCCTGGGAGCTTGCATTCAGAAATGGCACATATTTCACTTTTTAACTGATTTTGCAATTTCTGACATTGACCCAACTTTACATACATGTGTGCAGGGAGTAGGGACATTAACTGATGAAGTTTCAGATTTTTAACATGCATACATTTAGAGTAATATCCATTTTTCCGCTAAAACCCCCCTGAACATGCCACCGGGTCGAAAAACCTCTTAAAATGTGGGCAGAAAAATCACAAGAATTATGGTATCATTTATAAAATTTTCACATGTCCGCTCTATGAGTTATTCATCTTTTTAAAGTTATGTTCTGGCTCCAAAGGGGTGTGGTTTCCCAGGTCACATGGTATAGAAACCAGTCTTTCCAGTTTCTGCCAAGCCAGCTTGCTCTCACAGGCAGTGCCCCTCCCAGCTCTTGCCAAGAGGAAGCTACATTTTACGACTGCGGTAATAAAAACCTTTGCCTGAGTGAAGAGGGCTTTGTTCACTCTCCTGCAGAGCACAGATAATTCAATTATCAGATAGATGGCATATCCTTAGTGTGGGCAGCAAAAGGAAGGTTGGCCTGGGAACACAGTGGTGACTCAAGTTTCACTGCTGATGGGGGTAGTTGCCAGGCAGAATCAAGTTCCTTAAGCCGGGTTTCAGATAAAATGTCACTTTTTGTTCCCCAGTTTCTGCATTCAAATAAAACTAAACATTTTCACAGATGCAGCTAGAAGGCTGATTCTAAGTGCAAAACTATGACATTTCAACAGTTACAAAGGCATGTGACACCAAACATAGGTCACTTATTTAATCTAAACATTTTCGATTTTAGTGTCTTTAGATCCAGTGCAACTTAAACTGCTGACTCCATAGCTCAGCCAGTTTTGTTATAAGCATTGTTCTGGGCTCTTCATTTCCCAGATTTTGTAGGCACACAACACTCCATTCTACCAAATGTCTGCTGGTGTCCAGTGAGTTTTTAGATGTGTTGCAATGTTTAAAATAGACAGTTTGAGCCTGCCTTCAGAGAAACACAGGGTGGTTTTAAACTGCCGGCTTTTGGATAGTGGTGAGTACTGGTACTGCACCCATTTTTGGGATTTAAGAAAATGAATTCCCAACAATTCTAGGTTGCATTTGGCAATCAGCATTGCCATTCCCAATGGTTTCAGACTACTGTGTGGGTAGTCCAATGGTGGTTTTAGGCAGTTTCCTTCTGTGCCCATAACATCGGCAAAAATGAATGGCAGCCTATTTTTCCTGCATTTCCCTGTGCATTTTCTGGGAAGCTCTGGCCATCATGATGTTTTCATGTCAGTACTGCACAGTTTTGAGGTAGGGCTAGGATGCATGGGTAAATACATCCCACAAGCCCCCCTCTTGCGATGGCCATTCGGTTTCACTGATGGGACTCGCAAGATCTGGGATGTTTCCTCATCTTCTTCCAATAGATGGCACAGTTCAGCATCTTTTCCTCCATCCGGTACTGATCGATCAGTTCTCCTCGCCGGTCCTGATGGGAATATTGGGCGGTCCACTGGGCCCATTGGATCTTCGTTCCCGGTCTCCGTATCATCCTCCTTGGCCCGTCTTCAGGTTTTCTTTCTCCTAGGACGACAAAGGAAAAGCGGCAATACCTATTCATAGACGTTTTTCCACCACTGTTGAGATAGTGGGGCAGCATATGCATTTCATCATACCAAAACATTACATTCTTATTTTGAAAAAATAAAAACAGTATAACTAAGAGACAGTTTCATGCAAATCACAATATTTTAGAGACTAGATGTGGTATGTTTTATGGTTGGAACTGAATTAGTCTGAGACAGTACCCGCTAGGATTCCAGAGGATTCCTCCAGTTGTTGCAGAGTGTGCCTGGGATGGCAACATTTCAACTGGTTTATGTGGACCCACTTGTCTTCCCCCGCTGCCAAAGGACCTTTGGGGATGTGAATTTTGTAGGCCACAGGGGAGATCTTATCGACGATCTCAAAGGGTCCCTTCCATGTAGGCAAAAATTTGCGCTGCTTGGCCTGGTTCCTTTGGAAGTTGTATAGATAGACCCGGTCTCCCACCTGATATTCCTTCCTGGAAGTTTTCAGGTCATAGTGGGTCTTCATGCTATCAGCTGATCTTTCTAGATTCCGCTGAGCATAAGCAAAAGCGTGTTGGAGGTGTTTCCTTAAATTCTCTACATACTCATGAGTAGTGGAGGCATTTATCAGTGTCTGCTCTTGGGTCCTGTAGAGCAAATGCTGAGGAAGCACCATCTTGCGCCCAGTCATCAACTCAAATGGTGACATTTTGGTTGCAGATGAAGGGGTAGATCTGATGGCCATTAGGACCAGAGGTAATCGGATATCCCAACTTGGCCCAGAATCTGCCACAAACTTCTTTAATATGCTCACAATTGTCCGGTTATATCTCTCTACTGCCCCAGAAGAAGCTGGCCGATAAGCAATATGCAACTTCCTTTTGACCCCCAATATCTCCCACATCTTTGTCATTACTTCACTGGTGAAGTGGCTACCTCTGTCTGACTCAATCCTTTGAGGTAGACCAAAACGGGAAAAGATGTGGTTAATCATCAAGGCAGCTGCCGTTTCTGCCTTGCAATTTGGGGCTGGGAGACATTCCACCCACTTGGTAAACAAGCATGTCACAGTCAACATGTACTTATTCCCCCTAGCCGAGCGAATCACGGGGCCTACAAAGTCGATTTGTAAATCTGACCATGGCAGTGTCATTCCCCTCTTTTGTAAAGGCGCCCGGTGCGTGAGGGATGATGGCTGAAATTGTGCACACACAAGACACCCCTTCAAGTATTGGTCGAGGTCCTGCCCCATGTGTGGCCAGTATGCAACCTCTCTTAAGATTTCCAATGTTGTGTGAAACCCCCTATGACCGGCCGTGGCCGCATCATGGGCGTGACTTAACATCAGGCTTCGGAATGAGGTAGGAACCACCCACTGATCGTGGCCAGCTTTGGATTTCCTTACCAGCAAACCGTCTTGGATTCTGAACATTTTTGGACATTTCATCAACACTCTTAGGTCCTCTTTCCCAGTGTAATCGGTATCCGTCAGGGGAAAGTTCTCAGGGTCCTCAAGGTGCTGGTAAAATTTACCAATTATTGGATCCCCCTTCTGAGCGGTAATCAAATCAGCATCAGGGGTCTCCTTGCTCCATTGTGCAATTGAAAGGTCGTTGTGAGCATTTGCCTGGGACCTAGTGATAGCAGTGACCTGGATTTCCCCCAACAGGGACTCAATCTCAATTAGATCCCCTTGGATGGCCCCGGTTTTGGCCAGCTGATCAGCTAAGTCATTTCCAGTTTTGTCTGGTCCCTCTACTTTGGAATGACCCTTGATCTTTTTCCAGTAGATGGTCATCCCATTCGATGTGACCAGATCATCAATGTTTTGGATCAACTTCCCATGTTTCAAGGGTTTGTTGTTAGCACATAACATGCCTCTGGTTTTCCAATTAACCAGGTGCTCCACAAACCCGTTCCGTACATAATCCGAATCTGTGATTATGACCAGTTCGTGGAGTTGATGCTGGACAGCAGTGAGGATGGCCTGATGCACAGCCATCAATTCTGCCACCTGACTACTTCGGGGACCAATTTTGTATCCAGCGGAGGGTTCTGGGGACTCATTCACCCATGCATTCCCTACGCCAGCCACCAGTTCTTTCTCCCCGTTGTTGTCAACATGGTAAGAGCATCCATCCACATAGACAGTGGGCATTCCCTCACACTTGTCTTCTTCAAAGACTTTGTGTGGGGAATTAAGGTATGCCTCCATGTTGTCCTTGATTTTCAGACTTTCGTCCTCGAGACAGTTGTTAAGACGGATTTCTGAACTCTGTCCTGGTGGCGCAGAAGTTCAGAAGGCCAACCTAATTACTTGGAACAGGGTAACCTCTGGACAAGCCAGACCAATCAAGGTAGCGATCGCGGCGGTCAAGACTAGGTCTCAGGAGGGGTGAGGGTGACTGAAAGCCCACAGTGAGCACACAAAGCAAGAGCGCTTACAAACTACTCCAAACAGTTGTTTATATCAAAAATAGATACACATTTATTATAAGGCCTTGAAACTAATAACCACAGTAAAAGCAGCAATATACAACGATATTAAACCAACACATACACTATCCACCCAATATATATACAGAATACACAGTTTCACAGCATTAGCAGCACGAAATATGTTATCCACCTGCAGGGGAAGGAAAACAGGCAGTGCGAACCAATGCGTGTGATATGTCCGCCTTCTGAGGCCCCTAACTGGATGGTAGTCCAATCCCTACGAAGAGTGGAGCCTAGCGCTCAAAAGTACCTGCACACGCCGGTGCCAATGGGCAGAAGGTGAAGCTCTTCGGAGGACGTTGAACAGCTCTGTAGGGAGCTCTA
Organism: Ambystoma mexicanum; assembly: GCF_040938575.1. Lineage (NCBI taxonomy): Eukaryota > Metazoa > Chordata > Amphibia > Caudata > Ambystomatidae > Ambystoma > Ambystoma mexicanum. The sequence goes on along the minus strand of NC_090934.1, from coordinate 1,129,638,531 downwards.
ATGAAGGAGAACACGGTCCGCGACTCTAGCGCAGCCTCCACTGTGAGGCAGAAGCAGGGCGCGAGTACGGACAAGGGGAGCTGTATTTACAGCGGGGAAAAGCAAGGGGCACTGCAGGAGGGCGACCAGATCCTAGCTAATCTACTCACCGGTCCCCGAAGCAAGCAGGCCCGAGCTTCTCCTCGATAGATGCAGCTTCTGGCAGGTTCTGAAGAGCAGGGAACGTCTCGTCGTCGTGCAGAGTAAAAAGACGTCCCGATCGAAGAAACAAGCACAGTTTTGTCGCCACAGCAGGGCAACGGAACGGCCGGGTGTATTCAAGCCAACCGAGCACTGCTCACCTCTAGCTTAGGGTTGCTAAGCAAACGAAGCGTGTGAGCGTGCCCCGGACTCAGAATACCACCCAACCTGTCGGCGATTACAGAGCAGGACTCCTTAGTAAGCTGGTCAGTCAACTGGATGGCCCAGAGACACTTCCGAAGGCTTACGGCAGGAGTTGATGAAGGTGCCGGGAATAGCTGGTCCTGCTATTCCAATAGGTCGAAGCGCCAGTACAGGCCTTCTTGTTCGATCTTAGGTGGAAAGGGCTTCACCGGACGACAGCAATGAGGAGCAGAAGTTCTTCAGGGGGTCACCAGCGATTCCTCGGTCCAGCCTCGTGTTCGCAGGATACTTGGCTCCTGTATCCCTGGGTTCGTAAGAACTCAGGAGATCGACATGGTAGTGGTGTTTCCAGCTCCCTCTTATCCACGGTTCCCTTCGCGCCAAAACGGAGGGGAGCCAATGGGAGATCCGCTCATCAACACACATACCATACGTGGACCAATCACGGACCACAGTGGTCCCAGGCATTCACACCACCCTAGACTCTCTGGCACCCAGGATGTGTATTGGGACCAGACAGCCCAGCCCACATCCTGGGGGCACTCAAACGACATGTAGAAGCCCGCGAAAGCAACCGTGTTTCGCGGGAAACTACATGCCCAAATAAGGAAGGCCCCGGGTCGCCTGACCTGGGGGAAGGTAAAGGGAGCAAGACGGACAGTGGACGAGACAAAGGAGCCTCGTGGTCCGGCCATTTTGGGTAGCCGGGCCACCCTTTTGTGTTCGTGGCAAAAAGGTGCTCAGAACGGCAAAAGGAGCTCAAAATAAACCAAATGATCGCTGCCACCAGCCCAGTCCCTGAATGACTTGCACCGATCCAAAAACCATCCTACAAGAGTGTCTAGGGTCTGTAGAAGGCTAGAGACCCAAGAGAGCTGTAACTTAGCTTACAGTGCCCTCTTGTGTCGTGTTGCACTAAAATGGCGACACGATAAAAGAAACTACGGGAAACAGCGTTCCCCGGTACTGACTGTCTTAAGGGCATGTCAGTTTCCCCGTAAGAAAGGAGCGAAAGCCCAGAGGAGTACGGCAGAAGGCTGCACTTCTCTGGCAAAGTCAAGAAAACAGGTTGAAAACAATAGCAAAAAGTTTAGGGGTTGCCACATGGAAGGAAAGTTCCCTACAATAACGAAATCTTTCCTAACACTCGCCCCTCCCAGACTATGGACAGGGGGAACTAATCCACCCCTGGATGAGTCTCTTGTTCAGGTCGGTAAAACATTCTGGACAACCCATCAGCATTGCTATGTTGGACACCTGGCCTATGCTCAATAGTGAAGTCGAAGCCTTGTAGACTTATGGACCACCTAAGCAACTTTGGATTCTCCCCCTTCATGTTCATTAGCCACTTTAACGGCTTATGGTCAGTCTGCACAGTGAAGTGGGTCCCATAGAGGTAGGGCCGCAGCTTCCTTAGGGCCCACACAACAGAGAAACATTCTTTCTCTACCGTGGACCATCTGAGCTCTCTGTCCTTAAGCTGGCGACTAATAAAACCGATAGGGTGTTCCTTACCCTTCTCATCTACTTGTGATAGTACAGCTCCTATCCCAGTGTCAGAGGCATCCGTCTGCACGATAAAAGGTCTTTGATAATCAGGGGCCCTGAGCACAGGGGCCTGGCACAAGGAGTCTTTCAAGCCATTGAAGGCCTTCTCACACTCGTCAGTCCAAGTTACCTTCTTGGGTTTCTTCGGAGTTGTGAGGGCAGTCAGAGGAGCAGCTATGGTGCCATAGTCTGCTACAAAATTGCGATAATAACCCGTGAGTCCTAAGAAGGCTCTCACTTGGGTTTGTGTAGTGGGGGTAGGCCAGTCTTGTACTGCTTGTACTTTACTGGGGAGAGGCTGTATCCTTCCTCCACCTACTTCATGCCCAAGGTAAACCACTGAGCCTTGTCCAATCTGGCATTTACTCGCCTTTATGGTCAAGTGGGCTTTCTGAAGAGCCTGGAGCACAATCCCGAGGTGTTTCACATGGTCTTCCCAGGTGGCACTGAAAACTGCTATATCGTCTAGATATGCAAGACCGAATTCGTCCAACCCATTCAACACATGATTCACAAGCCTCTGGAAAGTGGCAGGTGCATTCTTCAATCCGAACGGCATTACCCGGAATTGGTAAAGCCCGTCGGGAGTTGAAAATGCTGTCTTCTCCTTGGCATGTTCTGCTAAAGCTATTTGCCAATAGCCCGCAGTCAGGTCAAACGTGCTGAGGTACTTGGAGGCACCCAAGGTATCCACCAGCTCGTCAGTTCGAGGCAAGGGGTGAGCGTCTGTCTTGGTGACAGCATTCAGAGCCCTGTAATCCACGCAGAACCTCAATTCAGAAGTGCCTGCTTTTGGAACCAGAACCACAGGACTGGACCAAGGACTACTAGAGGGTTCAATCACCCCAAGGTCTAACATCTTGTTGACCTCGGTCTTAATATAAGACCGTACTTTATCCGACATCCTGTATCCCCTACTTTTGGTAGGTACACTGTCTCCTGTGTCAATGTTATGTTTGCACCAAGGTGTCAAACCAGGCGACTGTGAAAACAGGGGGGAAAACTGCCTAAGCAAACTTTTCACCTCAGCCTGCTGATCAGAAGTCAGGTGAGGGGCCACTCGGACACCCTCAACGGAGCTGTCTGAAGGACCGCTTTGGAACAGGTCGGGAAGAGGTTCTGACTCCTCTTCCTCAACGTCTGACGCCAGTAGCAGTGCTGCGATTTCGACTCTTGGGACGAAAGCCTTCAGCCTATTTACGTGGAACACTTTTGGAGCCTGTCCAGGCCTTCCAAGGTCCACTAAATAGTTCACCTCACCCAGGGGCTCCACCACTGTGTAAGGGCCTGACCATTTGTCCTGTAAAGCGCGAGGCCTTATATGGTTCATGATCAGGACTTGCTGACCAGGGGTAAAGTGAATTCAGGAAGCTTTCTGGTCGTACCAATGTTTCACCAGCGCTTGTCCTGCCTTCAACTTTTCACTAGCCAAGCCCATCAGGAGTACCATCCGTTTTCTGAGCCCTAGCACATAGTCAACTACATTGGTAGTAACAGGGGGAGTGGGCATCTCCCATCCCTCTTTGACGATGGCTAAGGGTCCCCGTACGGGATGACCGAACAGAAGTTCGAAGGGGCTGAAGCCAACACCCTCCTGTGGTACCTCTCTGTAGGCAAACAGCAAGCATGGTAAAAGAAGATCCCATTTTCTTCTCTGGGGCTCCTCCAGAGCCCCAATCATGCTCTTTAACGTTCTGTTGAAACGTTCCACCAGACCATTGGTCTGGGGGTGATATGCAGAAGAGAACTTGTAGGTGACCCCACATTCTTTCCACATAGCCTGCATATACTTCGACATAAAGTTGCTGCCACGATCTGACACAACTTCTTTAGGGAAGCCAACCCTAGTAAATATGCCGAGTAAAGCTTTTGCAACTGACTTGGCAGTTACAGTCTTTAATGGGATGGCCTCAGGATACCTGGTTGCATGGTCGACCAGCACCAGGATAAACCTATTGCCTGAGGATGTTTGCGGGTCAAGGGGACCAACGATGTCGATCCCTACCCTTTCAAATGGTACCCCCACAACTGGGAGCGGTACCAACGGAGCTTGGATTGTCGCGCCAACCTTACCAGACAACTGGCAGGAGGCACAACTCCTGCAGTGACTTTCTACTTGCACCCCCATCTTGGGCCAGTAGAAGTGCATAGATAACCTTTGCTTGGTCCTCTTCATTCCAAGGTGACCAGCAAGGGGAACTTCATGCGCCAACTGCAGGAGGAAGGGTCTAACAGCAAGGGGAACCACCAACCTCCTATGGTCTCCTTCTGTAGACTCTGTGGGCTCACTGTACAGGAGTCCACCTTCCCAATAAATCCGATGCTTCCCAGGAGGTTCACCCTCAAGCTGGGAGCAGGCCTGTCTCCTTAGGCCTTCCAGAGATGGGCACTCACGTTGGCCCTTACTGAAGTCGTCCCTATCAGGACCTCCTTCAACTAACAAGTCTTTTAGTTCAGGATGGTCGTTGGGGTCGAACACTTCAGGCATCGCCACCTCCTCGTCAGGCTCGGGCGATTGACCAACTCCCTCCACCGCAGTGGTAGGCGAGCTCGGGGGAATATTCTCTTTCCCCCGTCGGGACTTGTTGACTCCTTTCGCCTTGGGTTTCCCCTTCGGCTGGGGCGGCGTATTGGACTTGGCCAATGCTGCCCGTGCTTGAGACCGTGTGTAGGGTCTTTCGGCAGTGTCTCCTACGAGCCCTAGAGCTCTGAGATCATTGCCCAACAAGACCTTTCCCGGGACGTTTCTCTGAATGCTCACTGGAATCCTAACTGCTGTACCATTTAAAGTTAGATTAACAGGGATCACGGGAAACATACGGAGGGGGCCGTCAGCCAACTTAGTGGGCATCAGAGGAGCTCTGGCAACTTCCTCTGAGTCTACCAAGGTAGAATCCACTACAGTTCGACTGCACCCACTATCCCTAAGAGCTGGAGTATCCACTCCATTGATCAGCACACTGTCTTTAAAGTAGTGCTTGGTATTATCCGGAATCCTAGCATACGCCTCTGCGACTTTAGGCTCCCAGGAACCCAGGGACACTAAAACTACCTCAGCCTCTATTCCGCTGGGAAATGAGTCTGAGGAGAAGGATGCTCCTGTAATCTCTTCTTCCTCGTAGGAGGAGAAGGCCAGATTAGCGGAGTGGACCCCCAAAGGTCTAACCTTACAACGGGGATCCCCCTTCACATGGTCAGTTGCTCCACAAGAAAAACAAGCCCCATTGGGTCTGTTTACGTAGGGAGGCTTATTATAACCAGAGTTCTGTTTCGGAGGCGAACCTCCACTACCCTGTGAGTTCTCGTATGGCTTACCCTTATTTTTCTTTTTGTGGCCCTTATGGGAAGAAGATTTAGCAGATTCCCCACCCTCCACATCTTTGGACTTTTTCCCTTCCTCCTGCTTACCAGGATGAGTTTTGTCCTTATGGGACACTCGATGTGACACCCATAAGTCTGCTGCAATGGCCAGCTTCTTAGGATCTATCTCCTTCGAATCGGCCAAATGCTGCTTAAGCTCCGGGGAAGAAGAAGCAAAAATGTGTTCCAGCATGACCAGATTGATCATGCCTTCGAAGGTAGAAACCTTATAACCTTCAACCCAGCCAGTTAAGTTTTTCAGGGACTCAGCTACATACGACACCCAAGTACCACCTTCCTTTTTCTTATACTCTCTAAACCTTTTCAAATATTGGGTCGGAGTCTTCCCAAACTTTAAAATGAGAGTCTGCTTCAACATTGCAAAATCAGCGCGCTCAGCCTTCGACATTTCCATAATGGCACTGCAACCAGAATGGGGCAGTCTGCTGAGTAACCATGCAATCTTATCCGCATTATCAACCTCTTGAACCTCGCATGCATACTCAAACGCATTTAACCAGTCCATAATGTCATTTCGTTCCTCATACACACTGAGCAGATCTTTTGGAAACCGTGGATGAGAGGAAGCCCCAGAACCATGTCCAGGACCCTTGGACCCATTTGCGAACTGAAGCTTGGCCAGTTCCAACTGGTGATCCCTGTCTTTTTGTTTTTCTGCCTGGTCGATTTTCAGTTTGGCTATGCTGAATTCAAGCTCCTGCTGCCTAAACCGCAGCTCTTGCTTCTTGAATTCAAGCATAGCCTCCCCATCAACACTGGCAGAGGAAACGTTAGACATTACATCCTCCCTGTCCTCGTGGTCGTGATGGATCAGTGCAGCGGCAGAACCGTCGGTTCTGCCAGTGAGAGCAGCCCCACCACCTTCTGCACTGTCCTCGGAAGTTATAGCGTCAAGCTGCGCTTCTTGCCACGCCACGATTCTCTGGATCATTTCCAATTTAGTGCCTTGAGAGGAAACCCCTCTCTCCGCACACATCTTCTTCAATGTTTCAGATTTCGAAGCATTTAAGGTTAATAAAGTATTCGTTTCCATACTGTTGATAGGACTATGGCCTTTTTAACGTTATATTCAATACTATACTGCGTGTCCTGGTTGGAATAACCTGAAAACGCCTTAGCTCGTGCGCAACACTGGATACCTTCAGTCGTATCCCACCGCTGTACACCAATTTGTTAAGACGGATTTCTGAACTCTGTCCTGGTGGCGCAGAAGTTCAGAAGGCCAACCTAATTACTTGGAACAGGGTAACCTCTGGACAAGCCAGACCAATCAAGGTAGCGATCGCGGCGGTCAAGACTAGGTCTCAGGAGGGGTGAGGGTGACTGAAAGCCCACAGTGAGCACACAAAGCAAGAGCGCTTACAAACTACTCCAAACAGTTGTTTATATCAAAAATAGATACACATTTATTATAAGGCCTTGAAACTAATAACCACAGTAAAAGCAGCAATATACAACGATATTAAACCAACACATACACTATCCACCCAATATATATACAGAATACACAGTTTCACAGCATTAGCAGCACGAAATATGTTATCCACCTGCAGGGGAAGGAAAACAGGCAGTGCGAACCAATGCGTGTGATATGTCCGCCTTCTGAGGCCCCTAACTGGATGGTAGTCCAATCCCTACGAAGAGTGGAGCCTAGCGCTCAAAAGTACCTGCACACGCCGGTGCCAATGGGCAGAAGGTGAAGCTCTTCGGAGGACGTTGAACAGCTCTGTAGGGAGCTCTAATGAAGGAGAACACGGTCCGCGACTCTAGCGCAGCCTCCACTGTGAGGCAGAAGCAGGGCGCGAGTACGGACAAGGGGAGCTGTATTTACAGCGGGGAAAAGCAAGGGGCACTGCAGGAGGGCGACCAGATCCTAGCTAATCTACTCACCGGTCCCCGAAGCAAGCAGGCCCGAGCTTCTCCTCGATAGATGCAGCTTCTGGCAGGTTCTGAAGAGCAGGGAACGTCTCGTCGTCGTGCAGAGTAAAAAGACGTCCCGATCGAAGAAACAAGCACAGTTTTGTCGCCACAGCAGGGCAACGGAACGGCCGGGTGTATTCAAGCCAACCGAGCACTGCTCACCTCTAGCTTAGGGTTGCTAAGCAAACGAAGCGTGTGAGCGTGCCCCGGACTCAGAATACCACCCAACCTGTCGGCGATTACAGAGCAGGACTCCTTAGTAAGCTGGTCAGTCAACTGGATGGCCCAGAGACACTTCCGAAGGCTTACGGCAGGAGTTGATGAAGGTGCCGGGAATAGCTGGTCCTGCTATTCCAATAGGTCGAAGCGCCAGTACAGGCCTTCTTGTTCGATCTTAGGTGGAAAGGGCTTCACCGGACGACAGCAATGAGGAGCAGAAGTTCTTCAGGGGGTCACCAGCGATTCCTCGGTCCAGCCTCGTGTTCGCAGGATACTTGGCTCCTGTATCCCTGGGTTCGTAAGAACTCAGGAGATCGACATGGTAGTGGTGTTTCCAGCTCCCTCTTATCCACGGTTCCCTTCGCGCCAAAACGGAGGGGAGCCAATGGGAGATCCGCTCATCAACACACATACCATACGTGGACCAATCACGGACCACAGTGGTCCCAGGCATTCACACCACCCTAGACTCTCTGGCACCCAGGATGTGTATTGGGACCAGACAGCCCAGCCCACATCCTGGGGGCACTCAAACGACATGTAGAAGCCCGCGAAAGCAACCGTGTTTCGCGGGAAACTACATGCCCAAATAAGGAAGGCCCCGGGTCGCCTGACCTGGGGGAAGGTAAAGGGAGCAAGACGGACAGTGGACGAGACAAAGGAGCCTCGTGGTCCGGCCATTTTGGGTAGCCGGGCCACCCTTTTGTGTTCGCGGCAAAAAGGTGCTCAGAACGGCAAAAGGAGCTCAAAATAAACCAAATGATCGCTGCCACCAGCCCAGTCCCTGAATGACTTGCACCGATCCAAAAACCATCCTACAAGAGTGTCTAGGGTCTGTAGAAGGCTAGAGACCCAAGAGAGCTGTAACTTAGCTTACAGTGCCCTCTTGTGTCGTGTTGCACTAAAATGGCGACACGATAAAAGAAACTACGGGAAACAGCGTTCCCCGGTACTGACTGTCTTAAGGGCATGTCAGTTTCCCCGTAAGAAAGGAGCGAAAGCCCAGAGGAGTACGGCAGAAGGCTGCACTTCTCTGGCAAAGTCAAGAAAACAGGTTGAAAACAATAGCAAAAAGTTTAGGGGTTGCCACATGGAAGGAAAGTTCCCTACAATAACGAAATCTTTCCTAACAACAGTTTTCTCTGGCACAATCATGCAAGTCAGCCAGACCTTGCGCGAGGGGACTCTTCTTGTTTTGGCCATATCTGACCTCCACAGGAAAGCCTTGCATTGACAGAATCCAGGAAGTAATTCGGGAATTACTCACATTTCCGGCCCGGATTCTGTCACTTTGGAGATATTGCAGAGGCTGGTGCGGAGTCTCCACTATGATGTGCTCCCCCTGGATAAACGGGCGGTAATTCTTCAATGCCCACACCGTTGCCAGGAGTGCCTTCTCACAATCGTTGAATTTTTCCTCCACAGAGGATAAAGTTTTGCTCGCATATGAGATTACTTTATTGACCTTGTCATGCTTTTGGTATAATACTGCCGTCAAGCACGTATCAGAGAACCCCGTCTCCAGGAAGAACTCCTTGTTTCTGACAGGGTAAGCTAGGCAAGGCGCTGGTGAGAGGCTTCTTTTGAGTTGTTTTACCGCCTCGGCTTGTTCTGGACCCCATTCCCACTTGACCCCCCCCTTCAGGAGATGAATCAGGGGTCTGGTGATCTCTGCGTAGCCCTCAATGAACTTTCTGCTGTAATTAGTCAGTCCAAGGAGGCTCCTTAGTTCCCGCAGAGTTGTGGGGTCTTTCAGTTTCTGAAGTGCTTCCACTTTCTTTTCCTGGGGACAGAGACCCTGAGGAGTAATCTCATGCCCCAAGAAATTAACACGGGTTCTACACCACTGTGCTTTCTGAAAGGAAAGTTTTGCTCCGGCGGCCCTCAACTGTGTCAGAACATAACGGATCTCCGCTATATGTTCCCCCACAGATGAACTTTTAATGAGGACATCATCTACATAAGCCAGGTTACCCCTCGCACCCAGGTCAGGCATGGCCTTATGTAGGAAAATATTGAACTCATTACCGGAGTTAAGGTATCCGAAGGGAGTCCGGGTCCATGTGTACTGCTGGCCCCCAAAGGTAAAAGCCAGTTTGTATTGGTCCTCCCTACTGACAGGCACGGTCCAGTACCCATTGGTCAGGTCTATTGCAGTGAATACCTGTGACCCCTGGATCTGGGCCAGCCCTTGGTCAATGTAGGGCAGTGGCCATCGGGAAGTATGGACCCGTTTGTTGAGCTCCCTGAGGTCGGCGCAGAGTCTCCACTGGCCGTTTGGCTTCAATATTCCCAGCACCGGATTATTGAAGGTGCTGTGGACGGGACGGATTATTCCCCGGGACTCAAGGTTCTTAATTATTTCGGTAAGGGACTCCATTGATGCGAGAGGCAAGCGATATTGCTTCACAAACACAGGAGTCATGCCAGGGTCCGTGGGGATTGTTGTTGTGTGGATGTCAGTGCGACCACAGTCATATGAGTCTACCGCAAAGAGATCTTGGAAATCCAAGAAAACTTGTTTCAACTTTTGCTTTTGTTCCAGAGTCACACAGGCATCAGCTAGGTTGACTCTCTCTTCCACCATCTGCCTGAAGCCTGGAAAGACTTCTGGTTTGGCTATTTCAGCGGCCTCCTCCAGCTGGGTGGAGAAGTCCCTGGTCAGAGTGCTGATTTGGACCGGAGGCTTCAGGTGGGCAAGGCAGCCCTCATGGACCTGGAAAATCACCTCATCCCTCCTGAAGTCACAAGTCACATCTTCCTTACCATAGGGGCAGGAAGTGTACACCAGGAAGTTCCCCCCATGCCGGGTAAAAATCCTGTCTGGTGTTGTATTGTCATCACTGTCACTGTCAAAACAGTCCTTGGGGATTGGTCCTAACAGTTCATTTACTAAGTCGATGGAAAAATGTCGGTCATCAACCGCCATTCCAATAATGGTGCCTGCGGCTAGAGTAACACTCTTTAAGTCGCTGTTATCCACCTCTATTAGAATGGTGTCATGTTCTATGTTGACTAATGGAGTTGGGTTTACCCCCAACCCTTGCTGTTGGAGAGAAGCATTTAGATGTATGTAAGCATCAGGGTTTTTCAACTCTTGTCCCCTTTTGACTTTCACTTCCAGGGAGAATTGTCGGGTCCTTTCTGGGATGGTGACTTCCTCTTTAACCTGAATTTCAACTGCATAAGGTAGCAATTGAGCTGACCTAAATGCTTTTTCTGGATCATCAAAGCCCATGGGATTATCCGCTAATCGGGACCAAGCTTTGAAGTTTATTAGGTCCAAACTAATGGCAAAGCGATTGAGAATGTCACTGCCTAAGTAAAAGGCGGCAGTGACGTCTCGCACGACCCAACAATTATGGACTATGCTCTTGTTGCCAATGGAGATTTTGAGCATACACCTGCTTGGCAGGAGATGTTTTGAATTGGGTGCTTCCAGGTCCATTTCCCATTTGTCTATCAGTTTGAAGGTGGGAATGGCTGGATCTTTTGGAAGTTGGCGAAACATGGCTTCGCTGATGAAGCTCTTACCGTTGTTCACACACACTCGAGCGAGAACAGAGTCCTTCCCATCATTTAACTGAACAGGGATGAACAACTGCTCTCCAATTTGCTGAATATCAGCCAGGCCTTGAGCTGATTTCACATCTTTCTGGACTATAGGAGTGGGAGTTTCAGATTGTGGATTGGTATAGAATTTCAGAGTGTTTCCTTCCAGCGTGGAATACCACCTTAAACTGGAAGGAAGGTTGATTTTCAGAAATAGAGAGGACCCCCCATCACCAGTCTGTTGTCCTACTGCTATTACTGTCACGTCTGGAATTTGGTTATTCTGGAAGCGAAATTCTACTTGGTCAGATTTTTGTTCAACCATGTGGCATGTGCCGTTTAAACTAACATGGTTGACACTCTGTTTTAATTTTATTGGTCGGCTAGTCTGGGTCCAGAGGACCTTGTTTACGCAATCAATTAGGGGTGACAACCTTCTCAGGAGGTCATTCCCTAGTAAACAAGGGGTGCCCTCTGGGGTCACAACTATGACCGGGTGTTTCAACTTATGTCGCCCAATTTTAATGTCCAAGTCTGCAGTCCCCTCAACGGGAATTTCCTTCCCGTCAAAGTTCTGTAGTTGTCCCGGAAGAGAGGTGAGAGGAATTTGGTAATTCTCTCCCCTTCCTGCATTCAGTTCATCAAAGGCCCTTCTGGACAGAAGGGTAGCTTGAGATCCAGTGTCCACCAGTGCCGAGATTGTACCCTGCCCCTGTACTTGTACCGGGGCATAATATCTTCCCTCCTTCTCCTCAAGGGGGCACAGATAATGCACATTTTTGGACAACTGGTGGGCTAACTTTCTGGTTTTGGACATCGCTAGCGAAGAGATTTGGGCAGAATTCTGTGGAGAGTCTTGGGAATCTGAAAGAAAAAGTTGGCAACTGGAGATCAGAGCCATTGTGGGTTCCCCTGGCTCCGGTTCTGGGCCGCCCCCCCCTTTTTGGAGGCAGTCACCAGGATGGGTTTGAACCAGGGGATTTTCTTGCTGTTGGTTCTGGGATGAGATGGTGGGCGGCGGTAGCTCAGTCTCCACATCTCCCCAGTCTGGATTTGCATCCCTAGGGACCCATTTTTCTTTGGGAGGAGTTCCCCCCTCTCTGAAGGAGAAGATCCTTTTCCCAGGATCCTCTGAGGATCCCTCTCCCTCAAATTGGAAGATCTGTACCTCCTCCTCAAACTGAGTCTGTTTGGGTCTTTTGTTTCTCCTACCCCCCCTCTGCTCCTTAGGAGGCAGACTTTCAGGGGCAAGAGATTTTGTTTCCGGTTCCTGGGTTTCCAGGGGCTGTTTACAAGTGAGGAAGGAAGCTTCCTCCAAGGCTTTACACCCCCCTTCCCCTTGTGCCTCCTCCCTGGGAACCGGTGAGTTATCGGGGTGCTGCCCCCGTCATTGTTCTGGAGCACCAGGTCCAGAGTTGGGTGCGTTCTGCGCCGGCATGCTGATCTGAGGGTTCTGCTGAGCCCTCAGTATGTGACCCATATCCCGCGCCATGTTTTGAACCTGGCGCTCTAACTGGGAAACCCGCTCAGGCTGATACGGGGCCCTGTTTTCTCCCCTGGGCTGATCCCGGGAAGGGTAGCTGTCCCTCCTCTGGTAATACCCCGGGTTGGGAAGATTTAGGTACCCCTCCACCCTTGGCCTCCCCTCTCCCGGATTCAGTGGTCTGGGCTCAGGGAATTGGGGAAAGAAGGATGGATGGTTTTGGGGCTGAAAGTCGGGTGGATATCTGGGGAAAAAGTTCTGCCCAGGGTTTGGTAAATTTCTGCCCTCCTGTGGGAAGTTTGGAGGGAAGTTCCCTGGGTTAGGTGCTTGTCTGGATCCCCCCCCTTGGGCTGGAGGAGTCCACACATAATCCAGGATGGGTCGATTTCCCTTGTAACGGGGACTTACATAATCAGGAGAGCGAGGGACCCCATTTGTGGGGCTGCCTCCTTGGCTCCCTGTCTGTGACTGACCCGAGGACCTTCTGGGCCTAGCATTATTAGGTGCAGGTAGGTTTTTAGGCCCCCCCATCTCCAAATCCAAAACGGGGGTGACCTTTACCTCTGCCACCTTGGCAGCAGCAGGGGTGCTGTTGGCTTTGGGGTTTTTCTGGGCATTGCTTTTATTTTCTATGGGCTTCTGCACCTCATAGATCCGGGTAGCCTGTTCAATGACCCAGTCTAAAGATCTTTTCTCGTGAAAATCCCTCACGAGCTGGGTCATGATATATTTGGGCAAGGCATGAAAAAATGTATTAACGAATTCTCGACTGTCTGTGCGCACCCTTCTTGTGGTCTGTGCAAAAGCACGCTTTAACTCCTGCACAAATTCTTGTGGGGCCTGATCCTCCCCACATTGCAAATTGTAGGCTGCCTTGCGAGCCTCTTGAGGATTTCTGTGAACAGAACAATGTTTCAGGATGGCCGCCTTATAGGTGGACCATCTTAAATGATTTTGGTCCTCCAGCCCCGCAAAGAAACTGGAGTATTCCGGGGAGAAGGTCCACTTTACATATTGAATGCAGCTTTGGCTGTCCTTCAAATGGAAAGTCTCCATCATTTGTTCAAACAACTCTAAGTGCTCCCAAACAGAATACTTAGCGTTCTTATGGTAAGGCGTGATGACGCTCCTGATCGCCTTAATCTGCTTTAAGGGGTCCTTAAGCAAGGCCCTTTTTGCCTTATTGGCCTTTTTGGTTCGGGTAACCCTTGTCCATTCTTCCTCGGACTCAGAGGCACTGCTCCCAGAGGTTCCCGTCTGTTCTTCCAGGTTTTCCCGGATTCTGCGAGCCTGGGAATGGCTGGCAGAATGTGGGGACCTGGTCTCCTGTGTCCTGCGCAGTTCAGAGGAGTCTTCAGATTCCTCCTTGCTGCCAGGATTTGATGGGTACCCCCTCCACTGACCTAACTGGGCAGAGGTTTTCAGGATGCCCTTAATGGGCCTACTCTCCTGGGGTTCCCCACTGAACTGTATTGTACTTGGGTGCCCATACCCGGATGCCCACCCCTCCATTCCTGGATGGTACTGGCCTATGAGCCCCATGCTTCTGGCTGGATAGTAATCTGCCATCCCTGTGGCCCTGTGCTCATGTGCGCCAGGGGACATGGGGGTGGCAGAGTCCAGGGACTGAGAGGTATGAGGGCCTCTGGTACTAGGGCTCCTGAGGTTATGCTCCGGAGTTTCCATTTCCCAGGGAACCTCATCTCTATCCGCCCCTGCTCCCTGTTGCAATGCAAGAGCCTGCATTTGTGCCTTCAGTTCCTCAGTTAAGGCCTTACTCGACTCTATCAGTCTCTCCTGCATCGCTACCTGCTGTTGGAGCCTATCATTGTGCTGGCAGAGAGCTTCATTCTCTCTCTGTGTTTCCTGATTGGTCCTGGAGAACTGGGCCAGTCTTTGCTGCAGGAGGGTTACCTCCTGGGCAATGTCCCTATTGGCCTGCTCCTTTCTTGCTAGAGCATCCTCCACCCTTCTGGTGTGCTCTACCAAGTTCTGGTTTTCTTTTTGGAGGTCACCCAGCCCCTGGTGGGCCAGGTGATTTTCTTCCATTTTTCTTTTTAAATGGCAGACTTCCTGGCCTAAGGCGTCTCTTTCCTGACTAAGAGCCTGCATTTGTGCCGCCAGGTCGTCCCTTTGCCTTTGGAAGGCACCAGCTTTCTGGCGCTCCTGATCAAACTCTGCCTGGGTATCCAGGTCTTTCAGAATCAGTTTATTGCTCTCCTCCTTCACTCTATCTAGGTGGCCTTGCAGGGTGACTACCTGCTCAGCACATGCCCTATTGAAGTCTAGCTGTTGCTCCAGCTTTTTCTGGCTTTGCAGTAGGGAGTCCAAACCTTCTTGGTGTTCCTTCTGCAAGGCCAGAAATCTGGTATCCTGTTCTGACTTTTCCTTTTGCAGCACATCCATATCCTCCTTTATTTTAGTGATGTACTGTCTGGTCTCATTTTCTGACTCCTGGCTTCTGTGCAGCCTTTGCTCAGAAGAGTCCAGATCAGATTGGGCCTTCTCTAACGCCATCTGTTGCCTTTTTGCCAGATCATGGCCTTCAGCACATTTATTCTGTATGGCTCCCATGTATAAATATAAATATGCCGCTATCCTAACAATCTTGTCGTGCTCATCTTTGGCCTTAGGAGCCATATATAGTTCACTCAGGGCCACGTGTAATGGAGCCTGATCTCTATATATATCTGACCCTGTTTCAGTGACCTGTTGCGTGATGGCCTGCAACCAGACTGTTTGGTCCTGGTGAGTCCATTCACCTCTCACAAATAGTTTGTGTAAGAAGTGCTCTCTGGCTATTTTCATATCTACCAAGGTCGTCATTCTAGAGATTGGTCTCTGTCCTGACTTACGGAAGTTAGTATTTTAGTTTTGCAGAACAGAACTTTTCTTGGAGTGTCCCTTTTGAGGAATGCTTCACAGCGTAATGCAGCGTGGTGATCCGACTGGATGTATGTATCCCGTCAGTTAGCACACTGTATTAAGCTGCACAAATGGTAAATCTAACCCAACGTCTCGGCTCGAGCCCCCAATTTGTAAGAGGATTCAATTCAACACTACAGCTAAGTCAACGCCTAGTCTATAATACTGAATGAAAACCCTTATTGATATATCTTTAGGTCCAGTTCATGCGTTCTGGATGACTACCCCTATATAACACCCCTCTCTTGGAATCCCCCTGACCCCACTGAGCCAAGAAGTAGTTCTGTTTTGCAAGTTTAAAAGGTTTATTTGATAATTTAAAATAGATATATATATATCACGCTTTATAATAAATTAATAATTGAATAGCACACTTAATCTGATATGATAAAGATCAACAACGGAGAATCTGGCACTAGCACACTTCTTTATAATCACTAATGAGTTGAGATGAAATGGATAAGGTAGCACACTGGTAAATAGGTACAGAAGTATAATGTGGTAGAAAATGCTTTATAGGGTTCAAGGAAATGCAAGGTTGAATGAATGAAATGCAGTATAGAAAATACTCAATATGATTTCAACAAAACAATGAAATCACTTTTCTCTGGCAATTCCCTCCCCCCCCCTTGATGCAAGGCAAGGAAATGGAAGGAAACACACAGTTCTCAGAAATGCAATCAAATGTGATTCAGTTCAATCCCAGCAAGCTTACAGAAAACAGATAGGAGTTTTGAAAACACAGGCCCAAATGCTTTGATATGTGCTAGCAATGGATGAGAAATATGCTGGAAATGCTTTTTAATTCCCTTTCAGAGGTTCAGGGTGAGTGGTATCTAGTTAATATTAGTCCAGACTCACCCTAGCAATGATGCAGGGATAGTTAGCTGGTTAAACGAATTTCTGGCAAATGGAAGGCAAGCAGCAGCAGTTTTTACATGTGAAGAAATTTGCAAATCGCGGTAAAATTCGCGGATGCGTGTTCCGCGATTGCGGTAAAACTATAAGGGGTAGGAATGCGGTTCTTGGTGCGATTCAAAGTTACGATTCTAAGCTATCAGAGGAAAGTTACTGCAAGTCTCTAGCCCAAACGGTCGCGGAGATATGAGCGATTTAATAAAGGTCGTTTTTGGGTTTGCAAATTTCAAAAGCTCAAAATGACAAGTGCAGCTTGCAACTAGAAATGACAGGTGACAGCTAGGAGGCAGTTCTACTTAGGTTAAATAGATTGAATTAGATGAATTTAAACTAAGAGATTGGTTCTACACAGTTCTGCTGGGTACTCACACTATATTCTTGAATTAAATGGGCCTCATCACGGATCTGGTCAGGGTTTTAGACTGGACTCTGGTCTGGTCTGGTCTGGCCTCTGCACTTCACAGTGATCTGGGTCAGCTCTCTCTGCTGGTCTGGGTCTCTCTGGGTACAGCACTGCTTTCTCTCTGGAGGTTTGATGGAGGTAAGTATGGATTTTTCCGGCAGAGCGTCCCGCTGCAGATGGTTTTGGAAGGTCTCTATCTGTCCTGTCTGTCTGCTTTTATGTGTTTAGAATGTGGGTGTGTTCTAGCATCACTGACCCTACCTCTCTCTCAGCTTCTAATTGGTCAAACTTCCATTTATCATTTGATTGGGGAATGAACTGTGAGTCAGAGTGATGTCATTTTACAGCCTGCAGAAAGTCCACTCCTCCTGTCAACTTACACACAAATCTAGATTTGAAACAAATACATATTTGCAGAGGTACATATTGTTTTAAAATCATATGCACCCATCATGCATTACAGGAGGTATACCCTGTTCAAACTCTGCTCTTCCTGGGAGCTTGCATTCAGAAATGGCACATATTTCACTTTTTAACTGATTTTGCAATTTCTGACATTGACCCAACTTTACATACATGTGTGCAGGGAGTAGGGACATTAACTGATGAAGTTTCAGATTTTTAACATGCATACATTTAGAGTAATATCCATTTTTCCGCTAAAACCCCCCTGAACATGCCACCGGGTCGAAAAACCTCTTAAAATGTGGGCAGAAAAATCACAAGAATTATGGTATCATTTATAAAATTTTCACATGTCCGCTCTATGAGTTATTCATCTTTTTAAAGTTATGTTCTGGCTCCAAAGGGGTGTGGTTTCCCAGGTCACATGGTATAGAAACCAGTCTTTCCAGTTTCTGCCAAGCCAGCTTGCTCTCACAGGCAGTGCCCCTCCCAGCTCTTGCCAAGAGGAAGCTACATTTTACGACTGCGGTAATAAAAACCTTTGCCTGAGTGAAGAGGGCTTTGTTCACTCTCCTGCAGAGCACAGATAATTCAATTATCAGATAGATGGCATATCCTTAGTGTGGGCAGCAAAAGGAAGGTTGGCCTGGGAACACAGTGGTGACTCAAGTTTCACTGCTGATGGGGGTAGTTGCCAGGCAGAATCAAGTTCCTTAAGCCGGGTTTCAGATAAAATGTCACTTTTTGTTCCCCAGTTTCTGCATTCAAATAAAACTAAACATTTTCACAGATGCAGCTAGAAGGCTGATTCTAAGTGCAAAACTATGACATTTCAACAGTTACAAAGGCATGTGACACCAAACATAGGTCACTTATTTAATCTAAACATTTTCGATTTTAGTGTCTTTAGATCCAGTGCAACTTAAACTGCTGACTCCATAGCTCAGCCAGTTTTGTTATAAGCATTGTTCTGGGCTCTTCATTTCCCAGATTTTGTAGGCACACAACACTCCATTCTACCAAATGTCTGCTGGTGTCCAGTGAGTTTTTAGATGTGTTGCAATGTTTAAAATAGACAGTTTGAGCCTGCCTTCAGAGAAACACAGGGTGGTTTTAAACTGCCGGCTTTTGGATAGTGGTGAGTACTGGTACTGCACCCATTTTTGGGATTTAAGAAAATGAATTCCCAACAATTCTAGGTTGCATTTGGCAATCAGCATTGCCATTCCCAATGGTTTCAGACTACTGTGTGGGTAGTCCAATGGTGGTTTTAGGCAGTTTCCTTCTGTGCCCATAACATCGGCAAAAATGAATGGCAGCCTATTTTTCCTGCATTTCCCTGTGCATTTTCTGGGAAGCTCTGGCCATCATGATGGTTTCATGTCAGTACTGCACAGTTTTGAGGTAGGGCTAGGATGCATGGGTAAATACATCCCACACTAGTAAGTCACTCCACAGTTTTTCCACATGGTCTGCATGTATAGTGGGACATAAAGTTTTATCCCCTGTCCGAGATGACTTCATTAGAAAAACCCACCCTGGTAAAAATACCAAGGATGGTCTTAGCCACTGCCTGAGCAGTAACAGTTCTCATAGGTATGGCCTCAGGATATATGTAAGCATGGCCTACCTAAACCAATATAAATTGGTTGCCTGAGGAAGTTGGAGGGTCTAGGGGACCAACCATGTCAATCCCCACCCTCTCAAAAGGGACTCCCACCACATGGAGGGGCACTAAAGGTGTCACATTCTTGGGCCCACTCTTGCCAGAAGTCTGACAAGTGTGGCAGCTCCTACAGAACCCTACATCAGCACCCTTCTTGGGCCAGTAGAAGTACAGAGGTAGCCTCTCTTTGGTCCTCTTGAAACTCAAGTGGCCAGCCAGAGGGATCTCATGTGCTAACTGTAGGGACTTTTGTCTCACCTCCTGGGGCACTACCAGTCTCCTGTAGTCTCCTGGGGTAGACTCAGTAGGTTCACTGTAGAGGAGGTCATCATCCCAGTAGAGCCTATTGTGGTGATTTTGCCGGGCCGCTTAGGGGAATACCTTTTACTCCCCTGTCCCCAGCCCCACCCACACAATAAGCCATTGGACTCCGACAGGCAAAAATAAGACACATAATGACCAGTATCGGTAGTAAGAATGATAAAAGGCTAGTTATAGGCCATTTATGTACTTGACATAGGTGTGTTTATATATATATATATATATATATATATATATATATACATATATATATATATATACATATATATATATATATATATACATATATATATATATATATATATATATATATATATATATATATGATACAAAACACCAAATAAACATATAGTTAGTTATATAGGAACACGGAAAGAAAACAACATCACCAGTAATGCGGCTGCAGAAGACACCTTCATCTTAGCCACTACAACACTGCTTAGTCCCAGAGCAGTTAGGCAAAGAGATCATGTGGACTTTTTGTTGTCCTTTTCTCTTTTTATGGGGGCATATCCCCGCCTCTTTCAGTTATGGCTGCCCTCGGCCGAAGAGCAGATCACAAGTGGAAGGGGTAAAGAGTGGGAAAAAAAACAGCCAGAAGTGGAAAACCCAGCTTCCCTCTCCTCGCATTCATTCCCAGGACCCCTTATCACTGCACCCGCAGAGCGCTCCGACTCCCTTTTCAGTTCGTCCTTCAGCAGACAATACCATAACTATTCTCCATAGTAAGTCCATTTGGCAACAATATTTATGTGAGCTTGCTTTGCCTTTGCTGCCAAGATGCATGTCTACTCTGCTGAGCTCACGAAAAACATAGGCTTTATTACAGTGATGGAAGGTGAATGTCCAAGATGGCTGCGCACCAGCGCCATGTTTTAGCTCGAATCTCGCATAAGCATTACACTCCACCCCTTGGACAATCAACTACCATAACCCGACAGAGGAGTAGGAGGCACCCATAACCGTCGGACCATACTCCACAAATGCAGAATGCAAGAAGCGCAAGAGCAAAGACCCACTATCAATGCAGAAGCACCAAAAATCCAAGCAAGCGCCACCTGCAGGGCCTCAGGAACCCAGGCAAATAGTTTTTCCCACCAGCTTCCAGCCCTGCTTTGTGTAACTTGGGCCGCCAATTCTTTCAATGTTTTAATATGCTTTTCAATGTACGGGGAATGGTCCCCCAAATCAAAACACATGCCTTCCTTTGTTTCAGAACCCAAATTAAGTTTTAAGAACAAATAATCTATCTTTGCTCTATTTAGCAAAAAATGCCTTCTGAAAATGTCTATTATCTAATAATAATTCAGTTAAAGCCTGTGAAGTCTCATTAAGACCCTTAACTACAAGGCGCGTTAACTTAATCATGGTTGTATAACCCCCAACTGCTAATCCCCACATCCCAATTATAGAAATTGCTAATGCCAACACTTCAGCCTCAGAAAACAAATACACATCTGAATTGCAGTAAGCCGAAAGAGCAGTATAGGAGGCAACACATGCAGATCACCTAACCATAGGTTCCAAAGGGAACATCATTAAACCGAGACAGGTCAAAGCACAGGGGCCACCGAAAATATTAGCAGGAATATATGAGTAAATAAAGTTACCACAGGAAAATAACCAACCCGGAGGAAGCTTTACATGATTCAGGTGACTAGCAGTTAACACAGTAAAATTACACAACATATTGTTGGATACATCCATACAAACACTCATGGGTCTCGTACATAAGCTTGTTCAAAATTTGTTCATTTTTCATTATTGTCCAGATCTCATTGTTGGGATTTGCCAATATGAATTGGATCGCAAGTCATTTGAAGCAAACATCCGTGGGAGCAATGTCATGTGCAATGATACGAGTCATGTTTTTCCATTTGTGGGTCGTGTCCGCGCAGAATTTACAGTATTTATAAACGGAAAAAAGATTTCTGACATCCGAAGGCTCAACCAAAGAATCATTATGCAGGACCCCAAACAACATCTGCAAGACTGAGCCTTGTGTTGGAATGGCTACTAGACATGTTGTAATAAGGTTTGCAGAATTATGCACGTCTGCCAGATACAAATGTGAGATGTTCAAAGCATGCTGCGCCAAATACACCCAAACGTTTTCCCTTTGCCTAACGAGGGCTGAACAACCATGGTGTGAAAAGGATGAAGACACCCCAGAAGGGGGCAAGAATAAAGCACTACATTGCTGCCCTCGTCGTTTTCTCAGTATGCCACGATCAGCTGCCACAGATGCATCATCAGGCACAATGCTGGCGACGGGTACATCAGTGCTCACCCAGATCCCTGAATCCAGTGGGAGAATGGAAACATTTGCCACATCTTTTGGCGTGTCCCCAGACCCTCCGGAATGCACTCCACCGTGCCTCACACAGGCACTCAGCATACTCAGTATCTAAAACATCAGAATTCAAAAGACGGAATATCAGCAGGGTACATGGTTCACGCAGATAACATTTGTCAGCAGGGATATGAGACCATTTTCTTTTCCCTGGTTCCATTGCGAGCACCACCCAATCTTCTCTGGCTGTAATTACATACGCCGGAGCGGGCGGGCCATTAGGCTTTTCAACCCATACTTGCACCTGGGATCATTGCATCTGATGAGCCAACACCCTTGTCCCCCACAAATAGTTAATATTGTGGGTAGCTCTCCTTTCTGTACCATGGGTAATTTGACAGGTACCAATATTAATTGGGCCACTCGATCCCCTTTATGTATAGGCAGCATATTTTCACCACTGTTAATGAGAATGAACTTAAGCACACCCTAGTAGTCTGCATCCACAATCCCTCCTAATACTTGAATGCCATTTAAGGCCAATCCAGATCTCGGGGCAATTAATCGCATATGTTCAGACAGAATTTGTACCCTAATGCCTGTATAAATCACAGCAATGCCTCTTGGTTCAAGACAAATTTCTTCCCTTGAATGCAAATCCACCCCAGCAGACTCAGGAGTGGCATGGTAAGGAGCAAATGCACCAGGAGATATTTCCCAGTATAACAAAGTTTCTATTGCTCTATTTGGTCTAATTTGTAGGGCTAGCGTTAACATGCGCATCAGCAGAGTTTCACAATTCGCAATGGGACGGTTATTCAGGATCTGTACAGCTTCTGGCACACGTTCTCCCCATCCCTTCAAAGTACCATCACCTGTTTTGCATAACTGTGCTTTCAACAATCCATTCATTCTCTCAATCAATCCTGGAGCCTCTGGGTGGTAGGGCATATGAAAGAACCATTCAATTCCTTTTGCCTGACAATAGTCCAGCACCACTTTCCACTTAAAGTGGGACCCATTGTCGCTTTGAATTTGCAGTAGGATACCATAAAATACAGCCACTTGATCTAATAATTTAATTGTGTTCAATTGGGTAGCTCTTTAACAGGGTAATACCATTAAGTAGCTAGAATAGGTACCTACAATGGTACACACATATTGACATCCTCTGCTAATGGGCACGGGACCAATTTAATCAATTTGCCAAATCTGTTTAGGCAATTTCCCTCTCTTCAATGTGCAGTGAATTATGCGTGGAATAGCCTTCTGTTTTTGATGTTGACACATAGGACATTGTAGGATAATCATTTTCACAACTTCTAACGGAATACTGATTCCCCTGTCTTGTGCCCACCTGATAGCCTTTTCTCCAAAATGTCCACTTTTCTGGTGGGCCCACTTCGCAATCCCTTCCAAATCATCCTCCTCAGTCCTTGCGTCCATGATTGCAATTTTTGCATGTTCACCTGCAACAGAATTGAACCATCTTTCTAATGAATCTGTTGCACAATGTGCATCTAGGTGATATACAGTTACTCTAGTATGCATTAGCATCTCGGCAATATCTTGCCACAATTCGTTTCCCCACACTTCTTTTGCATGAATTTTCCATCCATTCTTTTGCCAAGTCGGCAGCCACACCACTAACCCATTCACAACAGAACATTAATCTGTATAGATGTAACAGCTACCAGGCGCCTCTTGCTTTAAAGCCTGATATACAGCATAGAGCTCTGAAAACTGGCTACTCTTCCCTTTGCCAGAAGTGGTTAGTACCTTTTTCAATTTGAGATTGTACGCTACTGCTTTACAATGTCGCTAGACTCCCACATATTTAGCCAAACCATCAGTAAACCATGCATGTTCAACTTGTTAATTTGTTAATTCTCCATATGGGATCCCCCATTTAACCAGAGATTCGTCAATAGTCAACTCTTCATCTGGCACAAGGTCTATCAGCAGGACTCCCACCACTTGCTCATGTAATTTTGCCATGCCACTCTTCCCGATCTTGGCACGAACTTGTATGTACCATTTCCATTTGATGATACTACCCTCTTGTGCTTGACCAATTCGATGTGTTTTAGGGGAGCTTAGTACCCATTGCATGATTGGTATTTTAGGTTGGATCAATACATCATGACCCACCGTCATCTGTTCCGTATCTGAGTGCCAGTAGCATGCTAGCAGTTGTTTCTCAAAGGGAGTATATCTGTCACCGGCATCATGCAACTTCCGACTCCAAAATCCTAAGGGCACCCGTTTTCTATCCTGTGTTTTCCATAAGCTCCAATTGGCATAAGAATCCTGTACAGATACATTCAACTCCATTTCTCCGTCCCTCAAAGGCCATAAATTAAGTACTTTTTTAATGGTATCTTTGGCTAGTTGGAACGTCCTTTCTTGCGGCTCACCCCATTCAAAATTGTGTGTAACTTTGTAAAGAGGTGCCAAGATCTGTTCCAAATGTGGTATATGTTGTCTCCAGAATCCAAACAGTCCAATAAACTGTTGAGCCTGTTCTTTCATTCTCAGAGTTACAAACCCAAGAATTTTATGTTAGGCTTTTAGCACCATTTCACGATGTCCATTATGCCACTGTATTCCCAGAAAAATCAGTCTCTGCCGGTCCTTGTGTTTTGGCGTCATTAATTTCCCTCCATTCCTTACGTAAACCATCCATGATAAGTTCCAAGTGCGCTCGTACAGTGTTCTCATCTTTACCTTGAATCAAAATATCATCAATATAATGCACAATCTGTACATCCGGTTTGCCTGGAATTTTATCTAAGTGCTCTGCCACCAGCCGGTGACAGATCGTTGGACTATGCATGTAGCCCATTGGTAGACGTTTAAATGTATACTGCCTCCCATTCCAGGAAAATGCAAACTGTTCTTGACATTTGTCCGCAATGGGTACGGTGAAGAAAGCATTAGCTAAATCCAACACCGCATACCAAGTCCCTTCAAATTCATGCACATTTTCCACCAGAGTCACCACATCTGACACTGCCGGTACTAGCAGAGGAGTATGTTTGTTCAATTTGCGGTAATCAACTGTCATTCTGTAGCTACCGTCTGGTTTTTTGACAGGCCAAATCTGATTATTCCAAGCTGTGGTTACAGGACATAAAACACACATATTCCTTGATGGTTTCAAAGATTTCCTTCTGGCCCTTGGGAATTCAATATTGTTTCATGGACACTCTTTTGGTTGCTATCGGGACCTGCAACGGGGGCTTTTTTTAACCGTCCAACTATTACGTGTCTGCAAGTGAAAGCACTTACCCCAAATTGGTATAGCTTACCTCTTAATCCATGGGTCAACCCTTCCAAAATATCGAATCCAATAATGTATTCAGGAAGGGGAACAATCAATACTTGATAAGTATCCTTTTTTCAAATGAACTATTTTCATATCAACCTTGGTTTGGACTGCAGGGGTCTCCTTGCCCCCCGATCCTGTAATCATAAAATGTCTTCCTTTGAATCTAGAGGGAGGCCTCCGCCTCGGTATCAATTAAGGCTCGAACCTCTTGAGAGTTTTCCCGTTTGCCAAAATAATTTCACTTTTACATGAGGTTGTCTGTCCACCTTAATATGGGCTGTTGTTACCGGAGTCTGACCCCCATCCTATTCGTACTTGAAGTGCAAGTATTTGGATTCTCTTTCCACCATTGCACTCACCATCTTTCTTAAGTCTGCATAAGTTGGCTGAGAGGGGGCAGATTCATTGGTACACTCCTCGCCTCCCCCCTCTGGAGGTGGTCCAAACGGATCCTCCTCATTCTTCGGTTTGAGTATTTCCTGTCGTTTCACTTGTTTGTAACGTTCTTTCCCATCCAAGCCCTGTTTTTTATACAGTTGATACATTTCCCGCGTTTCAATCCCATCGATATCCCCCCGCTGTACTCCATCTTTCAATAGGGCTAAAAAACATATACTTTCTGTATATGCCAGAGTCTCGGCTATCAAACCCTTTGCCAGGAGTGTGTCTGTCACTACGCCCCTCCCTCTCTCGCTCCCTTGGTCGTTCCTCTGGTTTTTCCCATTCAACTAGGTCTACCAATTGCCTAATAGCATCCACCACCTCATCCGTTATTTTGCTTATCATTCCTACTAACAGGGTCATCATAATATTGTTATATGTCGGGGCAGTTCTAACAGAAACTGATAGGTTTACTAACCCCATATGTTCTGGAGTCTGCGCATGAATTGCCTTTCATATCGTGTTCCCTTACTCTTCGAATGATCTCCTTCAACGTATTCCACTTTCTCTACTCGGTCGGCCAATCTGATGCAAACGGATACCTGCGATTACAACCCTGGGCTGCTAATTGCAGGAGAGACATTTGCCCCTCGTCTCCATTGGTCTCACTGAGAGGGCCTACACGTAGGATTTCCTGTATCTGGACCTTCTGCGTTAATGGTAGAAACCTAGGAGAATCGGTCGCATCTACTAGAATATCCACTGCCCCTCCATCAAACAATCAAACCATCCATGCTAACAGAGATTTACCAGCTCTCTGTTTTAATTGAGTGATAATGTCCCCAACCTCTTGTTGTGAATAATCTTCAAGCACGGTCAAATCTACCACACCTCCTCCCCGAACCATTTGATGATGACCCATCCTTCTACGCACTACTGGTTTAACCGTTACCTCTTTCTGGCCGGGATCTGGTTTGGGAACAGTCTCTGGCTCAGAACCACTATCGGTACTGGTGCTATCAAATACATCTCTGTCCCATCTTTCGGGGTCCCAATCCATTCATGCGGAGGCAATCGTCGTTGCCACTTTCTACGAGTTCACCCTTCCCCGTCTTTTCCGATATTCATAGCGGGTAACTCTCACTGCCGCTCGCTCAGCTACTGCTTGATATTTATCTGCCTTATCATGATACAATTCCATTTGGAGTCGCTGCAACAGCGCAATCTGTTTTTCAGCCACCACCTCCTTTTCTAATCTTTCAACATTCGCTTGCAGGTCTACATTCTGCTGGTGCATTTTCCGAAAAGCATGCAACAGAATCCAACCCCTTCTTCCTAGAGCTGAGCGCTCTTTCCCCTTCTCTACTGGCACCTGTAATAGGCATTTTACCACCTTGTCCGGACTCGCCTCTCCTATACTGGTATCCCATGTCTCACTCAACCCCCCACCGCATGCCCATGTTTGTGCAACTTTATCATGTAGACTCTTAGTCCACCCCGGAATAGTTACCTCGGGACAGTCTCCGCCTGCAGAACTTTCCTTTTTCCTAAATAGGGAACTCATTGTATCAAATGGATGTTCCACTTCCCCTATGAACAATACCTCAACACACACACACTTTTTTTTTTCCAACAAAATAATTATTTTCTTTTTTGCCATTCCGAGTCCAAAAACTATTATAATCATATTAATCAAATTAGCAGGATTCCTTGGCACCAATATCAGCACAAGCACCCTGCTCACAGCGCCAAAATGTTGTGCTTTTGCCGGGCCGCGTAGGGGAATACCTTAGACTTACCTGTCCCCGGCCCCACTCACACAATAAGCCATTGGACTCCGACAGGCAAAAATAAGACACATAATGACCAGTATCTGTAGTAAGAATTATAAAAGGCTCATTATCGGCCGTTTATTTACTTATTTACTTGACATAGGTGGATATATATATATATGTATATATATATGTATATATATATATATATAGTTAGTTATATAGGAACATGGAACGAAAACAACATCACTGTTAATGCGGCCGCAGAAGACACTGCTTAGTCCCAGAGCAGGTAGGCAAAGAGATCACGCGCAATAATGGGGTCTGGAGCGGAGCATCCTCCTAACCTGCGAGATTACATCACCCGGGGATCCAAATTCTGACTGTCTTTTTGGTGTCCTATTCTCTTTTTATGGGGGCATATCCCCGCCTCTTTCAGTTATGGCTGCCCGCAGCAGATCACAAGTGGAAGGGACAAAGAGTGGAAAAAAGCAGCCAGAATTGGAAAGACCCAGGTTCCCTCTCCACGCATTCATTCCCAGGACCCCTTATTACTGCACCTGCAGAGCCTCTGACTCCCTTTTCAGTTCGTCCTTCAGCGGACAATACCATAACTATTCTCCACAGTAAGTCAATTTTGTCAACAATATTTATGTGACCTTGCTTTGCCTTCGCTGCCGAGATGCATGTCTACTCTGCTGAGCTCACTGAGCTCACGAAAAACATAGGCTTTATTACAGTGATGGAAGGTGAATGTCTAAGATAGCTACTCACCGGCGCCATTTGTTGTTTTAGCTTGTATCTCGCATAAGCATTACACCTATGCTACCCTGGCTCTTGCCCTTCCAGCTGGGAAGCTGTCTGCTGAAGCAGACCTTTTATAGAGGGACACTGTCATATCTCACAGAAGGAGATGGTCACAGGCACGTATGGCAGCCATTGTTTCTCCCAAGATGGTGGCTCCGGCAGGTTGCGGCATTCCAGCCTTGCAGTGGATACCTGCAACCAAGGCTCCGCCCCCTCAGCAAAGTTCCGGTTATCTGCCGACATGCACAACGCTCGAGTGCGTTGCTACTCCTTACAGTCAGCGCTCCGTAAGTTTGCCCCTAGGCTTTACTACTTGCTACAGCTCCCATTGTTCGATTCTAATACTTTTCTGTCTCTGTGTTTTCAAAGCTTCCCACCTGCTCCTCTGGAATTGAGGCTTCGCCGCGTCACACCCGTTCCCTTCGAGCCAGCGGTCGACTCAGACCTGATTCTTTTCTAGCCATCCGGAATCGCTTACCTTCATTCCAGTCGAGACACATTGAGCCGGCATTATCGCTCCAGTCTCTCCAGATATTACCCGGCAATTCACTCAGAACCCATTTCCGACTTATCTCACAAGTGGAACTTGCTTATCAGGTATCTTTTTGCACGCTTAGTTTAGCTCCGACGCCTTAGTTAGCACTGCCTTTTTCTCATCACATCTCTTCTTTTCTCTTCCGGCTCACAGCCGATTCCAGAACTCTCACAGCTAGGATCACACGTAATTTCTTTACGACTGAATTCTGCTCCGCAGGTATTTTAGATTCCTTTCCAATCGATTTAACATACTACGACATTTAGGAGACTCAATACCTTCAACCTTCTTTCTTCTATATTTCAATCATTCAGAAGGAATTTGCATTCTCGCTGTTCTGAATACCTCATTGCACATTTCCTATCTCCATAGGGTAAATATTTCCTTATCCTATATCCAGATCATTTCACCCCTATTTCTACTCCTGAACCTATTGTTCTATAATCTTTACCTTTCTTATTTCCTTGTTGTATTTGCATTCAGTCACCTGGAACCGCAACGGAAACTCACCTCATCCAGTGCAACATAGAAGATTACATCCACTGAGGCGATCAGGGTTTTTTACCCCACAGGGTTTCCCTGGAGAGCTCATTCCCTACTGATTCATTTATCTAGGGAGAGGAAGAGGTTCTCCAGGTGGCCACTCATATTCAACACACACATCTACTGGAACAGGTCAGTGGGTGCATGTTTAGAGGGAGAGTATTATTCCTGAAAAAATCCAATTTATGCAACAGTTATTACAGTTAGCAACGCCCAAAAGATAACCAAAAGGATCGTTATTACTGGCTTTCAGTACATTTTTTTTTGGAATCGTATTCTCCCCCTTTCCTTTTTGCTCCTGTTGACATGGATCCGGCTCAGCAGCAACAGTTGTTAGTGGCAGTACAGTCATTGACGGCTGAGGTTCAGGCACTCAAACAGGAGAATGCCGTTTTACGGCAATTCATGGGGAGGGCTCCTAGCTGCTCTGAACTTCCTCCGGGGCCTCTGCCTGGGGGACGTTTTGATGGAGATCCTCATAAGTTAAAGGAGTTTTTGGAGTCTTGCACGGTACAATTTACGTTCAAGTCTGCATTTTTTCATAATGATAGGGATAAGGTGGGTCACATGATAGCTCAGCTCATGGGTCCAGCTCTAGCCTGGGCCACCCCGTTGGTCACGTCAAACAATCCAATTCTTGATTCCTATCCAGCCTTTGATAATAGACTTAAGACCATGTTCGGGAGGCAGGAAATCACGGTGTCGACGCAGGAACAATTGTTGGACTTCCGTCAAGGTTCCCTTGATCTTATGACATATATTACTCGCTTCAAGCAATTGGCAGCGGGTACTTCGTGGGAAGATGACGCTTTGATTACGCTTTTTAGACGAGGCTTAAATGAAGACTTGAAGGACGAAGTCTCTAGAGTTCCGCGCCCTCCTAATTTGGCAGAGTTGATTTCGATGGTCATGCAGATGGATTATCGAATTTTGGAGCGGCGTCAGGAAAAGAAGCGACAGAAAGGTTTCAGGACTCTGCCGGATTATTCTACTACCTCCCCCAAGGGCGCTGCCCCTGACGAACCCATGCAGATAGGTGCGGCTCGGGGTCCTTTGTCCTCTGAGGAACGGATCCGACGTCACACTTTAGGGTTGTGTATGTACTGCGGTTCCAAGGAGCATTCTATTCAAAATTGTCCTATCATTCTCTCTCGGAAGCAGGGAAACGCTTGTACCCGACCATCAGGGGAACCACGGTTAGGGAATCAATGAGCGGTTCGCCACCTTCATACATTTCGCCCCACATCACGGACGTTCCTGATGCCCCCATGCTGGTTCTTAAAGTCTCTTTTTCTTGTGCTTCGTTGGGTATGATTGAAGTTCCGGCACTGGTTGATAGCGGGGCTGCTGGGAATTTTGTTGATGATATTTGGGCTGCTAAATTTGGGATTCCTCATACTGCTAAGGCTATCTCCATTCCTGTGGAATCCGTGGATGGAAGTCCGTTGGTCTCGGGACTCATAAAAGAACAGACGGCTCCCCTCCAGATGACCATTGCTTCTCACAGGGAAGTCATCATGTTGGACATTATCCGCACTGCACATTATCCCGTCATATTGGGATTACCTTGGCTCTGGGTACACAACCCGTATATTAATTGGTCAGCTGGGACATTTTTTCTAGGTTCTGTTCATTGTCAAACCCATTGTTTTACTCAGGGTAATCTTTTTTCCATTCTGCCTCCGCTCACCCTTGTGAACGATCGGAAACGGCTGTGCTTAATCAGGTCCGGGGAATTCCTGAGCCTTATCACGCCTTTCATGAGGTGTTCTCTGATGCTGAACATGGTGAACTGCCGCCTCATCGTCGAGACGACTGTGCCATCGAGTTGCTTCCGGATCAGCCTATTCCTTTTGGTCGCATGTATGTGCTCTCCGCAAGGGAGAAGGAGGTTCTAAGAGAATACCTTCGTAAGAATTTGCACAACGGCCTCATTGCAGAGTCCACTTCCCCTGCTGGGGCGTCCTTGTTTTTTATTCCTAAAAAGGACACTGCGGAACTCCGACCCTGTATTGACTTTCGCGGTTTGAATAAGATTACTGTCCCTGACCGCTATCCTATGCCTTTGATCACTGACATTCTTGAGGCTATTAAAGGTGCAAGGATTTTCACCAAGTTGGACCTAAGAGGGGCCTACCATCTAATCCGTATTAAGTTAGGAGATGAATGGAAGACAGCATTCCGGACGCCCTTTGGGCATTATGAGTATCGCGTTGTGCCCTTTGGGTTGTCCAACGCTCCTGCTGCCTTCCAGCGTTTTATGGACCATCTTTTTTCTGACATTCTCCTTCATTCAGTTATTGTCTATCTAGATGATATCTTGGTTTTTTCTTCTACACCGACCGCACATGTTGCTCATGTTACTGAGGTATTACAGCGCCTCCGTGACAATCACTTGATCTGTAAGCTGGACAAATGTGAATTTCATCAGGACAGAGTAGCCTATTTGGGGTATATCCTTTCAGCTCAGGGTGTCTCTATGGACCCCAGGAAGGTCTCAGCTATTCAGGATTGGGCTCTGCCAAATTGTGTTAAGGATATCCAGCGTTTCCTGGGGTTCGCCAATTTTTATCGGCGTTTTATTCCCAGGTTCTCTGAGATTATTCTACCATTGACTTCTCTTCTCAAAAAAGGGGTTCCTTTTCGTTGTTCCGGTGCAGCTGATGAAGCTTTCATCTCCTTAAAGAACTGCTTCATGACGGGACCTATTCTTCGTTCTCCGGATCAAGGAAGGAAGTTTATTGTGGAGTCAGATGCCTCCCATTTCGCTCTTGGAGCTATCCTTCTCCAGGAAGATGAACAGGGAGTGGAGTGTCCCGTCGCTTATATGTCTAAAACCCTTTCTCCGTCGGAGCTAAATTATACTGTCCTTGAAAAGGAGTTGCTTGCCATCAAACGAGCGTTTGAAGAGTGGCGACATTTACTGCTGGGAGCTCAATATGCTGTTGAAGTTCGTACGGACCATCACAACCTTCGGGCCCTTCAGTATGCTCAAACCCGGAATAGCAGACAGGCCCGTTGGGCTCATTTTTTTTCTCCGTATGAGATTGTGTTCACCTTCATTCCCGGCAGAAGTAACCTAAAGGCTGACGCCCTATCTAGGAAGGAATCTACTCAGTGGGCTCAATTCCGTGCTGAACCTTTATTTCCTAAGGCTCGGTTTGTACATGTGGTTTCCAACTTTCTCCAGTCTGTTGCCGATCCCACTTTGGTATTGCAGAATATAGATCATACCGCCTTTCAGGCCCTGGGTCTCACAATCAATCAAGGGTGTGGTTATCGGAATCGGAGACCGTTTGTTCCTACTGCTGAACTCCAGAAGATGGTTCTTCAAATGTGTCACGATTCGATGATGGCCGGCCATCGGGGGGTCAGCAACACTGGTGGAACTGGTACGACGTCACTTTTGGTGGCATAATCTGGTGGAGGATGTGCGGGAATATGTGGCTGTCTGTACTATCTGTTTGCAGTCTAAGACGCCTCGATGTCCTCCCTTGGGCCTACTCACGAGGATGCCTGTTCCGGTGCGTCCCTGGCAGTTTATTTCCACGGATTTTGTGGTGGATCTCCCTAATTCTGCCGGATGCACTACGAATATGGTCACCATTGACTACTTCACGAAGATGGCTCACTTTGTGGCCCTGCCTAAGGTACCTACCTCGGCTCAGATGGCAAGGATCTTTATTACTCACATTTTTTCTGTTCATGGCTTACCTGAGACTATTGTCTCGGATAGGGGTCCCCAGTATACGTCCAGGTATTGGCAACAGCTATGCAAGATTCTTGGCATCTCCCGTGCTCTAAGTTCGGGGTTTCATCCTCAAACAAATGGCCAAACTGAGCGTTTGAACCAGACTCTTGAAGGCTATCTTAGGTGCTATGTTTCGGCGTCTCAAGACAATTGGACTGAGTTGTTGTCCTTGGCAGAATACGCTTATAACAATACCCGTCACGCCTCGCTGAGATCCAGTCCTTTTTACTGCTCTTGTGGGTTCCATCCTACCTGCTTTCCTGTAGGGGTATCATCTGCGTCTTCGTTTCCGGATGTTGCAGGGCTATTACAGGATATTCAACTGGGACATCGGAAGGCACTGGCTTCTCTTCAAGACGCTCAGGAACGGGTTAAACGTTTTGCTGATGTGCACCGTACTCCGGCTCCTGTTTTTGTCCCGGGCGACAGTGTATGGTTGGCTTCCCGATTTCTCCCTAGACATCTGATACCTTCAAAACTCTCTCCAAGGTACTTTGGGCCGTTCCCTGTGCTTAAAAAATTGGGCGAGGTTGCCTATCGCCTGCAACTTCCTCCCTCTTGGTCTCGGATTCATCCGGTGTTTCATGTTTCGCAACTCAAAAAGGATGTGGTGGATCGCTTTTCTCGCCAATTGACTGTTCGCCCTCCTCCTGTTCTGACTTCTTCTGGTCCCGAGTTTGAGGTGGCTGGCATTTGTGATTCCTGTTATCATCGGGGCCGTCTCCAATACTTGGTGGATTGGCGTGGCTATTCGCCTGCGGAAAGATCTTGGGAACCGGCTTCTGCAGTTCATGCTCCCCAGCTGGTTCGCCGAGTTTATCGCTCTCATCCCGGCAAACCGGGTACGTGTGCCCTTTGGAGGGGGCATACTGTCATATCTCACAGAAGGAGATGGTCTTTGTGGCACCGATGGTCACAGGCACGTATGGCAGCCATTGTTTCTCCCAAGATGGCGGCTCCGGCAGGTTGCGGCATTCCAGCCTTGCAGTGGATACCTGCAACCAAGGCTCCGCCCCCTCAGCAAAGTTCCGGTTATCTGCCGACATGCACAACGCTCGAGTGCGTTGCTACTCCTTACAGTCAGCGCTCCGTATGTTCGCCCCTAGGCTTTACTACTTGCTACAGCTCCCATTGTTCGATTCTAATACTTCTCTGTCTCTGGGCCTCATCACGACCCAGGCGGTAAGTTACCGCCTGGGCCGTGACTTTACCACCATGGCGTAAACTATGTTTACGCCATGGTGGTTGGCGGACTTACCGCCCCATTCGGACCTTGGCGGGGCGGTAAGTCCCCAATCCCCATTTACCCTTCCCCATTCCCATTTTTCCCCCTTAGGGCATAATGGGAGTGGGGAAGGCGTTAATTACGCCACCGTAAATTACGGTGGCGTAATTAACTCCATGGTCCCCTAGCGCCATGGATTTTAACACCTGCTAAAAGCAGGTGTTAAATTCGCCATGGCGCTAAGGGACCTCGTACTCAGGCGGTAAGGGTCGGCGCTGTTTACGGCGCCGTAAACCCCTTACCGCCTGGGTCGTGATGAGGCCCTCTGTGTTTTCAAAGCTTCCCACCCGCTCCTCTGGAATTGAGGCTTCGCCGCGTCACACCCGTTCCCTTCGAGCCAGCGGTCGACTCAGACCTGATTCTTTTCTAGCCATCTGGGATCGCTTACCTTCATTCCAGTCGAGACACATTGAGCCGGCATTATCGCTCCAGTCTCTCCAGATATTACCCGGCAATTCACTCCGAACCCATTTCCGACTTATCTCACAAGTGGAACTTGCTTATCAGGTATCTTTTTGCACGCTTAGTTTAGCTCCGACGCCTTAGTTAGCACTGCCTTTTTCTCATCACGTCTCTTCTTTTCTCTTCCGGCTCACAGCCGATTCCAGAACTCTCACAACTAGGATCACACGTAATTTCTTTACGACTGAATTCTGCTTCGCAGGTATTTTAGATTCCTTTCCAATCGATTTAACATACTACGACATTTAGGAGACTCAATACCTTCAACCTTCTTTCTTCTATATTTCAATCATTCAGAAGGAATTCGCATTCTCGCTGTTCTGAATACCTCATTGCACATTTCCTATCTCCATAGGGTAAATATTTCCTTATCCTATATCCAGATCATTTCACCCCTATTTCTACTCCTGAACCTATTGTTCTATAATCTTTACCTTTCTTATTTCCTTGTTGTATTTGCATTCAGTCACCTGGAACCGTAACGGAAACTCACCCCATCCAGTGCAACATAGAAGATTACATCCACTGAGGCGATCAGGGTTTTTTACCCCAGAGGGTTTCCCTGGAGAGCTCATTCCCTCCTGATTCATTTATCTAGGGAGAGGAAGAGGTTCTCCAGGTGGCCACTCATATTCAACGCACACATCTACTGGAACAGGTCAGTGGGTGCATGTTTAGAGGGAGAGTATTATTCC
Organism: Ambystoma mexicanum; assembly: GCF_040938575.1. Taxonomy (NCBI): domain Eukaryota; kingdom Metazoa; phylum Chordata; class Amphibia; order Caudata; family Ambystomatidae; genus Ambystoma; species Ambystoma mexicanum. The sequence continues at coordinate 1,129,603,551 of NC_090934.1, read as the reverse complement.
TGAAAAAATCCAATTTATGCAACAGTTATTACAGACACTCTCTTTGTCCTCTGCTGAAGTCTGCCCTAGGAGGTCCACCTTCTGCAAGTAAGGTCTGCAGCTCAGGATGGTCTCTAGGATCCCAATCTCCAAAGCAGGCAAGGTTTTCTTCCAGCTCTGTGTCACCAGTAGCTGTTTCCACAGAATTTGGCTGGTCCTCACACTCAGCACCAGCTGGGGAAGGGACCACAGGTGTGACCTAGGACATCCTCTCGGGGATGTCTTGGTTTTGTGAACAGGTTTTGGTTTCAGACCTTTCTTCTTACCAGAGGCCCTGGATTTCTCCTTAGTCTCTTTTCTCTTCTTAGAAGTTGAAGGGTGGCATTCCTGTTGACTGGAGGCATTGTATTTCTCCTTAACCTCAAACTGGTCGTTAAGGTTGCCTCTCTGGCCAATCTTGTTTGCTCCTGCTTCTTTTTGCTGGGAGGCCTGGGGGTACTAGACACTACGCCAAGAGCTTTTAAGTCATTCCCCCAGTAGTTGAAAGTGTGCACTTGCCATTTGGGCTTCTCCCTCAGGGATGAAGGCCGAGGAGGCATTGTGGACCCCTGAAGGTTTACCCTTACATCTGGGATCCCCTTTCACATGATCTACAGACCCATATACAAAACATTTACTAAATGTTCTCCGGAATGTGGGTTTCTGTTGACCTCCCTCTGGTTTGGCACCAGAGGGTTCACTAGACCTACCAGATTTCCCATGGGATCTACCCTTGTTATGTTTGTGGCCCTCTTTTGGATGGTTGGAATTAGAATTCTCTTTAACCTCTTTCTTGTGCTGCTTCCCCTCTTCCTTCTTGTGAGTAGCCCCAGAATCCTTATGAGTGGCCCTGTTGGCTACCCATAAGTCAGCAGCTTGAGCTAGTTTTTTAGGATCAATTTCCTTAGAGTCAGCCAAGTGCTGTCTCAGGTCAGGATGGGGAGCAGGTGCAAGTGGATCTTGGTCACCTGACCTAAGCCCCGCCCACCTGGTGCCTTCCTGCCTGCCACTCTTTTTCACCACTTAGCAAGCCCCGTCCAATTGGTGCCTTCCTGCTTGCCGCTCTTTTTCACCACTTAGCAAGCCCCGCCCACCTGGTGCCTTCCTGCTTCCCGCTCTTTTTCACCACTTAGCAAGCCATGCCCACCTGGTGCCTTCCTGCTTGCCTCTCTGTTTCCCTACTTAAGGAGCCCTCCAGCTTCTTTTCCTTTGCAGATGGGGAGCAGGTGCAAGTAGATCTAGGTCACCTGGCCTATGCCCCGCCCACCTGTTACAGTCCTGCCTGTTGCTCTTTTTCACCACTTAGCAAGCCCCGCCCACCTGGTGCCTTCCTTCACCATCACTGTCTTGTGGCCAATGCTGGATTTGACTTTTATGGACTTCATTCATTCACGGTGTGTCACTCTTTCTCAACTCTCATGCTGGACTTCCTTTGCATCTTGTACTCATGGTGGCCCTGAATCGTGCTGTTCCCATCTTCATCTTGTATCCTGGCTTGCAACATTATGTGTTATTACTGACTTCTGCAATTGTATTCACTCTCCACTCTTGCTTCTCCACTCTTTTTGACTGCTTACTCTCTCTTCTCTCCTCCTTTCCCTTCTCCCTTTTCCTATCTTCTCCCCTTACTTTCTTCTATGCACTTACTCTATCAGAATTGTCCCTGGACCTAATATGATAGCAACCTCGTCTGTTTCCTCCACCCTCCCATTACTGTTTTTTTCCTCCCCACCATCCCTCCAGCACTATCTGAAATGTCGTCAGGCCTAGTATGATAGTCCCTTGTTTTGTTCCTCCCCTCCCTTTCTGCACCCCTCTCCCTCACCTTTTGTTTTTCTCCGGCTCTACCAGAAATATCGTCAGGCCTAGTACGGTAGTCGCCTGTCTGTTTCCATTTCCTTCCCACTCTCCCCCTCCCTTCCTTATCTATGTCTTAGCTCTTGCACTATCTGAAATGTCGTCAGGCCGAGTACGATAGTTAATTTCACATCCTTACTGTTCATGGCCTGTAAGAATGTGGTTGTATTTTCCCTTGTTCCCTCCCTTGCCTTGAAGCGCTTTGAAACACATTGTGTATAGGCGCTATATAAATAAACGATCATATCATATCAGGAGAGCAGGCATCAAAAATAGTTTCAAGAAAAAAAGATTTCTCATTCATTCAAAGGAGTTTACTATGTAACTCTTATCCCAACCTTCTAAGTTCTTCAAACATTCACATACCCAGGTAACGCAATGGGTACCATCAGTCTTTTTGAGAGTCCTAAACCTCTTAAATTACTGGGAAGGAGTCTTCCCAAATTTGGCTATTAATGCCAGCTTAACTAACTCATAGCGCCTTATTACGGGTCCGGCGGGAAGCCTGCCGGTGCTACCGGCAAGCTGCTGCCGGACCTGTAATAATTTACTGGCGCCTGACTTTCTGGTGCCACCGGGCTATTACAAGTACGGTGGCCGGGAAGACAGGCGCTGGTACATTTGTTAATCCCCATTCCCACAGAGCCCTATGAGACTGCATGGGAGTGGTGACACAGGAGCACCGGCACCGTGAGCAACGGTGCTGGTGCTCCTGTGACAATTCTGCCTACCGTGGCCACTGCGCCTGGCAGGGTCAGACCTGTCGGGCACAGTGGCTCCAGCAGGCAGACTTGTAGTTACATAACAGCATCACAACCAGTCTGGGGGAGCCTAGACATGAGCCATGCAATCAAATCATTCCCTCTTATTTCTCAGAGACTATAGGTGTATTCACACGCACTCAACCAATCCAACACATCAGGTTTAGGACCATACATACTTACTGCTTCTTTAGGCAGGCGAGGCCTCTTGGGACTAGTAGATCTAGAAGACCCTGAAAGGGCAGCAGAATCAAGGGTCTTTTTTTCATTTCCATTTCATGCTGTATTTCTCTTTCTCCGAGTTTCACCTCCTGATGTTTGCTTTCAGAATGTACTTCAGGTTTTTTGAATTCCATCTCAATCTTAGTCTCTCAAGTGCACAATATTCTAGGCTTAGATTTGGACCTTGTGGGGTCAGGATAGGAAGTGGCTGAGGCTCAGAGGCAGGCTGTGGAAGAGGGTTGCTCCCTTCTGGAGATTTCTCTTCCTCCTCTGACTCTTTTTGCAGATTGGAGTTTGACTCTAAACTAGCATCCTCATCATTTTCATCCATAACATTTTGCTTAGTAGGCTTTTCAAAGATATCTCATAAAGACCCTGGAACATTCATTGTTATAACCAAAAAGCAATACTGAAAGGAAATCAGGAAACTGACTAGGAAACTTTCCACTAATTAGGACACCCATACAAAATTGGGCAATGATATAGTCTTTTTCGCCTCTATTCCATGACCTTGGGATTCATTCACAAAGGATTCATATGTGTCCAAGTACATTGAAAATACAGCATTTTTTTGTTCACTTTTGTTGTAAATAATGCACCTTTTTTTGCCAAACCGTTGGTATCAGTCATTGTTAATTATTCTCTGTTTATGTACGTTACACTTTTCAACATCATTTCTTAAGTTTTTATAAATGAAGCATCTGTTTGTATGTTTAGCAAATAAATCTTTGTTTGCTACCAATTGTATTTGTTACTCAGTGAGCGGTTAACACACCCTTGACTTTAGGTTGGGATTCATTACTCAGCTGACCAACCCTCACATTACTTCACGGACAGGCCCATAACCCTGTATCTGTATAGCATAATTGCCTCGAGCTTTGTCCACTAGAAAGGGTACATCTCTTCATTTACATAGTAGGTGTTGCAGGCCTACTTCCCATACTTTGGTGATTTAACAACCTTGAAATTAGTTCACATTTTCTTCCTTTCAGAGGCAGACACCTAGCTTTACACAGAACCTTTAGTTGATCTACAGTCAGGCTAGTGAGGGCTGATTTATTAAAGTTATCCATACTAGACATGTTACAAGTTGATTTATCTTTTTGGTGGAGCTTAGCCTTGTGGCTGGTTTAGTTTGGCACAAGTAGAACAAATAGTCACTGTAACCACTCTACGCCAATCCCAACACCGCAGCCACCATTGTTGGATAAGAATTGGTGCGTCACACTGTGTGAGACTACACAAGACGTATCTGCTGGGTATTAGGTAACCCACCTTTTGGTATAGGTCTGTACTACACAAGTTGGTAGTGTGACTGAGCAGCCAGGCCTATTTCAAGAGGGGTAAATGTGAGTTGTAGAGCGGTACAGATGAAATAAGTCAATACAAGTAACCAAGTAACACCTACACTCAAGGTTTCAATCATAAATAGTTATTTATTTATTTAACAGCAGTTTTAAATAAGCTTTCTTTACGTTTGAATACTTTTTAATTACTTTTCAGAATCAATACAGCTGGTGGATATTCTTTGGATATGCTTAATATATTTCTCCTACACCCTGAAGTGAGTTCAATTACAAGGATAGTATTTGCATTTATAAATCACACCAATATACTGTTTAGACTCTGCGCTGCAGCAAGGAAGGGTTAAGGAACAGAAAAAGGTTAGAACAGTTTCTTAGAAAATGTGGGAACAACTGAATCCTCCAGTGAAGTCTAGATAAGCCTTTCCCAGCAGTAACAGTATTCAACAAGCTACAACCTATGGAGGGATAAGCAATACCAAAGTCAATAGATTCAGAAGAGTGCCTTTAGGGAGCCAGGACAACCAAAGTCACTTGGACAAAATCAGTAGTTCTGATGCACTTCTTGGATAAAAGTCTTGTGCAAAGTCAGAGAGTTCAGAACATCACTTGTAGGAACACAAGCAGTTAAGCCTGTGCAAAGGGTGTTGAAATCAACTCGGAAGGTTAAGCAGGTGTGAGTCTCAAGTGAGACCACATGGATAAAGGCAAGAAGGTAGGTACCCCCAAGCCTGAAAAAGTACCTTCGGTTAGAAGAAAGGGGTCCAGCTGGATTCAGTCTTGCTACAGCCAAGCAGACCCTAGTTCCTGAGCCTCAGTAGTGGGGACAAGAGGGAGGACGTCTGGAGGGATCCTGCGGCAGTACTCTGGAAGGTCGTCGGCAGCTATGGGTTGTCTTATTTTCAGCTGCACTTCACGGTTTCAGCGTTAGCAAACAGCACTGACGCAGAACGGTGGACACCGGTTGGACTTTCCTTGCTCCCTCAGTCCTGCACTCTGGTGAGGGGACTCTGGATCTGGAGTTCCTGCTTCTGGGGGGTCCTTAGGAGGCTCCTGGAGCTTTTAGCCAGATTCGTCCGGCGGCAGATGTTGCAATCGTCTATGGACACTCGACCCCTGGCATTGGGCATCTGCAGCAACAGAGAGGCATAGCCAATAGGGGATTGCGCCAAAGTAGAGTTTGTCTTTGGAGTTAGTTGGTCCCACTAACCCAAGGGAAGAAGTCGTCCGTCCGGAGCTTCCTGTTGAGGTGAAAAAGGAGGTCAGCACAGCAGCAGGGCTTCACCGGGCAATTCAAAGATCCAGGAGGTTGCAGCGGCTTCTCTTCACGATTTCTTCTTTGGATGTTTCTTCCAGTGGTCGACTCTGCCTGTAGTCCCAAGAACCTTGCCTTTTTAAGCAAGTTTTCCCCTTCATGCACAGCCTAGACTGTCAATCACACAGCAGGGTGGCTGTCCTGAAGGACTAGTTTCATGCAGGACAAAGGACAGGGGAGTGTCCGGACCCTCCCTCACATTCTGTCCTTCCAGACACACTGGAGCCAGGGGCGGGCTTCAGGGCTGAAGCCCGCCAAAGGCAAAACACACAAAGGGCTAAACCCCACCTAAATTTACAGAGTAAAAGCCAACAAAAAACGTACAAACAGAAAATGACAAAAAAAGAAGGCAGGGGCCCTTTTGACAAAATGGTCACCCATTGGTGCTATATTGCAGATGAGGGGTCAGCCTGCGGTAAAAAAGCATAATTGTAGAAAAAAGTAAAACACTGCCACCAGCCATTTAATGTAGTAAGTTTAACAAACATTTTTACATGAGAAGGTAGGATAAGGGGCTACTAAGTAACCCTCAGCACTCCACATAGGATGGTGTGTCCTGGACCTACAAAGCAAAAAGGTAAGTATAGTCAATTTCATTTTACTATTCTTGGGAACTGTAGTTCACCCAAGAAAAGGTATTTAAACCTTAAGTGACACTGCACTGAAGGTGCTGTGTGTCACTATACAAAATGCAGATGCCTATGGAGTTTGTCAGACTACAAAAAACAGGGAAAACACAAAATCCAAATCAGGGAAAAACACATGAGAGAGTGAGAAAAAGGTCTCACTCGCTCCAGGGTTAAATTTAAAAAGTCCTAAGTCCAGCAAAAGAGCTGGGGGTCTCTATGGTTGAAGGCAATTAGCACAGGAATGAAAATTCTCCCCAACATGCATTGCTTTATTGCCGCAGTATTTTCTGAGGCTTGGACTCCATGATTAGGTGTTTCCTATGGGGACATGGCAGACAGAAAATAGGCTTGACCACCCAGTGTATGGCATACAAGTACGGAGGTGTGCAGCTCTGCTATCTTTGCTGCGCAGCTTCAATACATGGTCGGCTGGCTTTCTGATGAATCAACACGAATTTAGTTTGCTGCGTGACATGGTATGCCCTGTGTTGCTCAAGGAAGCCCTGTGTGTCACTGATCACTTTATAGGGCGAGAGTCACTCCTGATTAGATTTGGGAGATAAGTGTGGCTAAGATCACTGAGTGCTTCAGCTATACAACCCATACTCCCCGCACGTGCCTATGACGGCAGACGCGGGTGCAGAGATGCATGAACTGGCTATTGCCAGGGGGTGGGATGAGATGGGTCTTACTTCCTGCGGAGATATGTACAAGGATGAGGTGTTTAGGGATTTTGATGACCTGGTGTAGACGTAAGGAACTCCCCAATGGTCCATGTTAAAGAAATTTGAAGCTTGTCAAGGTTGCTCAATGCAAGTAGCCAGGCTGGCCAGGGGAGCCAGAGCCCGCTGGACTGCTGACGCTGCTGTATGAATTGGAGGATGGCTGCCAGCCTGCATGCCCCTTGTATGGGTCCTTACTGAGTGCAGCATATGTGAGAAGCACAAGATTCAGAATTCAGTGGGAAATTGATTTGGGCCAAGACCTAAGTGACACTCAAGGAAACAATGTGTTGTTTTGTGCTCATAACGCGCTATAGTCTGCAGGCATCAGGGCGTACATGTAACAAAGACAACAACTAAAAATACTAACAAATCATGTATAAGGGATGGAACTAAAGAAAAGTGAAAGAGCTGGGCAAAGGTTGTCATTGAGAATGGAAAGGACAAGGCACTGCGCTTTGTTAAAAGGGTCTCCTGTAATGCCAGATTTCGCCTTATCCAGATCAACCTGCTACAGAGAACGTACATGACGACCAGCACAGTGGCCAAATTTGATGCTATAGCACCACCTACTTTTCCATGGTGTGGCTCCGACAGTGTGGATATAATACATATGCTGTGGTACTGCATAAAGGTGCGGACCTTCTGGCACCAGGTAGAGTTAGCCTGTGTTAAGGCTCGGGTCACTCGATATCAGTGGTCTCCGGTGGAATGTTTGTTGGGCGCTTATCCCAGGCCGGGCAAGTATAGGCATGTAGTCAAATCCATGGACCTGGCTTGTGTTCTAGCCAAAAGTAGAGTGGCCATGGCATGGAAGCAGAAAGGGGTGCCGCAATATCATCTCTGGCGTAATTACTTCAAGATATGGAGCACAGCAGAGACCACAACTTGGTATAGGGCCATGAGGGTGGGTATTCGGAAACCCACTGAAAACATTGTGGCTTGGAATGCACTCCTCCATGTTATGTTCTGCCCATCTGATGATAAGCCCCCGTGAATGCAGGGGCCCTCCCTCATATGGACAAGTGGCCTAAAGTGGGATGCATTAGTGATTATCCTAAACGCTGGAACATGTACCAAAGGCTCTGCACTGATTTTCCCCCCTTTGGGCACCCTCCACGGTGATGAGGCTATGTTAGCTTGCCTGTCTGGATATTATGGGATACGCAATATGGGATCCATTGTTTCTTTGTTGTGGTTACTTTTTCTTTCCTTTTTGCTTTGCAGTATTGGTTGTTATTGTTTAGGTTTAATGACAGGAGGGCAACTATGACTTTGTATGATGAGAATGCCTATTTACTGATAAAAAAAATAAACAAAAGGAGGATCACATGGGAGAAGATAGCTGCCAGGGAGATGTGGTGACCCCATCAGGAATGACGCGGTATGCTCCTCTTCCATGTGAAGAAGATCCTATAATCCCTGATTTCCATGGCATATTGTCAGTATACCAATCCTTTTAATAATAAAACTCAAAGACCTCTTCTTGCCAGACACCTTAAGCAGGATAACATTCACACTTCATGTACACATAATATTCACATAACATTTTTTATGTCTGACCATCTTGACTTGAATAAAAATCCACAACATTATAGCTTTGCCGAGTCTCAAGCTCCAATGTACTCAAGTCCCGTAAAACCTATAGTACTGGGACGAGGAAGAGGAGAAAGTAGTTAATGTGGACCGAAAAGCACACCAAGCTGAAAGTGCAGACTGGTTGTTGTGATACCAGTCAGCTGTGTAGCACATTTAAAAATGGTGTGCCTTTAAAAATGCAGAGCAGAAGAAGAGGAGCGATGCAGAGAGGTCACAACGGGAAGCAGAACCAGAGGCAGACACACACAAGCAAGCTACACTTAAGGAGGCAGGCATTTCCTACCGGAGTTAGAGAGACCAGGACGGCATAGCAGGTGCATAAAGGGGACTGCTGAAAAACCAGCAGAAGGCTGTCGGGAGCGTGGTCACCTGCAAGTTAGAGTGAAGTCGATGAAAAGATCAGAGAAGTGTCTGCACAGCGGGAATGCTTTCCCACTGAACGAACATCGTGGAAGCCGTACACCAAGGGTCAGGAATGCCAGAAAACACCAGTGAGTCTGCCCTGGAGTACTGGGAGGCCCGGGGCACACCCACAGGCATACAAGCACTTAGCAAGATGTTTGGAATACCCTCCAAGTAACATTGAAAGAATAGGTTTACACAAGTCTCCATATAGGGGAGGCCAATATGGGGAAAGTTGGAGTAAATGTTGTCAAAAGCAAAGGAACAAATCTTAAAACTGTACATTAGGTTGGTAAAACATTCACAAAAGGTTGTCTAAAAAAAGGATTACTTAAAAATATTATATTCTTTGTTAATTTTGAGTCTCACATGAAGGGCCGAATGCAGAAATGACATAGGATTCAGCGGAGTATAACATACTCCAAAACTGATCGGATTCCAAATGAGAAAATTTAGCATACCCCCTGCAATATGAGGCATACAAGGCCGTGCAATTGGTCAACACATGGTGGGCCGTTTCCACCAGTGCATGACAGAGGCCGGCGTCTCAAGTGATCACCCTCCAAGCCCCTGTGTAGGCTAATACCGGGAGTAGATCAAAGCGTAAATAAATAAAAAATCTAGTGAGTGCCGGGAATCGGAGCGACACTAGGTAGTATCCCCGAATGAGCCCTGTTGGGTGTAAATATCATACTTGCGTGTCTCTGCCAATCTGCTAAAGGATGCGATCCGATCAGCTGTGCGAGATTTGACGCTAACTTTGCTCAGAATAAGGGAATATCACTCTTATTGTGACAATGTAAATTAATATCGTAACAGTGCAGGTCCACTGTGGCCTCCAATTCCCTAAACCATACACTTTTTAGTCGACAGTGTGTTCCATTGTGGAAAAGAGCAGAGAAGGTGTAGCACTCCAATTATATTTGATCTCTTCCCATAACTTGCAGGCCGCAATTTTCCAGACAGACCGGAGTGAGTGGAGGCCCAATTTAAGTCTTACTGGCTCCACAGGGACACAAAAAGGAAGGTTCACAATTGACCTGAGGATCTTGGCCTCCAAGATCGGGAGCGATGAGAGAGCCTTGCATGGAAAAACCTCAAGGGCATACATAATGGTGGGTATAATAAGCACCCTATATGCATTCACAAGTGCTTCAATAGATGATCCCCCACTATCCAAAATGACCTGCCTAATGGCCAGCCACTTGGCAAAGGTTTTCAATGCAATACCCTCCTCCAGATGAGCCAGGGACGGGGAAGCCTGCAGATGTACGCCCAGGTACTTACAAGTGAGGACAGGCTCAAGCCTGTCGTTTCCCAATACCCAAGGGAATGCCTTCCTAGCCTTAATCCTACTAGCACAGCTCATAACCTTGGTCTTGGTGATATTTACTTGTAGGCCATTTAAATTTGAAAACGCCTGGAGTGCATTTAACGAACGCTGTAGCCCCAGTGCAATCCTGTCCTTCACCACCGTGTCATCAGTATACATGAGACAGCCTTTCTCTGTCAAAGCCATTACTTGGCGCAAAATTGTGGCCAATTTGTGCTGAAAAATCTTGTCAATGCCCCCTCCTGTGATAATTTGACCCTCACCCTATTGTCATAGTACAACAGCTTTATACAGTACAGGAAGGAGGGGTCTATACCCCATGCTGTCAATTTCTCCTATAGGTGGGAACGGATCACACTGTGAAAGGCAGCACTGTAATCCACAAAACATAGATACAATGGCATGCCCGGGTAAATATATGCATCCGATATGAGTGTCGGGAGAATCCAAATAGAATGGGAGGTGTTGAAACCCTTTCTAAAACCTGACTGATGCAGGCAAAGTAGGTTCTCTCCCTCCACCCACTCTGTAAGCAGCTCAAGAAGTAAACCCGCAAAGTATTTGGAGCTACAATCCAGCATAGCTAGAAGGCGATAACAAGTGGGATCCTCCCGTGGTCCCCGTTTAAACACTGGGATCAGGATTGAGCCCCGCCAAGAATCTGGAATATCGCCATCTTTGCATATGCGTAGGAAGAGTCTTTTTAATAAAGTAGCCCAGAATGGGGGGCTCACTTTTAGAACAGCATTACAAAGACCGTCTGGGCCGATGGCCCGTGAGAATTTAGATTCTTTATTCATGCCCCCTATATCAGCCGTCATAATATGAAACCAGACACAGGTGTTGGTCATAGAGGTTCTACTATCCATGCAACTGTACTCACTGGGAGCGTAATAATGTTCAGTAAGATAACTTCCCCAGGCGGCCTCAGTGACACAACAGACTTTGTGGGGTGCACCATTAACTCGAAGAAATCTTAGCATGTGCCAAAACCTTTTCAAATCATAAGTTGTTACCCAAGAATGAATTAACTGCCATCTGGCAGAGGTGTAACTTGCTTTATGCCCCTTTATCCAAGCCCGAAATTGCTTTTTTATACATGCGATTTGTTCAAGATAGGCTATAGGTTGGTTCGCCACATCACGTTTCATATATCTCAGTTGACTCACATGTCTCTTTTCTTGGCTGCAATAATCGCATCATAAGGGGCACCAGATTTGGTTGTAACAATGCACTTGGCAAGTTGCTTAAGCCCTTGAGGCCAATAGAGATCCATAAAATGACTCAGATCCCATTGACAGTGCTCCAGAACAGAATCTACTGGCGGATCACCCCTGGTTAGTGCCTGGTTAAAACCAGCAATGTTATAGGTAGACCAAAGTAGTCTGTTACCTGCCAAGTTCACCAACGGATTAACCTTGAGATAATCAGTAGGTTTGATGTTAATAATATTGACATTGCATCTTCAACACGTGATCACTCATATTGACTACCTATGTTTGCAGCTGGGGCGCAAAGGACCTAATGGTCTCATTTGCAAAAATGAAATGAATTCTACTACGACTGATTCCATTAGGCCAAGTAAGAATAACTGTGCGAGATCCTACCAGCAAAGGGGAATGATCAAAAATGGACATAAGTTCACACCTAGCCCTAGCACATTTATTTATATCTAGGCGCCCTTGAGCCCTAACTGAGGACGTGGGCTCGGCTAAACAATCCACATTAAAGTCTCCAGTAATGATAATGCCCCCACCCTTCACTTGTCCCAACCAGGTCTGCAAGAGATCATGTACATTATCCACAAAGTAAGGTGTTTTCAATCCCCCAAAGGGTCATATGACGTAACCACCAAGGTGCCCCCCTTACTTCCAAGTAGGTCAGGTATAGAAACGGCCAGACAGTTCTCCACCTCCCCAGTAACTAGGAAGGGAATTGGGAGTAAGTAGATCTAACACCAATACATAATCCCCCTTTAGGGCGACACACTGAGTGGGATGCGAAAGAACAAGGAATAGTCATCTAAGGAAAAGGGGGAGGTGAGCCATGTTTCCTAGAGACAGAAATGTGGATGGACAGTAGTACTTTTGCACCCAGGGGATTGGCGAGGAAGGAGCGGTGGCCCTGTGAATTCCGGGAAAGTAGAGTAAATGGTACCGGATCGCTCACTGGTAATCAGGCCGAAGTAAAGACATGTGCCCACTCGCCAATTAATCTACCCTTATGGTGTAAGCACCCCATAGCCGGGCCCTTAGACAAAGATACGTTGGGCCCTAGCCATGCGGGCCACTATATGACACACTGTCTGCCGAGGCCTGTGAGGCTTTGGAAAAAAAAAGAAGATATCCAAACCCACATCATAGAACAAGTTTGCATTTTTACACACACAGTCACCAATCACGGTGGAGGCAAATTTCAAAAGTGCCCAATTGGTAGCACTGTAATAGAGCGGAAGTTCAATGCTCACTATGTCCTCCGAGGTAAGTTCATAGAGATCCGGAATAAGGTGGAACAACTGGAATAACCGGGATCGATTAAAAAACGGGCTGACTGCAGAAGGTTCCATTTCTACTATCTTGATGAATTTAGAGTAGGCCCGTTTCCTGTCAGTTTTGAGAGATGTTCCCACTACCAAGGGAATCCGGATCCCGGGCTCCACCAAAGATTGCCAGAGTGTCCGGAGAGGGTTAGCCCTGCCCACCACCGCCACATCCTGATGGTGGTTGCATGAGGGTGGTTCCAGAATGGTGGCAATGGAAGAATGCCCAGTGTGATGCCCCTCCCTAATATGGACATCCACAAGAGCTGGAACTTTAGGTGGGCTTATGTTATCTGAAGAATGGTTCTGGGTGACCTTGGTGGCAGAAGTGGGGGGGTCTTTTGTTCAGAGGACCATGCAGTGTCACTTGACGTGTAGCTCCATCCGAGAGAGTGTTTACTGCCACATTTCTTCCAGTGCCAAAGGAGGCTGCCTGGGGGTTCATCAATATGTGCAGGGGGGCAGGGGAGGGGAGGCTGCTACCCTTGCCTCAGTCGCCCCTAGAGGAGAAGTAGACCCTACACCAGACTTTGTCCTAAGCCTTTTTTTTTCCTGGGAGAAGAGCTCCCGAATCAGCAAGGAGAGACTGCTCAACATCAAAAGCCTCCAAAGATAGTGGGTGTGATCGGGCTGTTACTGTTCAAAGAGGGGCCCTGCATGGCCACCGGATTAGGGGTCACCTTCTTGTGGGGCACAGAAATTAGAGAAACACTAGGCTTAGCAGGCCTAACTGGCCCAGCCTTATCCAGGCCGTTCTTTCTCTACTGTAATTCGTTGTATGATGTATCACTGATGAGAGAGGGCATAGTTCTATTGGTCTGAGGTTCTTCTTGTCCAACAGAAACAAGCTGGGCCACCATACGTTTAATTAATGAATTATCCTCAGCCAGTATAGAGCAGAGTAAAAATAATGCATCAGGTTTAGCTAAAATCAGCTCCGAATGGGAGGGCCCAGCGGGCCCTGGGGTCTCCCCGGGGGGACACTTGGGACTAGCCTCTTGGGCAAATTCAGAGTCACCCCCGACCATGTTGGGGTAGTATGAGCATTCTGGTGAAACCAGTTGCTCCAAATTGGGAGTGACAGATAAATTGGAGATCCCAGAATTTATTAGACAATGCTTCAAAAGGGATTGATTGTTATCAATCAAGAAGGAGCTTTATAATAAGTTGAGTTGACCGGGTGAACCTCGCAAGGCTGTTGCATTGAGCTTGGGCTTGACTCAGTAGGGTTTATGGCTTTTGGGAGGATCTTCTGGCACTTTGGAGAAAGACAGACTCACACACAACCAGTCCGTTTGACATATCCCAATATCAGGGTCAGGCACTTAACCTTGATGACTTGCACCTGAACCCTGTTCCCTTTCCCCACTGGGATAAAAGGCGGAGCATGAGAGAACCCGGCGAGCAAGGTGAACAAGGTCATCTGAACCAGCAGTGCGGCAAGAGAATAGATCCTGTGAAATTGGAGCGACCATGCAACCAGAGCAAAAGGGGCCAAGAGGCGAGAGAAGCGCTGTTGTCCGGCCAGCAGCTGAATGAAGGTTGTGCATACTTTTCAAAGGAAACCTCCCCGCTAATGCAGAAGGTGAATGCAGGCCCTCCTTCGGGTGAACGACTGAGTTGGGAGGAGGCGAGCTGTGCTGTACCGATAGCCTTGGATTCGAGGAAATGCTGGATGAATGGTATTGAGTGCTAGTGGTGAGTGAAATATGAGACCAGCTGGCATTATCAAGTGAAAGATATCAAAGCTTTTGATGAGGTTCGCAGGGTTTCTTGAAACCGCGAGTGGAAATACATTGTAACCAGAAGAATAAATGCAGAAGTTGCGTGTGTCATAGAAAACCGTGAGGGAAGCCTGCAACATTGCAAATGTGTTTTTAAAATTGAAATATGTGAAGAATAACAGAGCGATCTGGTAATAGAATATTACCTTCTCGAAAGGCTCTGCACCCAAAGTGAAACTGTTAGATTGAAAGTAAGATAATTGGAAAAGACTGCAAATAACAGAAGGCCTTAGGAGAGGCCGACCAATGTAAAAAAAAGTCAAAGTGGTTATACGAAGGTGCAAGCAAAGTCCTCGTACAATCAAAAGTCTTTGACAAGTGGGAAACAAAGTGAACAATTGTAAAGTAAAGCTAAGTGAACTATGTTGTAAAGGCAAGTGTGAACCCGACAAAGGGACACCAAGAGAAAGCAAAGGGGAGCGAATCCCGCATTGTGATAGAGATGGTAGGCAAATGCGAACCCGACGGAGGGATGCCAAACCAAATATTTGCTTAAAAAGACATTAAGGGCCCGATTCATAGAATCCAGCGCAGAACAGGCGCAAGTGCTGGGCGCCGAGAAGGAGCGTGCGCCAGCCGTGGCACAAATAAACAATTGTGCGACACGTGTATTCATGGATTTCCCGAGGCATTACTAGCCGTGGCGCAAGGAACATCAAGCAGTGCCAGTAACGCCCCCAACACGCCCCGATGTGCAGTAAAATGCTAGTGAAATGTCTAACACGTCGCAAGCCCCCGGCCGCACCCCAGCCATATTGTGTGAAAACTCTGCGCGTACCCTGGCCGTACTCCAGCACAATTGCATGAAAACTCAGCGCTTACCCCGTGCACACCCCAGCGTAATCACCTGAAAACTCAGCGCATACCCGGCCACACCCTATTCGCTCCAAATCAACCTGCGAGACCCACACAATTCCACTGGAAGCAGAACCCTCCTGACGGGACACCCCAGCCCCCATCACCTGTGATGCCGCCCTACAGGCAGCCCCCACCACATGCGACCCCCCCAGCCCCATCACCTTAGCCTGCAGGCAGCCCCCACCACATGGGACAGACCATCCCCCATCACCTGTGACGCCGCCCTGCAGGCAGCCCCCACCACATGGGAGCCCCCATCACCTTTGACACCACCCTGCAGACAGCCCCCACCACATGGGACCCCAAGCTTGCAGGCAGCCCCCACCACATGGGACCCCCCAGCACCCATCACCCCAGCCTGCAGGCAGCCCCCACCACATGGGAGCCTCCAGCCCCCATCACATGTGACACCACCCTGCAGGCAGCCCCCACTACATGGGATCCCCGAGCCCCCATCACCTGTGACGCCACCCTGCAGGCAGCCCACACCACATGGGAGCCCCCATCACCTGTGACTCCACCCTGCAGGCAGCCCACACCACATGGGACCCCCCTTCACCAGTGACACCACCCTACAGGCAGCCCCCTCCAGACCGGACATCACCTGCATGCTGGATGCTGAGATCCCGACACATGGTCGCTCCATCGATGGCGTGTCGACCACCTTGACAGCCGTGTAGTGACACCATCCAGAACCTCCTGTAAAAAAGAATATCCTGCAAACAGAAACAAATGCATACACCTGGGCCACATCCCTGAGTGTGGCAGCTGCTCAAACACAATTGCTGTATGCAACCATCCCCCAACATACACATCACAGAAGTGAATGGTAAAGTGAGACCCTGCAGTCCATGTGACAAAGTCATGTCAATAATTGCCATGTAGAAATCGTCACACAGTGACAGAATTCAAAGCACCCTCAATGTGTGCCACATGAACAGACACTGCCCAGGCGTGTCACGGCATGAGCCTCAATGAGCTGACATTACCAGTGCACATAACCTAATAAACACATCACTGTTCCTCCCATGTGTGAAGGACATGACATCTTATCAAATCACATGTCATTATTAATGTGCATATACACAAGTGTAAGTACCTGCAAAGAGTCCAGGTAGGGGGAAGACAGTGATGACAGAGACACGGAAGTTAATAGGGGAGGTGACAATGAGATGTCGTCAGTGTATGGGATGTGGGGAAGGCGAAAAGGGGGTTGGTGGTGGAGGGTGCAGTGCAGTACATCTGAAGGACATCATAACAAATAGAACAATTAAGAAAATAAAGAAACTGCGGCCAGCTGGTGTCAAGTCCAAGCCTAAGTGTAGACAGCTGGTGTGAAGTGCAGGTAGGCGGCTGTTGGCATACATAAAAACAGTCCAAGTTTGGGGGATGCCAGGGAGGCAGTGCAGGTGTGCAAGTGTCGTACGAAAGAACCTTTGCCCAACTTCATAGGGTAGCCTAGTGACCAATGTAGATTCAGACAGGAGTTTATCAGGGCAAAGGAGAACCAAAAGCACAAGCAAAGAGGAATGATGCAAGTCCTGAATGAGTGAATGGCAATCAGACAGTGTGCTAGCCACCAAGACTGCCGCATTGGTCTGCCGATGTGTAAAAACAGAGAAATTGAAAAATTGACTGCCAGTGTAACATGCCCAACAACACCAGAGACAATGATAACAGCACAGACACATGCTGGTGAAGGCCAAAGCACGACATATGCGTAACACTGCATCAAGCAAATCCTGCTGAAATAACGTGACCATTTTACACACTCATCAGTCAACCCACCCACCACCCTCCCAAACACAGTGAGGACCAATACACAGTGATGCTGCACATGTGAAAGCCAATAACGCCTGACCGTGCACACCCAAACTCCCCCTTCACACCCAACACTGGTCATCCACATGTGCATATGCCCCACGCAAATATATCGCAAACATGACAGATGCATGCAAGTAAGCACACACATGACCAACAATGGACATTACCACAGACAAGAAACCGAGTAAGAAACCCACAAACTGGCTAAAGAAAGTGAGAGAAATGATTACTGTGAGTAAACAAAATAAAATATATTCTCCAGTTGAATTCTGTTTATACACGGTGGTCGGTCAAAAGGCCGAAAAAAAAATCTCGAATAACAAAAATCTCGGAAAAAAAGGCCGAAAAAAAAAATATCGAATTTTTATTTTTTTTATATATGTATTTTTTGGGTCAGGTAAGTAAATAAAAGGGTTAAAATAAAAAAAAATAGAAAAAAGGGGGGTCGGGGGGGGAACCCCCCCATTTCGAAAAAAAAACGTCATAAAAAAAATGCGATATTTTTTTTTTCGGCCTTTTTTTTCGAGATTTTTTTTTTCGAGATTTAGAACTTCGGTATTATGACTATAAACCGTTTATACACATTGCAAATAATAAAGCAAAATATGTACATGAAGAAATAAAAATAATGTTAAAATGTCCCCAAAAAAATCATATGTACATGAAAACCTCAAAGGATAGAAAAAATGTCCATGTCCATAAAAGTCTTTTTCAAATATAATGAAAATGAGAAAAAAAAAACATTTCAAATTAACAGAAAAACAGAAAAACCAAGTAAACTATGTACAAAAAATATGGAGCAAAGTCCATTCTACACTCCAAATAATAAAAAGATCAAAAGCAAAACCACACAAAACATTTCCGATTAACAGAAAAACAGAAAACCCAAGTAAACTATGTACAAAAAACATGGAGAAAAGTCCATTCTACACTCCAAATAATAAAAAGATCAAAAGCAAAACCGCACAATAAGAACAATGTACAAAAAATCGAGTGAAGTCCAAAATCTCCAAATAATAAACAAAAATAACGGAAACTTATATGTATGTAACTATTTACAAAGGCAGCGGGCTAGTCCTTCTCCTCACCATGCTCCCTCAATGTCTCAGCCAGGGCATCATCGCACACTGCGTCCACTTCCCCTCGGCGGGCCTCTGCTCTCACCTCGAGGGCTTGCAGGGACTCCAACATGGTCCTCTCCATCCCCTCCCACTCCCTGAAAGTCTCCTCGAGGACCTCAGCCCACCTCTCTGCCCGACGCAGTGTAATCTCTGCCCTGGCTATGGTGAGTCTCGCCTCCTGTGTCTGCTGCCTCTCTGCCCCGATTTGCTGCCCCAAATGCTCCAACACGGAAGACATCCTTTGCCGAAGGTCCACATTGGCATCCTGCCTGACCCCCGATACCTGCCTCTCTGAGATGGTATGCCCGTAGTCTTGTAGCCTTCTACTCCGAGCCTGCTGCTGCCAAATTGCCCGGTGCCTGCTCGTTAAGGACAGCCTCCAGGATGATGACAACACCCGGGGCCGTTCTGCACATGCCCTGCTACTTGGTGCCTGCTCTCCCTCCATTGCCACAGCTCCTGTCATCGGCTGGACCGGCGTGGTGACCACCTGGGCTGATCCTACGTCGACTCCCGACTCTGGCAGGGATGTGATCTCTACCAGACGGGCCGCCTGGGGTTGGACAGGTACATAGGGAGCCCTGGTGGTATCTGGGCCGGAAGGCGCCAGTGAGGACGACTGGCACACAGAGGAGGAAGACAAGGAGGGGGCTGCATTAGTGGCCAGCCCATGCACCCAAATAAATCGAGACCAGGAAATGAGCTAACCAGTTCAGGAGACGACGGACCTCATTGTGATGATGTGCAAGCCCATGATTGGAAGCCTGCACATCATCACGAATGGTGCTTGTATGCCTCGTGAGACCGGCTAGCAGCGGTTCCACCCTGTCTCGAATGGCAAGATCTGCAGGCATTGGTGTTTCCGTTTGTGTGGAAACATCTGCCACCCGCGGATGGGTACGGCCTGGGGCATGCCCCCAGGTACATCATGGTGCAGTCGCAGGCCCAGGGGCAGGATTAGGCACAAGCACCTCCACGGCGACCTGCACTGCCTCCTGCCCCTGAGTGGACTGCACCAGTCACACCCATCTCATCACCCCTGCCAGGCCCCATGGACTGGGCTGATGCGGCCTCCTCCTCCTCCTCCCCCCCCGCTAACCTGGATGCCTCCCCAGCGTCTTCCGTAGTGGATTGCCCCTGTGCATGCTCACCTGTCCCTCCCACTGCCGAGGAGTCCACAACCACCTTCGCCTTCTTGGACCTCACCTCAGCAGCTGCGGCCGATGTCTCTGACGAGGCACCAGTCTCCTCGCTCCCCAAAGATTAAATAACCTGGGGCGTGAACAGGCTTTGTGTCTGTGCCTGGTGGAGGCATCCCTGCTGTCTTGTTCCACAGCACCTTCTCTGCCATCTTCTTCCAACATTGCTGTGGGTAGGGAGACATAGAACACAAACATCAGGGCACTGTACCTATGTGTGTTTGGCACAAAACATATGCACAATGAAGTGCACTGGCAAATGTCACAACCATCATCACCCTCCAAAACACACAGGTATGTGCAATTTACACACATGCACACACATGTCTGTCCTTCACAAGAGACAATCACATCCTTGGACAATGCACTGTCAGCACCTACAAATTGTGCATGCTCCTCACATGCATCATGGGGCATAAAATGTCATTCACACACATCACCTGGCAGTCCTGAAGCAGGGCACGGAGCTATCACATCAGAGTCCACTCAATGTAAATTGGGCAGCAAGAATCGAGCACACAATCAAATGCTCCAGTAAAATCCTTCCAGGAGTGGTGGACAGTCACACACTCACTTCTCAGACAAATGCACATGTACACCATGCGTGTCCATGATGTTGACGACAGCACCCATGTGTCACACCTCTAACACGGCCACTTCTCAGACACAATAATAAAAAAAATAAAAAAAGACACATGTAAGCAACCACGTGCACGTCGTTACATGCTGCAGCATATCACACATTGCAACAGTAACACCGTTGATATGAATGAACACACATGCAGCACTGTCTGGGACATGCACACAGACATCCGTACAAGAGGCATACCTGCCATGAGGTCAAGGTGCACACTCCAACCACACATCAACATGTACATGCACTGTGGAGGGCACCAACACATGGACACTTACCAGTCGACTCCAGACGGAGCTGCAAATCCATGACATGGGCGTGCAGCGCTGCATAGAACTGCCCGCTCCAGGACCTGCATGTTGTCAGTGTTCAACCGGCGCCCCACTTGGTTGACACCAGCCTTGAGGAAGTGCCGGGCCTTGTTGTGGGTCCTGGCTTTGAAGTCCTCCCAGCGCTTGTGCACATGGTTGTAGTCCCGAGGTGCCCCCTCCGCGTTGATGGCATCCATGATCTCGGCCCAGATCATATTCCGCCCTTCCTTGCTGACTTGTGTTGGTCCGTGGAAGAGGGCATCATAATGCCCCAGGACTTGCTCCACCAGGATGTCAACTTCTCTGGCACTGAAGCTGACAGCCCTCTGCCTCGCTGCCGGGGGGTTGCCACTTGCCTCAGAAGATGTTTGTCCAGACATGGCAACCCCCGAGGCAGGTGTGGGTGGGCAAGGTGGTCCTGGGGCTGGGCTGTGGAGCGGTGGTCTGGCACATTGGGAGTCATCTGGATCAGCAGAAGTGGTCACAGGTCTGACGACAGGAGCACTGGCAATGGCTATACAGCAGGCACTAAAATTGCAGGGCACATGGGCTGCAGGCACACACAATGGGCAGGCAGAAGCAGATGGCTCCTAGGAGGCAGCTCAGGGAAGTTAGAGGCAGTAAAATTGGCTGGTAGACAGGAGCATGGGTCTTCCGTGTTTCCTGCGTGGGCAGCCGGAAACAGAGTGACTCTGCACGTGTGGAAACAGCGTGTTAGCGTGAAATCAGAGAAAAGGGCCTAAGCACATAAGTTATGTGACACGTGCTGAACATTGGGCGTTGGCGTTCAGGATCAGGATAAAGTTGTGCGTAGGAGACCATCACACGCTTGTGTGAGTTATAGCAGACGGACGTGTGGACTTTGCTGATAATAGCGTTTCCACGCAATCTCTTCACTACTGCGACAGTGCAAGCTTTTGTTTTGGTGGGGGATTGGCCTCCGCGCACACGCGTATGTACTTTTACCTTTTTTGTGAGGCTCGCGTACCCCCATTCTTAACATCACACTACTTTATGTGTCCTTCACTTATGCATTTTTTGTGTTGCTGGGTGCCACAGCGTACTGCGTAACGTTTGTTCTTTTCATGTGGGCTACCGAGGGGTCGCATGCATGTATTTTTCATTTTTGGGTGCCTGTGCGTTACGCAGCCTGTTTTTTTTCCCCAGGGGTTACATTGAGCCTTGCTGGAGCACACTGGTACGTTTGACCTCACGTGCACAGCCCCCTCACTGAAATTGCCCAGGACAATTGATAGCTTTGCCTCCCATTGCACCATTCCATCAGTGCCATGTATGGGAGGGCAACAAGTGGGAAGGGTGGGTGAGGTGGACAAGGTGGCTGAGGTGTCCGAGGTGCCCAGGGCCATGCAGGGAGAGATATGCCCCCCACCCAACAGGGCCAGGGAGATGCAACTGATGTTGATGTCACCAGCACCGGGGTCCAGGAGCAGCAGGGCCATCTGCTGTCCACACCAGCCAGGGTCAGGAAGCTGCTGGGGCAGCTGCAGCACCCACCACCCAGGCTCAGGGTCCTCCAGCCAGGCCTGTAGTGGTCCCAGCCCAGGGCCACAGAGACCCAGGGGCAGATATTCATGTATTTAAGGAGAAGGGACGTGTGGTGAAAGGTCCTGGCACCAGCACCCGGGGTCCAGGAGCAGCAGGGTCATCTGCTGTCCACACCAGCCAGGGTCAGGACAGGAAGTTGCAGGGGCAGCTGCAGAACCCACCACCCAGGCTCAGGGTCACCCAGCCAGGCCTGTAGTGGTCCCAGCCCCGGGCCACAGAGACCCAGGGGCAGATGTCCTTGTCTCTAAGGGGAAGGGACGTGCAGTGAAAGGTCCTGGCACCAGCACCCAGATATGGAGACACGCAAGAGAACCTACTGTCCCAGCATCAGTGGGTGATGCCATAGCCCAGTCCACCAGTGCTCCAGCCCCTACTGACCCAAGTGGTCCCAGCCACTCAGGGTCTGCACAACCTTGCAAGAAGGCAAAGTGTGCACTAGCGGAACAGGCTCAAACCCAAAGCACGGCACAGGATACCCACACGTCGATGAAGAGGAGCTTCAATGATGTGGAACTCCAGATCCTCATGGACTACGTGCGGGAGTACGAACGTGACATGCTCGTGCGGACAGGGAGCACACATACGCCTGCTCAGCGTATGGCCCACTGGCAGCACGTCACGGATAGAATCAATGCCTTGGGCAATGAGAGGGGCACCCCTCCTGAGGTAGTGAAGCATTGGAATGACCGCCGCCGCCAAGCCAAAGAGAAGTTGGGTGTCGCCAACGCCTTTACTCTGGTGACTGAAGGTGGGTCACCACTAGAGAACGATGAACTCACTCCACATGAAGAGATCATTAGTGACATGATTGATGTGGAGGAGATCCAAGGTGTGGGAGACCTGCCAATTTATGAGGGAATGTCCGGTGAGTGGTGATGCGTGTGTGTCCAGGACATGTGTATGTTGCTTGGATGAAGTGTTATGATTGTCTGGCAGTTCTGCCTGCATTTACATGACTGTCATGGTGGACTGACACGTGCTTGTTGTCCTGCAGACTGCATACGAACGATGTGCTGCAGAACGTGACAATCCTCATCACCACACCTGCTCACTCCTTCCATGTCACTCTCTGTCCAGCCTCTCTTAGCCCTCTTCCTGCTCCAACCTGTGATGGTGGATAGCCTGTGATAATCTTCCACTCCACACTCGTCTTCTCTCCTCACATCTCTGATGTCTGTGAGATGTCACCCTGCCAGCTGCATCTCCTCAGAGGTATTCTTTCTTTCCTCTCCTTCCCCCAGCAGCTCACTGTCTCCAGAGGACTGGCCATTCCTATGGTGGGCTACTGCAACAGCCTCTACCAAGATTCCTGTGCTTCTACTCTCTTCCCTCTGCAACTCATCCAGAACTGGACTGTGGGAATTGTCCTTTTGTCTTGGGGCCAGGTATTGTATCTCCCTAGGACTGTGATGATGGCACTGGCTGCCAGTGGCTACGACTGTTCATTTCCAAACCCTGTGCATTGTCCACAAGGCCTTATAGGTCCTGGGGCTGCATTTCCTTCAACTCCATCTTCCAAATTCGCTTCTTTTCTCATGGTCTTTAATCATCCCTTTCCTACTCCCTCACGGTCAGTAGCTTCTCATAGCAATTAGTTGGTGGTCAATGTCTATCTTCGGCTGGGGCCTCCCTCTGGTACAGCCTCCCTGCCTCAATGGAACTGGAGGTGAACCTTCTCCGGGTCCGGAGGCACTTCTCATGCTTCCTCATGTGTTGTGCTTTCTCTCCTCCTCTCCCCTGCTGGAGTCCTGGATGACTGAGAGAAAGCACTAGTCACCTGCCCACACTCTGATCTACAACACGGGCCTCTGAGCCACCAGTTGAACCCATGCACTGCCTCCCTACCATCCCCCCACTCTTGGTGGCTGTTTCCTGTATCCCTACAACCCACTACCAGCAATTGACACCTGATGTCTGCACTTACCCTTCCACTGCCACCAGCCTGCCCCATTTTCATTACTGCTTATGTAGTTGTATTTTAATTGGATGCCGTTCCCATTTACTGCACTGTCCACTCCCACTTCCAACCCCAGGTCTCCCCTTCACCGTGCCTATTCACTTGCGTGATGGCAATGTAACCTTGCCTCATGGGATGGTGTGTCTGGCTTCACTCTATTCGACCACCCTTGCATCGTTGCACCTTGTGACACTTGTGTGTTTTGAGTTTGTGAATTACATGTCATGTCATGTCACATCCATTGTACATGGCTCTGGGAAAGTAGTCAGCAAATTCCATCTCATGTAGTTTGACAGTTCAGGCATGGCTATGCTACATGGCATCTGTGTATTTGCATCAGTGATGTTGGTGACTGAACTATGCCAGTCAGGTGCTTGTGTGTGAAGCAGGTGCTACATGTGGTATTGAGCCCTTCCACACACGTCCATGGCTGCTTTCATGCTACCCTTCCCTTCCATTGACACTACGTACATGCGGGAGTTTGTGCCATGAGTGACATGGCAGGTTAATGTGTTGCATGACAACATTGTGATACCTATGTGTGTGGGCTATGCTATTTACATAGGTCTTCATTTATTTTTCTGTCCATGTGCAGGTGATGAAGCACTGGGTGCAGAGGAGGAGGAGGAACAGGATACTGAGCCGCAAACGAGCACCAGTGGAGGATGTGGTGTGGCAGCCCATGCTGAAACAATGGTGCTACAGTCCATCCCGGGCCTGACTCAGTATGATTCTGCCTCTGATGAAACCTATGGCTCTGGTGGTGAACCGGAATTTGATTCCTCTGTGCTGTTGCAGGAGAGTGCATTGAGTGTGGGTGCTGTTGTATCCCAAATGTCTGCGGGGGGCCCTCACAGGGCCAGTCAGTGTTGGTACATCCGTCTGTGGTGGTTACGGCTGCAGGGTCACACTCCACAGTATTGACTCCCGGTCCTGGGCCAGCTGATCAAGGAAGGCATGCAGTCCTGCAGCCACAGACAGCGGCATCACATCAAGGGCCAGGTTCCCTTGGGCCAGGCAGGCATGGGGTCCGCCAACGCGGTGGCCATGTAGCAGCTGGCGATACTGTCTGGGAGAAGTCCATGTATACTGTTGCACAACAACAGGGTACTTCATATGAGATGTTGGCTCAGGGCATGGATAGGGTGGCCAATTCCATGATCCCCCCAGAAAGACAGGTGGAGCACCAGCTGCAGACATTGTGGTCCACATGCCACTCACACAGGCTGCACATGGAGGCCAGCATCAGGAGCCGACGGGCAGAACTTAGAGCTCTGCAGGCATCCCTGGTTGCAGAGGGTCGGGCCCACAGGGACGCCGTGAGGGAAGAGTATAGGTCCCTCAGAACACAGGCTGCACTCAAGGCAGCTGGCAGTAGACGGTCTGAACAGCAGATGCAACAGTTGACTCATACCATCACAGAGGAAATCTGTGCATCCCGTGAGGTGTTGCATGGGGACCTCCGAGCCATCATGTTGCAGATGCAATCATCTCAGTACTGCATGGCCACTGCCATGGAGGACCAGGCCAGGGCTATGTGTGGTGAACCACCCTTACCACTACCACCTTCTAATGCTACACCAGAGGGTGGCGACAGCAGCAACAGATCTCCCGATCTATGCTAGCCGTGCGGACCATTAACCCATGAAGGTTTTTTTTCTTCTGAACATCCACACATGTGGGTGTTGATGTGCACCCTGCCCATCCTCCCTCCTGGGTGGCCCTGGTCCACCATGGGCATTTTTGATTTTTGTTTATTTGTTTCTTGTCTATTGTGCATTTATGTGACAGTGTGTCACTTTGTGTGGCATCCAAGGGCATCCACTGTAGGCTCTAGCTGGACCCATGCAGGCTTGTCTCGTGTTGGTACACTCCTTGTTTGTGCCTTAGGATCCAGACACATATGCCACTCCTGCTTCCCCTTTCCATGGGCTTCCAAGGAGTGCAGCATGTAAAAGTAACGTACACAGAGGCATTGGGCTTCCATTATATCTGTGGGCAGTATCAAGTCCGACCTCTGTATACACCCTAGTGGGATTCATGATTGTTTGTCCAGTGCATGGTTAGCATCCCTTTTTGTTTGGACATTGAGATCCTTCCTTTGTTCATGTTCCATCTTCATGTATTAGCTTGCCTATCTCCATTATTGTTAGCCTTCCTGCTGTATGCACTTTCCTGCTCTGTTTAGTTAGCAGTGCCGCACGAAAATACAAGGGTGCCATGTGCAAGTTACGACACATTGAGGCACATGTGCAATTATGATTGGTCACTGTCAGACAGATTTACTCTTGGGTCCTGTGTTTCTGGTATGTCTTACTGGCCAATTGATGTTCCTGTGTACATTATTATTTTGATGTGTGAGAGTGAGTTATTTCTGAACTTGTTCAGTTGAGCGCTTTGTGACAGTGCTGTTCTGTGTTTGTCATTTCTTTGGGCCTCATTACGCGGTAGGCGGAGGACCAAGGTGCTATTAGCACCTTGGTCCATGCCGGTAAAATACCAGCACCGCCTTGGTGGAAAGGGGAATTACTGCCCTATTCCAAGGTTGGCGGGGCGGTAATTCCCCTTTCCCCCATTGCCCTTCCCCATTCCCATTTTTGCCCCAAAGGGCTCTATGGGAATGGGGAAGGCGCTAATTACGGTGCCGCAAATTGCGGTACCGTAATTAGCACCCTGGTCCCTTTGTGGGTTGGTTTTTAACGCCTGCAAAAAGTAGGCGTTAAAGTCTCCAACCCGCAAAGGGACCTCGTAGTAAGGCGGTAAGGTTTAACGGTCACCGGTACCATTAACGGTGACTGTTAACCTTTACCGCCGTCCGTGTAATGAGGCCCTTTGTCTCTTTTGACATTGCATGCCATGGCATGGTGTGTCAACCAGGTGACATGAAGTGTGGGAGGGTTTAGGTGACATGCCAGCATTTAGATGTGTACTTTGGCATGGTCTTGGTGGCATACTCCATCTTGCATGTGTTCCTTTTGTGCACACCAGATTGAGTTAGTTTAAGTTCTAAGGGATGCACACAATGTAGCACTTCAAAGGACACATTCTCGGGGTGGTAAGGTTGGGACAGACGATTGTCCCTTTGTCATCATCGATTGTCACCTGGAATGTGCCAGGGCTGTGTGCACTCTAGCAGGGGTTGGATTTTAGGTGAAAAATGGTGCCACAAGCTGGGTACGGGCAGCCTCGCCATGTGCCCTTTCCCCTCCCATGAGTAGCCGCCGTGCATGTGGTTGGGGATGTGGAGGCACCACCATGTTCACCGGTACACCACGCCATGTTGCAACGTTGTGCAGGACACATGCTGCCACAATGATCCTGCACACTTCTGGTGGTGCATATAGTAGGTCACCCCCAGAGTGGTCAAGGAAGTGGAAGTGTGACTATAGCACTCTGAATGTGCCCTCCACTATGGACCTAGTTGCAATATGGGCTGCGTTGTATCTTACCTGGGGTGGTGTGGTGGGGTTCCGTATTGGCGTCATCATGTAGGTGCTCAGAGGGTAGGCAGTGTCCCCTGTGGCGGTGACATGGTTTGTCAGTGGTGTGGTTTTGTCTGTGTGAGACATGCATGCATTTGCAGGGCCATTTGTACTCAGCAATGAGCCATGTGTTGCCATGCCTCCCAGCTTCCAGGGCCTGGTGTAGGGGTGACATTCTGAATATGAAACTATCATGGGCGGATCCTGGATAGTTGGCATATACAGAGGTAATGATTCCCTTGGCATCACATACAACCTGCACGTTGATGGAATGCCAGTGCTTCCGATTGCGATAGATGTGCTCTGTGGCCCTAGGTGGACGTAAGGTCACATGGGTGCAATCAATGACACCAAGCACTTTAGGGAAGTACGCCACCCGGTAAAAATCCTGGACCACGGCCTGCCTTTCTGCGGGTGTTCTGGGCATGTATATGTGCCTGCGGACTGAGGGGTGTGCATTCATGATTGCCAACACCTGGTGTAGGCAGCCTGACTGCGTGGGCTGTGAAATGCTCCCAACTATGGCAGTTGTCCGCTGAAATGACCCAGCGGCCAAAAAATGCAGTACATTGAGTACCTTTTCCAAGGGTCTCAGTGCTTGGGATCACAGGGTGGGTGATGTGAGGTCATCTTCCCACTCCGTGACCAGGTCTAACATGATATGAGGTGGAAACCTATACCTGCCATAGACCTGGTCATCAGGCATCCCCAAAAGGCTGGTCCTGGGTAACAAAATGTGGGCCCTGGCTATCATCCTCCTCCTGCGGTGTCCCACGATCACTGCTGCGAAAAATTGTACATTCATCGTAGCTGTATACGCGCGTTGGTTTTTCACATGCCCTTTTTATGCATTGTTTTTCGTACGCGGTGACGCTTATGCCAGCTTTCGTGTGGCAGACGTGTTTCCGGATTTGCACGTCTCTTTCTGCGCCAGTGAGCCATGTTCGATTCAATGAATACATGTTGTTAGCGCGTGTGTGGGCATTGCGAGTATTTTACTGTGGTACTTCCCACGTAACGCCCACATTTATGCTTGTTGTTCCCCATTCCACGTGTTCTGCCCCCTTTTTAAGTGACTGCGCAAGACGGTATGCCCCTTCGCTGGGAGTCTCACGCAAGACATTTGTAGTGTCGCAGTGACGTGTTGGACCCACGCGGGTTGCTCGCAAGTCTCCAGTAAGCCTGCGCATTGTGTTCCATGGATTGACAAACGGGTTTTTGCACGCTATTCCACCTTTTTTGGCACAATTTATTCCATGAATCAGGCCCTAAGAGTTTCTGAGTGTTATAAGGTAGTAGAACTGTGAAAGTTAACTGAACTGTGATTTGAAGGCTACAATTAATTCGACAGAGGCACGCCAAGTTGATGCAAGGGAAGGTGAATCCTGCATTTTTGTTAAAGTGACTGAACAGTGGTGTAAAGACGAAGGTGAACCCAACAAAGGGGTATCATGAGGAAGCCTGGGAAGAGGGGAATCTCACATGGTGAGAGTTTGAGAAAAGTCTTGTGATGCCAAGCAAAAGACATTTTTATTTATTTATTTTATTTTATATTTATGCGGTATAGTTCAAACCTGTACTTTTCTCACATTAAACCAATCGAATCACAATAAATACATGTTAAACAAAAGATAGATAAAAAAAATATACATTGTACAGTCAAATCTTCTACCGATATAAACTCTTAAAAATTCAGAAAACTTTTCAAATAATGTAAAACTCTTATTAAAATCGATAATTCATTAGTATTTAAAATCAAGCAAATCAAGCAAAAGACAGATTCTGCCTTTTCTGAAGAAACTGCTTCCTGATGCTTATAGACTCAAGGGGTGCTCACAGTCATGCCACTGTTCCACCTTGTCCAGTGATGTAACGTGGGGAAGGGAGTACACTAATTCAGCAGTCCGGAACTATCTAAACTCTTTTGGACATTTCAGTTTGCACTACACTCTTTTGTTATACATATCATTGGGCCTCATTACGAGACAGCCGGTCCGGAAACAATGGTGGCGGTAAATCCGCTACCACCATTCTTTCCGGACCGGCTGATTAAGAGTCCTGCAGGCGGGAGGTGTCACTCCTGCCAGGTCTGACCTGGCGGTTTAACACCACCCGCCTGCAGGCCGACATGGAAACACTGGCTCTGTCATAGACGGAGCCGGTGTTTCCATGGTCCCCATGCCCATGGAGTCCTATGGGACTGCATGGGAATGGGGATTAACAGAATTCCGCCTCCGGAATTACTGGGTCACTGGGGTTGTAATGCCCCGGTGATTCCGGCAATCACAGAGGAGGAATGGTATAACAAGTCCGGCGATAACCTGCCAGAATTTCCAGCAAGGTTACCGCCGGACTCGCAATGAGGCCCATTGTCCCACACCCTCTTGTTATATAGAGTAAGTATTTGGCAATAGGTTTATTAGTATAGGCCATTTTGTTTTGACACAACACCAATAGGACAGGGTTTTCTTTACGTTGATGGTTGTTTTCTTTACTTTGGTTGTAGCTTGCTCCCATCTTAGAGTTAGGCTTAGATTAGGTGTTTTTCTAACCCTTATACTGTTTAATAGACATCCTTGTATTATACTCCTTGTGTCTGTCGTACTTCTGATAACCATGCCTTCCTTGCACGTTGCCACAAGTCAAGGAATATTGATAATGAAGTCATTGAAAGGCAAGATCTGTACAACTCTTCATATATGAAAGTTTAATATGGGGAAGATTGGAACAACATTGCCATCAGCCAATAAACATTACTAATGAAATTAACAAGCAAAACATGAACACGCATCCATATAAGGGATGCCAATGTGGGGGAAGTTAGAACAAGTAGCAACTGAAGCCAATGGAGTATAAAACAGTGAAGGAGTAAGAACTGTGTTATATTCAAAATAAAAAAGAGAATTGAAAGGTTGTAAGAAGACATGGTGAAGGTGTTGCATCAGGCAGTAAGTCTTTGTGGGAAAGATATCTGGCAGGTGAGTGTACCAGCGACCTACCAAGCCCAGAGGGAGTGATACCTGGCAGGGGGATACACCAGGTAATCCAGACAAAGTATCTGAAAGAAGAAAAGACATAGTAAAACAAGTTCCTGGCAGGGTAGTATACCAGGAAATCCTCATCAATAAGTTGCTGAGTGGAAGAGGCACTCTTTTTTTGCCATCCTTACGAAAATCATAAATTGCTTTGAAAAGATATTCTCTGTCCTTCTTAAGAAAGGCTTGTACAGGAGAGACATTTCCAATGACCTTGGGGAGCCATTGTTTGGAAGGGATGGTGTTTTCATCATCCCTAAGGAAGTGCTAAACATCATTGCTTGAGTTGCCAAGCGATACTTTGCCATCCTTAAGGCATCGTTTGTTTGAAAGATACACTTTTCATATTCTAGAAAGTGTTATGTGAAAGAGACAGTTCTACCACTCTTCAAGAACTATTTTGTAAACAATATTTCCAGTATTCAACCTGAAACATTTCAGGGGAAGGGAGTCCTCCCTTGGATAATAGGACTGTTCTGTTAGATTTATATACTTTGTTTTTGTACTTATTTTTCTGAGTTCAAAGTAGAGAGAAGGACATTTTGTTGTTCATTTTTAGTGTGAGGGTCAGATACGTTTTGGACACAAGGACAGTTTGTTTAAGTTGTACAATGAGACACAGACTGTTCCCTAGTTTTGATTTCATAGGCAGGGAAACTCTCATGTAGATAGGGATAGGAAGGTCTTTATCCAAATCCTTTTATTTTTAATAAAATGTCTGATGTTGAAAACATTACAACGTTGTGTCTGTCTCTCATTTCTGACCCCCTCACATGCCCCACTTTTATTTGGATGTTAATAAAGCTGGGTTTTGCTTTGCACTTCGTCTATTTCCGCAATTGAGTCTGGTTTGATCTGGTTCAGAACCTTTGTGTAATTTTGCACTTTCCAGGCTGTCTTAACAGATGCTAGCAGAGATGATGGTTCACTAGAGTCTTCGGATTGTCAAGGGTTCCCTGCTGTGGCCAAAAGACTACAGAAGTGACCTGTGAAGATTGGTATTACGCGCAACAGAAAGAGGTTGACCGGAGCCCCTTTTTAGAAAAATCCTGTCCCTGCAGGACACCCCGTAGGGAAGACGGCAGCTGGCAGTTAAGGGAAACTCGATAATGAAGACCCTCAGTGGATCCACAACATGTGTTGGGGTGATCAGGAAGGATCCCCATGATTGTGCGCCGTATTGATGACTAGGTGGGTGGCGAGCGGAACATGATGTTGCAATGTCATATGTATCGAGCATAGTTGATTTTGGATGGGATATGTTTTTTAGTGTTACTGGTCTCTAGAACTGTTACATATTAGATTTGCAGGCACATAGAAATATACAATGTTAAAATTACAAATGCAACATGAACACGATCCATACACAGGGATGTTCTGCAAAACATGGACACTGGGAGACAGAGAGGGTTTCAATGAGCATGCAGATTGCAGCCTGTCCTTAGATTCCACAGTAAAGAAGTAATAACATTTGCAAAACACATGCACAGGGAAATATATAAAAGGAGTTTTGATCACACAGAGAAGCATATATAAGAAGTTTAATAAGACGTTTATGTGAATCTTCATGCAGTGGGGTTTTGTGATTTTATTCTGACTTTGCAGTTAGCAGTTATACAATGCATTGTAAGGCAGCTGGGCCATTCTGGTTTTTCGTGCTTGGGGGTTTGAAGGAGGAAGAATGAGTCATCCAGTAGAAGTTCAGCTTGCAAGCAGGACAACGGTTTATAGTTTAACAGTTTCTGTAAGAAACAAATGTAATCTTGCTAGTTGCATTGAAGTCGCGTAGAGGGGGTTGACAATTTGTTTGGGCCGGCAATAAAGATGCGACCCAAGGCAAAGGTGTCCAGAGTTCAATTGTTTTCACAGGGTGAAACTAGAGGCTGTACGTGCAGGAGTAGTGATTGCATACATTAGAATGTCTTAAGAGGAGCCAGGAGTCTGGGCCGGATGAGATCGCAGTCTGTAGTTCAAAGAAAACCTGTTTGTTCAGCCCTTGCTCGTATTAGTACAATATCTGATCGGACCATGTGCAAATCACACTTAAGATTAAAGGATCTAGGCCAGTTGTAACTAAGTAATGAATTTTGTTATATGTGAATGTTTACTGTACCATGATATCACAACCTACCAGGAAGTAGAGACAAAGGAGTGGGAAAAAATGAAGGAAGCACTGAGGCTAGTGGCAGAGGAGATAGTGCTGCTATAGCAATAAACAGTTAAAGTGCAGGAAAGGGAGGAAAGGCAGATAAAGGATGTAGAAGAAGGAAGGTGGAGGCATGGGTAGGTTATTGTGAGGTTCGATAAATCAGTTATCAGAAGGGTTGAGGTAGACATAGAGTGCAAGGAGACTGCCACAGGTACAGGGGTTGAGTAGGGAGGATGGGAGATGGCACCCTATGGTAGTGCTGATTATGCTTTGTGCCTATGGAAGGTTCAGGGGATGCAATAGCTGGAGTAGATGATGAAGAGGAGGATGATTGAGATGCCGAGCAAGGAGAGCAGGGTGTAGCCGCACTACTTCCCACTCCAGTAGTAGTGATAGGTAATACTCCATAGAATCATAGGACGCTCTAGGGTACTCACATGGCCGTAGCAAGTAGTAAGGGTGAGATGGGGAAAACTCTTGTTAAATCAGGTGTAACTCATTTCATTCACTCCAGAAGGGTCAAGGAAGGGCATATTATGTCCCGTGGTAACACATGGATTGAAATAACCTGACGAAGACACTCCCTTCACTCACTGTAGTAGTGGGGACGTGGATTTATGCATTGGAGAAACATACTGCCAGTGTCCTGTTGGCCATAGGCGACATGAAAAGCCTATTTGCGGCTCTGATGGGGGAGCGGTCAGATGAGCTTTGGAAAAAAGTGGGACATCCGGGGGTCCAGTTAGACACAAACAGACATGACAGAGCAGCGTTTAATAATTATAGGGCACAGGTTTGGGGGGCCCTGCGAGTTATGTATCCGGATAAGCCAGATATAAATTTGATATTAACTAAGACAATGAAATTGGAGGATGATCCCGCTGCACACATCCAGTTTATTCAAGAGATGTGAAGAGCAGAGACAGGAGAAGGGCGGGATCAAATTTTGTATCATATGCTGAAGAAAGGGCTCCATAAGGAGGTCCAGCATGATTTAGATAAGGTGGTAGGAATGGAGTCCAACAGTTGGCCGGAGATTCAAGCACACATTGTGCATTTTTGCAAGAGAAATGGAGAGAGGCAGTGTAGAGCAGGCACAAAAGGCAGAGGTTAAGCTTGTTCAAAAGAAATAGGCAAAGATTTGTTTAGATGGGGCAGTATTTACGAATTCTATGGAGCGACAGCAGGGGCAATCGGGACAACAGGGACACAGTGAACCGGGTATGACACAAGGGAGGATGGACAGGTATGTTCCCGGTGCAAGGCCAATGAGAGGGTTTCCAAGAGCAGGAGAGGATGTCCGCGAGGGAGTGGGTCATTTGGTGGGTTCGGAGGAATGGGTCTTTGTCATGATCCCAGCAAATGAGCACAGTTCCCATTCAGAAATACAAGGGAAGCAAGGAACTTCATATCAGTCAGCGGGTCAACAGTGGCTTCAAGCTTGGCACAAAAGGCATTTGTCTCATTCATAGCATTGCACCCATAGGCTCACATAGCGCTTACATTTGTTGTTCCTACACTCAGCATGGCTGCCGCCAAGTCCATTGTAAACTCACAGCACATAATACACCTACTGCAGAGGGAGTTACTTAAGCCCCACATCCGCTGGAGCGCTCGCTTTGCCTCTTCTCTGCTGACAGCAGGTAACGCTACCAGCGATCTCCTGACAGAACCTGTCAAATCAATGAAGAAGTTAAGAGATATTAGTTTCTACAGAAAATCAACCGAATTCTATAGTTAGTGAAAAGACTTACCAAACCGAAGTATTTCCGAAGTGTTTCTTCAGTCAGCTGTTTATTTTGCAGTCTCTGCATCCTCTGTCAGAAGTTGAGACGCAGCTGCAGCATCTTCCTCACAGCAGTCTTCGTTCGCGGTCGCAGTGCCTTCATTCAGAAGTTTCCTCAGCAGTCTTTGCATCGCCTGAAGGTACTTCATCTACAGTTTTCCGAAAACCTGCAAAACAAAAGGTATTTTCGATAATGAATGAACTTTGTGTATAAGAAAGAAGAAGTTTTACATATGTTGCTTACCTGAAGTCCCAGCAAGTTATTCTTCACTTAGTTATTACCGCGCTCATCTCTGAAGGCTGCAATTACTCCGTTAAGACGAATTCACGTTTATTAAACGTTTCCTCAAAATGAGTACAGTCGCATCCATACCGCAGCATCTAACCTTTCCTGAGAACCAACAACCTGCAAAATAAAAGGGGAACATTTAGAAAGAGAGATCTCTCCAATGAAGGCACTGCTCAGAATCTGAAGAACTATATATATATATATATTTTTTCACCAAAGAAACCACCCAAGATAACTCTAAAAAGAGGCAAGAACATTATTTTGACAAGAATCTTTTGAACACTGCAGCCTCTCAAGTTAAAAGCTTCCAACCAACGCGCCCCTGTATAATACAGGAAGGAGAGCTCCACAAAACATAAGCAAAGGTGAGGAGGGAGGGATTTATCAAAGGCACACTGTAATACAGTTTTTTCCCGCCAATAGAAATTACAGTAGTTCTATTGTTATTATTGTTGTTTTCACAGAATAAGAGCCCAGATAACAGATCCTCTAGCTGAGAAGGCATTACGCTCCCGCGGAGTCCCAGGTAAGTGTTACAGAATCCGAAGCCGCACTTAAACTACTCCACCTGAGCATAATGGAGGACACAGGAATAGATCATTTATCCCAGCTTTTGGGAGAGTTAAGGGCAGAGGTCCATGCAGCTAGGTCTGAAACCAACTCTCTTAGGAGAGAGTTGGTGGTTAACAGAGAGCGCACTGAGGAATTGGGTCGCCAATTGCTACAGTCCCAAGCAGGACAGGCACCACTTCCTAGTGGGGTTTCACAGGGTCAAATCTCCGCTCCCAGTCCTCTTCTACAAGTAGTTTTACCCAGGAATATTCCCCTAACAGCCCCAGAGAGATTTACAGGGGACCCACAGAGTTTTGCAGTTTTTATGAACCAATGTAATTTACACTTTCTATGTAGACCTGGGGTCTTTCCTTCAGATCAGGCCAAGGTGGCATTTATGTTGTCATATTTGGGGGGACATGATGTGGACTGGTCCATATCCTTGGTGAATAGAGATGATCCATTACTGAGGAATTTCCCTGGTTTTCAGCAGTAGTTAGAGAAACGTTTTGCTCATCCTGCTCAGGGTCAGGCCTTAGACAATGAGCTGCTCTCTTTATGCCAACGCAACCAAGAATTGTTGGCTTATAAAGTCTCTTTCAATCGATTAGTAGCAGAAACAAATTGGCCTGAGGAGAAGAGAACCACACTCTTTCATCGAGGATTGAGAGGAGAACTCAAGGATATTTTAGCGCAAGTCGTGAATCCCCCTACAGGTTGTGCCGAATTCAAAGACCTGACCATACAGCTGGATCACTGAATGCAGAACCGGTGCTCTGATCAGGCCAGATCAGAGGCTAAATCATTTTATGTTCGTTCAAAAGACTCTGGAACTCGTCCAATGACTGAAAGTCACCCTGAGCCCATGCAGTTAGGGGTGTTCAAGGTCCCATCTCTAAAGAAGAACGAAACAAGAGAAGACAGCAGAACTTATGTCTCTATTGTGGTTCAGCAGGTCATCAATTCCACCATGGAAACCAGTTGGAGCTGTAGACAAGGTGGACAAAAAAAATCACAGAAAATGAACAGCCGGAAAACTCCAACGCCCGACAAGTGTAGAGGTCGACTTGTCGAGCCAAAAGGAAATTCAGATCTCTCATTTCGTTGTTCCAGTCATCCTAAGTAGCGACTTTCAACCTTCCAAGATGTATGCTCTGGAAGCATATGTGGACAGTGGTGCAATTGGAAACTACATGGATTACGAACTAGCAGGCAAGATGGGTATTTGTATACATCCAAAGGCTGTGGTAGAAAATATCACTGCAGTAGATGGAACTCAACTAATATCCGGACCAGTGACGAAGTGTACTGAAGTTTGGACCTTGCTTTGCCAGGAAGGACATCGGGAAAAGATATAGTTTGACCTAATTAGTGCTCCACGGTTTAAAGTGATTTTAGGAATTCCATGGCTAGAGAAACATAACCCACAGATTGATTGGCATGCCAAAACCATAGTTTTCACTGAGGAATGCAGGACATCCTGCTATGTTCAAGGCAGAACCCTGAAGAAAGAGCTTCCAGAGATTTAATGTAAAAAACCCACTTAGGGTTGATAGGAACCCTTACCCGGAGTATCAAGACTTTCAAGAAGTATTCGAAGAAGAACAGGCTAACGTGCTGCCTCCTCATCGGCCATATGATTGCGAAATCGGTTTGATCCCGGGCTCAAAAACCCCATGCAGCAGAATTTACACCCTAACTGAACAAGAAAATATTCATTTAAAGACCTATTTAGATAATTAGCTGGCCAATGGGTTCATTCGGCCCTCCAAGTCCCCCATGGCATCTCCTCTGTTTTTCGTGCCCAAGAAAGAAGGGGACCTTTGTACCTGCATAGACTACCGTGCCCTCAACCAGATCACAGTCAAGAACCCCCTTCCAGTCATTCCAGTGTTAACGGATCAAGTTAAGGATGCCAAGATTTTTACTAAAATAGACCGTAGAGGACCTTACCACTTAGTGAGAATCAAAGAAGGAGATGAATGAAAGACTGCTTTCTGCACAAAGTACGGATTGTACGAATATCAAGTCATGCCCTTTGGATTATGTAACGCCCCAGCAGCCTTCCAGAATTTTATGAACGATGTTTTGAATAAATTGCTTGTTGTCTGCACCGTAGTGTACCTTGACGACAATCTCATTTACTCGAACTTGGTCCAAGAACACATAACCCATGTAAGAGCAGTACTCCAGAAACTTCGACAACACAAGCTCTTTGTTAAACTAGAAAAATGCTCCTTTAATACGACCTCAATGGAGTTTCTGGGATTCATATTGTCGCCTATGGAAATCGAAATGGATAACCGAAAAGTTGACAGAGTTCTAAATTGGCCTTCCCCATCATCAGTGAAACGAGTCCAAAGTTTTTTAGGATTTGCAAATTTCGACAGATGCTTTATTGCAGGATTTTCACAACTGGTCCACCCAATAACTTTGTTGCTGCGAAAACACAAAACCTCCACTTGGACCCAGAAGCAGAAGAGGCCTTCCAGACATTAAAGAAAAAATGTACCACCGCTCCCGTTTTGAAGCACCCACAACCTGAGCTACCATTTGTAGTGGAAACCGATGCGTCCAGTGCAGCAATGGGAGCAGTGCTATCCCAGAAAGACACTGAAACCGGACAACTGCATCCAGTGGCCATCTGGTCCAAGAAGTTCTCAACAGCCGCATTAAACTACAGCATCACAGACAAGGAACTACTAGCAATCAAACACGCATTCAAAGAATGGAGACATCACTTGTTAGGGGCCTGGCATACTGTTACTGTTTTTACAGATCACCAAAACCTGCAATATTTGTGCAACACCAAAGCCCAGTCATCCCAACAACTCAGTTGGGCTTTATTTTTCGTAGAATATGATTTTGTCATCACTTATCGCCCAGGGGTACGTTATGGCAAGGCGGATGCCCTGCCAAGGATTGGAGAAAGGGAAGAGATTCAAGGCACAACAGAACCTGCAAACATAATTCCAGAAGAGAAGATACTGGGAGTCACTGGATCCTCTGAAGATTTGAAGGAACAAATTCTACTTAACATGACCACTTCAGAATTAGACGCTTGGGAGTCAAGAGAACCTACGTTTTGTCTTCAAGAAGGTCTACCTTATTTTCAGAGTCGACTTTACCTACCCCATCAGGAGTTGCAAAAGAAAGTTATGGCAGACTACAATGGAGCTGAACCAAACAAAGACCATACGTTGCCATGTGGTAACCCCCATATGCACTCCTAAGGGCTCTAACAAAACCCAAATTCGATAAGATGGTCTGTCAACAAGTGCCCAGCAAAAATAGCTGCTTCATTGAAGCAGACCCCAATAAATGTTCAATATGCAACTCTCATAAATCAGACATTTAAATGTGAACCATATTCATATTCAAAATCACAACATGAACATTTAAGGTCAAAAAGTTTAAAACCAAAAAAAAATTCAAGAACAGTTTTGTTAGAAATTCTTTCTTAAAGAAAAAAGAAACAAAATGTTGACAGCATCTGGATTCAAACATAAGTAATCCCAAAATTACAGTGTGTAAACCATCATAGTCAAAGCAACAAACACATGTAACTCAAATTCCTTTTATAACACAGCTGAATCGCAGGAGAATACTCCTTATCCCTGTATTCAGTATCTATAGAATTCGCAAGAGCTCCCAATGAATTTATGGTACCCTAAAGCGGATACTCAGTGGGCAGTATTTCTCAATAGTCCAAATAGCTCCTTTGAAGAAAGTACATAGCCAACGCGTTTCGCATTATACAAAATCCATCCTCAGGGCAAGGAAAGCTATCTGTTCACTGCTGCACATCGACCTACGCACGTAACTAAAAAATGTATAAATAAATGTATATCAATGAACGTGCTCTTCAATCTAAAGGTAGCTGTAGTCTAATTGAAAGATAAAGAAGCACTAACCTTCATGCTTCATATACCATATTCAATTGAGGTGAAACCCTGTTAATAAAAAGAGAGAACTGATATTAACTACTACTGTTCACTAATGACTTGAAACCACATAAGGAGCCCAAAGGCTACAAAAGGTGCATCTTGAAAGAGCTACTAATTACACCATACTGCAAAAATTCCTCTGAGGTATAGCTAATCACTAAAGGCTTAAAGCAGACAATTGCTCAGACAATATAGAA
Source organism: Ambystoma mexicanum (assembly GCF_040938575.1). Lineage (NCBI taxonomy): Eukaryota > Metazoa > Chordata > Amphibia > Caudata > Ambystomatidae > Ambystoma > Ambystoma mexicanum. The sequence continues at coordinate 1,129,564,159 of NC_090934.1, read as the reverse complement.
GCTGCATTGGGTTCTGCATGTATACTGACCCAGTATGGGAAGTAAATCCACACCACTGTAGGAAATGTAGAATAGTCAGACGGTTAGCAACAACTGGAAAGAACTGGAAAAAACCCAGAAAAGGGGCAAAGATTGAGCCATAAATACAAACACATTGCTAGTCAATGCCATAGCAGATCTCAAGGCGATGTAACCCTGCAAACCCTGGGCACCGTCTGAGAAAACCTGTCCCCATGCCTTCAGCGAACTCGTTAATATCAGTACGTACACACTTTAACAGACTCAATGCGGCTGACACACGTCTCCGCTGTAAAGACTTACTAGATTCACGGCATGAAAAGCTCCAAGGGACACAACCGGCCTGCAAGTAAACGCACAGCCGGTTGTCGGAAAACTAAATAGGTTCTCGTAGCAGCCCCGCGCATACGTGCCATCTTGGTGTGGGCCTAATCTGTCAGCCGCGTCAGACCCAACGGGTACTGAAGTGCCATAGGGGAAAACGCTGTGACAATAAGTAAATAAACATAACAATAAAGAGCAGGAGTACTATTGAACAGCAATAAATGGAGTTTCAAATGTTGTAGGCCCGCCTCGGGTCACCGGGGCGGGCCTCAGATGGTGTCGGGGCCTCCCGACACCGGACCAGGAGCTGCGATCACGCAGCTAATGATAGGCAGGGATCACCCTGCCTTAGCCAGATCACCGGCCTCTGTGGTGATAGCTGGGAGCACCCAGCATAGGGGCGCCGTGGCGTGGGGGCACCCAGGCCAAACAGCGCACGAGGCCACGAACACGTGGCAAGCCCTTCCCCCAATAACGGACATGCAGACACGAGTTGCCACTTCCTGGGGCTCTGCTGCACTGCCCTCGCTGTGCCAGCAGAGCCCCTTTTATTAAGCGAGCGTCATGACGAAGTCATGACGCTCACATCACAGGAACACTAGACCACCACACAACATCCCTCCTTTATTATAAACAAACAAAACCAAAAGAAACCCACCGCAAATAAAACACTATCCAGGGTTACACTTGGTGCCTTCTAGTCCACGCACCCTCTGTGTCCCCACATCATCACAGCAAACATTGGGTGCATTCCAGTCCGTGCACCACCTAAGATCTACTGACAATTCGCACATTTTAACACTGCAAACCAACAGGTGTGTTCCAGTCCGCACACCACGTGGCCTGACGGCGGGCCGCCTGAGCTTAGAAAATCCCGGGATCAAACTAGCCACTGGCGCTGCTGCAGGACAGGAAGAATACATTTTCTTCATCTTCCTCCTCTCCGGCATCGTAGTATACTCCTCTGAGACCCTCAGCCACCTGGACCGCCGCCACTCTGGGGTTCTTTCTCCCCTTCAGCTCACTCCCTCCCGCTGCCGCCACCAGGCTGGCTGGAGTTGGAGCTAGACACACCCGTGCAAAGTGATCTGCTTTCCCGCACCGTCCACAGATGTGCCCTTTCGCCGGGCATTCCTGCAGGTGTGGAAGATCCCACCCGCACTGATGACACATGGTGGCATTGGGGTCTCTCCTTGGCCAATCTCCCCTCCTCATCGGTTTTCCTCCTTGCCACTTGCCGACAGCTGCCACCTCCTCAATTTTCACTCGCTGCATGGGGGCCTCCAACTTGAGATGGTGCCTGGAAGAGTCCATAACTGAGGCCTGCACCTCTGCCAGTTCCTCGGCCCGACCGAGGTCTAGTATTCGGTCGATGGTCAGCGTCGGGTACCTCAGGACTTGTTTGCGTAACTTCGAGGAGCTGCAGCCATAGATGATTTGGGCTCTGATCTCCTCCCCCTCGAGGTTTCCCAGGTCACAGGACAGTGCAATGCCACACAGCTTCCCATGGAATGCATCGAGGCTCTCCCCTTCCTCCTGCCTCGCACACCTCATCCTGAACCGTTCGTAGTCCCTGTTGACCATGGGCCAAAAATACTCATTCAGGGATGCGATGGCTGCACTGTATGACTGATCTCTGGGCGTTAACGTCTTGAACAACCTCTGAACGGCCAGCCCGGCCGAGTACAGGAGCGTTGGGCGTTTGGCTGTTTCCTTCATCTCGACTGCAGCGAAGTACAACTCCAGGTTCTCCACCCAGGCCACCCACCGGGCCCCCAGACTTGCAGGCGCACCGAGGACATCGAAATGGGGTATTGGTGCCAACTGACCCCAACATGTTGAGGGGTGCCCGCCCTTGCTGGGCTTCAAGTAGTGTGACCCTTTAGGGGAATGGCTTTTGACGGTGGCAGAGGTGTCCAGATGGGGGCAGCCCGTCAAGGCAACACACTAGGCGAGTTCCCCCCGTTGCTGTCGCTATAGGCCCCTCCCTCAGCGCTCACTGATCATGGGCCTCAGTAACGCTGCCCAGCAGGTCTTTTCCAGCAGGAACACGAGCACTCCAACAGGAGCCGCTACCCCTGAGGCGGAAGGCAATCACAGGCAACAGGGCAGATGGACATGGAATGGCTTTCTGTCGTCACTACTGCCCTGTCTACCACTCACCAGTTGTTCTGGGGCCTGAAATGAGGCCCTTTTCTTTGTCCTGGGGCTACGCAGAGACCAGGCCCCGCCCCTTCTCGTGAGCGAAGTGGAGATGGCTTAGCCCCGCTCTGTCACTGGGGCAACGATAGATATTGCACACCACCCCTTCTCAACTACTTGTAGACGAGGTGAGCAGCTGCCCATCATCCGTTTTTTTTTTTTTCCACACAAACGTTTTTCACCCGTTGGCAGCCCGGGGCTCAGCGGGTGTGTTCGCCGCTCTGATGAAGCTCACAGGTGAGCCACGGGCGGGGCTCCAGGCTCCGCCCCCTTCCTTTGTTCTCGGCCTGGGCACCCTTCGGCTCACCCACCGGGCCGTACTGCACCCGCTTTTCTTTTTTCTGTTTTCAAGAAGGACGGCCGCACTGTGCACATCCCGCCACGCGAATCCGTCCTTGTTGGCACCGCTGCGGGCACCAGGCGACCAGTGCAGGAGCACCCCTGCAGGTCCCGGGGCCACCCGCAACGCTGCCGCTCCCCACATGTTCCTTCCCCACGGCCGCCAACTGCGGCCGTGTGCGCGGGTCTTTTCTTTGCCCGCCGCGAGTCCCAGCAGGCGGGCGCAACTTCCTCGACGCCAATGTTATAGGTCACCGGGGCGGGCCTCAGATGGCGTCGGGGCCTCCCGACACCAGACCAGGAGCTGCGATCACGCCAGATCACCGGCCTCTGTGGTGATAGCTGGGTGCACCCAGCATAGGGGCGCCGTGGCGTGGGGGCACCCAGGCCAAACATCAGACGAGGCCACAAACAAGTGGCAGGCCCTTCCCCAATAACAGACACACAGACACGAGTTGCCACTTCCTGGGGCTCTGCTGCACTGCCCTCGCTGTGCCAACAGAGCCCCTTTTATTAAGCGAGCGTCATGACAAAGTCATGACGCTCACGTCACAGGAACACTAGACCACCACACAACATCAAAGCTACTTAACGAGGGCAAGTGCATCTGCCCCCTAACAGATGAATATCAATCCCCTCTGGGATTAGTACATGTAGAGCAGAATAAAAGGGCCAGAATTGAGGAAAGCGCAGAACGAGCTCTGCTCTGGCCCCATTAATGGCCACATACACTATCTCTTCCACTCACTGGTGGGGTGCCAGGTGCAGCACGCCCCCACCTCTAAAACTGGTACACCAAGATGCATAAGCTCAATCCAGCGTAAAGGCAGACAAGGGGGAAGTGCAGACGCAATTCTGCTCTGACCCCCCTGCCGACTGGAAGGTGCACAAACGATTGTACACGCCTGTGAATACAGAGACAGGCGTGCTTCCAGAATCAAAAAATAATAAAGGCAAAACGTATAATACAGAGTCTTAATTGTATGCAAACATGCCCCCGTTCCTGTGTCATCTGGAATCCAGTCTCAATCCCCTGTGTACGGAGGCTCCGACTAGTCATGAACACACCTAATAAAACTTGGTGTGTCAAAGGTAAAGCTAATTCCCGGAGTCGCCCAAAAAGCCATCATCTCGCAGGAAAATCCTGCTCACAGTCTAGGTGGTTAGCCACAAATCAATGAGCGACAGTGTTCACAATATTCAAAGAGAATCCCATAATTCCACAGTGTGATAATGATACATGAGTGTAATGAAACACAAATAACTCAGGGGGTAATTCATAGAATTCAGCGCACAAGTGGCGCACGCGGCTGGCGCACAGTGTGCACGTGCGAATCCCTGCGCCAGCCGCGTGCGCTAAAATCCATTTCCGCGCACAGCGTATTCATGGATTCCAGCCACCAAAACCAGCCGTGGCGCACAGTGGCGCAGCGACCCTGCAGCAGCGCCAGTTATGCCCCCAAGAACGCCTCTCGCGCAGGGAAAAGCCATCAATATACCCAATCCAGCGCAAAGGGCTCTGCTAACCCTGTACCAGCACGACAAGCGGGCTACGTGTATCACTGGGGTGCGCGGGAAGTACCTCACGCGATTGGCCCCGTGCGAGCAGGGTACGCGTATTTCAGGGGTGCGCTGGAAGTTCCACACGCGATTTCCGCAGGGTACGTGTATTTCAGGGGTGCGCGTGAAGTTCCACACGCGATTTCAGCAGGGTACGTGTATTTCGGGGTGCGGGGGAAGTTTCACACGCAATTTCAGCAGGGTACGTGCATTTCAGGGGTGCACGGGAAGTTCCACACGCGATTGGGCCCGTGCGAGCAGGGTACGCGTATCTCAGGGGTGCGCGGGAAGTGCCACACGCGATTTCAGCAGGGTACGTGTATTTCAGGTTGCGGGGCAAGTTTCACACGCGATTTCAGCAGGGTATGTGTATTTCAGGGGTGCGTGGGAAGTTCCACACGCGATTGGGCCCATGCGAGCAGGGTACGCGTATCTCAGGGGTGCACGGGAAGTGCCACACGCGATTTCAGCAGGCTACGTGTATTTCGGGATGCGGGGCAAGTTTCACACGCGATTTCAGCAGGGTACGTGTATTTCAGGGGTGCGCGGGAAATTCCACACGCGATTGGACCCGTGCGAGCAGGGTACGCGTATCTCAGGGGTGCGCGGGAAGTGCCACACGTGATTTCAGCAGGGTACATGTATTTCAGGGGTGCGCGGGAAGTTCCACACGCGATTTCATCAGGGTACGTGTATGTCAGGGTGCAGGGGAAGTTTCACACGCAACATCAGCAGGGTACGTGTATTTCAGGGGTGCGCGGGAAGTTCCACACGCAATTTCATCAGGGTACGTGTATTTCAGGGTGCGGGGGAAGTTTCACACGCGACATCAGCAGGGTACGTGTATTCCAGGGGTGCGCGGGAAGTTCCACATGCAATTCCATCAGGGTACGTGTATTTCAGGGGTGCGCGGGAAGTTCCACACGCGATTGGCCCCGAGCGAGCAGGGTACGTGTATTTCAGGGGTGCGCGGGAAGTTCCACACGCGATTCCATCAGGGTACGTGTATTACCGGGGTGCGCGGGGAGGAACACACATGAATTGCACGTGTGGGTCCTCCCAGGTGTTCCCTCTACACCCTCCACGGCCCCTGCAGGTGACTCACACCACAGGGGCCTACCCTGCACATGTCCTGCAGGCACCCCATCCACCATGGCCATGCCCCCCAGCCAACCCACATGTCAACTTGCACTACTGCCCACCAACGCATGTCCCCCTGCACCCCCAGCCACCAGGGGCACCCTCCACCAGGCCCCCACCCATGTCTCCCACCACCCCCAACCCCCAGCAGTGCGGGTCACCCTCCACCAGGCCCCCACCCATGTCTCCTACCACCCCCACCCCCCAGCAGTGCAGGGTCACCCTCCACCAGGCCCCCACCCATGTCTCCCACCACCCCCACCCCCAGCAGTGCAGGGGCACACTCCACCAGGCCCCAACCCATGTCTCCCACCACCTCCAACTCCCAGCACTGTGGGGCACCTGCCAGCAGGCCCCCACACATGTGCAACTCATGTTCACCACCCCCACGACCCCCCAGCACTGTGGGGCACCTGCCAGCAGGCCCCCACCCATGTCCAACTCATGTCCCCACCCCCCCCCCACCCCCCAGCACTGTGGGGCACCTGCCAGGAGGCCCCCACCCATGTCCAACTCATGTTCCCCACCACCCCCACCCCCCAGCACTGTGGGGCACCTGCCAGCAGGCCCCCACCCATGTCCAACTCATTTCTCCCACCACCCCCCAGCAGTGCGGGTCACCCTCCACCAGGCCCCCACCCATGTCTCCCACCACCCCCACCCCCAGCAGTGCAGGGTCACCCTCCACCAGGCCCCCACCCATGTCTCCCACCACCCCCACCCCCCAGCAGTGCAGGGGCACCCTCCACCAGGCCCCCACCCATGTCTCCCACCGCCCCCGCCCCCCAGCACTGTGGGGCACCTGCCAGCAGGCCCCCACCCATGTCCAACTCATGTCTCCCACCACTCCCACCCCCCAGCAGTGCGGGTCACCCTCCACCAGGCCCCCACCCATGTCTCCCACCACCCCCACCCCCCAGCACTGTGGGGCACCTGCCAGCAGGCCCCCACACATGTGCAACTCATGTTCACCACCCCCCGACCCCCCAGCACTGTGGGGCACCTGCCAGCAGGCCCCCACCCATGTCCAACTCATGTCCCCACCCCCCCACCCCCCAGCACTGTGGGGCACCTGCCAGGAGGCCCCCACCCATGTCCAACTCATGTTCCCCACCACCCCCACCCCCCAGCACTGTGGGGCACCTGCCAGCAGGCCCCCACCCATGTCCAACTCATTTCTCCCACCACCCCCACCCCCCAGCAGTGCGGGTCACCCTCCACCAGGCCCCCACCCATGTCTCCCACTACCCCCACCCCCAGCAGTGCAGGGTCACCCTCCACCAGGCCCCCACCCATGTCTCCCACCACCCCCACCCCCCAGCAGTGCAGGGGCACCCTCCACCAGGCCCCCACCCATGTCTCCCACCGCCCCCGCCCCCCAGCACTGTGGGGCACCTGCCAGCAGGCCCCCACCCATGTCCAACTCATGTCTCCCACCACTCCCACCCCCCAGCAGTGCGGGTCACCCTCCACCAGGCCCCCACCCATGTCTCCCACCACCCCCACCCCCCAGCAGTGCAGGGTCACCCTCCACCAGGCCCCCACCCATGTCTCCCACCACCCCCACCCCCCAGCAGTGCAGGGGCACCCTCCACCAGGCCCCCACCCATGTCTCCCACCATCCCCACCCCCCAGCACTGTGGGGCACCTGCCAGCAGGCCCCCACCCATGTCCAACTCATGTCTCCCACCACCCCCACCCCCCAGCAGTGCGGGTCACCCTCCACCAGGCCCCCACCCATGTCTCCCACCACCCCCACCCCCCAGCAGTGCAGGGTCACCCTCCACCAGGCCCCCACCCATGTCTCCCACCACCCCCACCCCCCAGCAGTGCGGGTCACCCTCCACCAGGCCCCCACCCATGTCTCCCACCACCCCCACCCCCCAGCAGTGTAGGGTCACCCTCCACCAGGCCCACACCCATGTCTCCTACCACCCCCACCCCCCAGCAGTGCAGGGGCACCCTCCACCAGGCCCCCAGCCATGTCTCCCACCACCCCCACCCCCCAGCAGTGCAGGGGCACCCTCCAACAGGCCCCCACCCATGTTCCCCACCACCCCCACCCCCAGCACTGTGGGGCACCTGCCAGCAGGCCCCCACCCATGTCCAACTCATGTTCCCCACCACCCCCACCCCCAGCACTGTGGGGCACCTGCCAGCAGGCCCCCACCCATGTCCAACTCATGTTCCCCAGCCAACATGTCATCACAATCTAGATCCCTGGTCCCTATGGTCAGCCTCCAAATGCGAAACACCCACCCGAGTATTGCATCCACCCACTCATAATTGGCAATTACATGACAGAACACCAATTGCAAGTTCCGAAACAAACACATTTCCCTCACATACACCCAATGGGTGTCAGTGAATCTCAAAACCCATATCATGAAATGCATGAAACCAATGAGATGATACTACACATTGAAGTATGATAAAAAAATATGTATTAAAGCAAACATAAATAGAATCAAAAATAAAGAAACATAAATGTGAATGTACAAAAATTAAAAGAAGCATGTCCGTGAAAAAAAGCAAAACCAAAAATCATATTCCAAAGTAATGGTGTCCAAAGTCACTGTCCACAAAACAAAATCCAATGGGAAATAAAAAAGAAAGCCATTGCTCCATGGTTAAAATGTGAAAGAAAAATACAATCCAACAGTGAACTATGTACATGGGAACAAACCAGGGTCCATTATCCCAACAAAAGAAAGGAAACCCATCTAACTACACTAACTAATAAAATAAACTATATACAAAAATGTGGCCAATGTCCGAAAGGTCCAAATTAAATCCAAAAAAAAATGAAACCTAACACTACCTACATAACTATGTACAAGGGTAGCGTGCTAGTTTGACAGCTCACTTGTGGATGTCCCGGGCCAGGGCATCATCGAACTCCTGCTCAATGTCCCGGAGGCGGTCCTCCTCCATGGCCCCGAGGGTCCGCAGGGCCGTCAACGTGTCCACCTCCAAACCCCTGCAGATTGCTTCGAGGCACTCGGCCCGCCTCAGGGCCCTCCACATGGAGTTCTCCGCCCTGACCATTGTGAGCCGTGCCTCTTCCGCCCGCTGCCGCTCCGCATCTATGGCGTGGCCCAACCGCTGCCACACGGAAGACACTCTCTGTCCTGGGTCCTCCTGCCCTCCGGCCGATGCCAGCCCCTCCGATGTTGGCTTCATGGCTCCTACCACGTTGCTGCTGCTGCTGTGCCTCTGCCCGTGCACTGCCTCCTGCTGCCTGCACATCCTCCGCCGGCTGGGGTGCAGTCGTTGATGTGGCCACCCCTGCTGGACGTCCGACTCCCGACTGTGGCAGGGATGCCTCCTCCACCAGCCTGGCCTCACCGTCAGAGGCAGCTCCACAGGGCACACAGGTGACAGATGGGTGGGAAGATGGCACGGAGGACGACTGGCGCGTAGGGGGTTCAGTTGAGGAGGGGGTCGTAGCAAGCCCCATCATACGGAGGAATCCGGCCTGGGTGACCTGTCCCAGCAGGCTGACGTGGTCAACGAGCCATTCGAGATGACGTGCAGTCTCCTCATGAAAAGACTGCAGGTCACCTCGCATGGCCCGTTGACGCAACGCCACACCACTCAGAACAGGCTAAACCCGGACCCGGATAGCCACGTCCGCAGGCAGAGGAAGGCCAGTTGACGTGAGCTCATCCCCTGCCTGAAAACGGGTCTGGACGTAGGCATCCCTGCTGGTGCAAGATGATGCAGGGACAGGATCAGGGACAGGATTGCACACAGGCACCTCTGCGGCGGCCTGTGCTGCCTCCTGTCCCTGGTCCTGCACTGCACCACTAGCACCAGTGGGATCCCCACCTCCAGACCCCGTCTCTGTTGCTTGCACGGCCTCCTCCTCCACCAAACCCCCCACCAACCTGGATGACTCCGTGGCATCTTCCCCTGTTGGGCCCTGTGGGGTCCCAGCTGCCCCTTCTGCTGCCGAGGAGTCCAACTCCAACCTCTGCCTCTTGGACCTCCCCCCGGCAGCTGCGGCCTGGGATGCGGCACCGCACTCCTCACTCCCCGACGAGATGACAACATGGGAGGGGAGCCGGGCCTTGCGTCTCCGGCTGGCGGTGGGATCCCCTCCGCTGTGCTCCACAGCACCTTCTCCGCCCTCTTCATCAGTTGACGCTGCAGACAGGGAGAAATAAAACACAGGCATCAGGGCACTGTACAATGGACACATACACATGACAGTTGTACATGAGTGGCATTGGCAAACCTCAGACATGTCATCACAATCCCCAACACACATGTCATTTCAACTCGCACACATGAGCCATACCACAACTGCCAGCACCATCCATACACATACAACAGCATGAGCAGGCAAAGGTGAGCCAGACATCACATGCAACACAGGAAGTGCACCACACATGTACACACACCACCACACTTGCATGCATGTGTACACCTCTGCCAAGTGTCGCAGTGTTCAGACGGGCATCCATGTCACATCTGCCGATCAGGCTTCCACATGCCGCTGTCACATGCATCCATGTTGCATCACTGTTGCACCCTTGTCCAATACACACACATGCACATGTGCACAGTGCTGATACATGCAGATGAAAACAACATACATGCGTGACATCACGGACATGTCTACTTACATACACATTCATCCAAACATGTGTGCCCACACAACTGCATTTGGCATGCAAGCCTACACACACAAGCACCATCCATGTCTCACACATTCCAGCCCTCACATGTGTTAGCCCAACGGCCCTGTACACCCCCACCCATACTCGACCCCATACAAACAGATGTGCAACCTGCACACTACTGAAAAATCACCACACGCACAGCTCACAATCAGGATGCATGTACACTTACCGCTCGACTCCAGACGGGTCTGCCTCTCAAGGACCTGGACGTGGAGCGCTGGGGATATGCGTTCCAGGACCCTCATCTGTTCTTCCGACAAGTGGCCCTGGCGCCCCTTGGCATCCGCTGCCTTCAAGAGGCGCCGGGCCTTGTTCAGGGTCCTGGACCTGAAGTCCTCCCAGCGCTTCTTGACATGTTGTAAGTCGCGGACTGCCACCCCCTCCGCGTTGGTGGCAGTCACGATGTCAGACCAGATCCGAGTCCGTCCTTCCTTGTCGGCGCGGGAACTTCCGAAGAGGGCATCATACTGCCCCAGGACTTGCTCCACCAGGACACCAACTTCGGTGGCGCTGAAGCTGGTGCCCCTCTGCCTCTCTGGCCGGGGGTTGTCAGTGGTCTCAGATGGTGTTTGCCCCGACATGACAACCCCAGAGGCAGGAGTGGGTGGGCAACTGGGTCCTGGGGCTGGGCTGTGGAGCGATGGAATCCCAGTCGGGAGTCTTCGGTTCCAGCAGGGGTGGTCACAGCAACAGCACCCCTGGCTGATGTGCAGGCAGCAAATGGCAGGGCACGTGGGCAGCAGGCAGTCAGGCAGCAGCAGATGGCAGGTGGGAGCGTGCTCGGGGCTCTGGGGGGCAGTGGTTCGGCCTTCTGGGCAGGAGCGTGGTCTTCCGTGTGCTTACGCGTGGCCAGCTTGATACGGAGTGATTTGGCACGTGAAGAATCTGCACGTCAGCGTGTAATTCGAGGAAAGGCCCTTAGCGCATAAGCGCGTCTGCACGCATATGCATTTTCATTGGACAGAAGGCCCCTCAAGCGCAAGCGCCCCTGTGACGTGACGTGTACAGGCGTGCATGGGCATTTCAGCGCGCGTGAAAAACTGCACGTCCGCGTGTAATACGAGGAAAGGGCCCATGCGTGTTAGTGACGTGACGCGCGCGTGCGTTTCCCTCAGCACGGGTTAAAGGTGAGCGGGCCCAGCAGTTCGCTGTACGTGCCTTTCGTGGAGACCGACGTGTGTTGCTGCTTCCTGTTGTTTCGCGCGCCATCACAACTTCACAGCTATCAAGGACGTATCTCTTCTTTTGGCGGGGGTATTGGCTACGCGTGTTTTTCTGCATTGCGCTAGTCAGACGGTGAGTCGCACACGCTCTTTTTCCCACTGCGGATGCCCCTGTGTATCGCACCCATTTTCGATGTCATAGTAGCCTGCGTGTCCCACGCGTACGCGTTATTCGTGTTACTGGGTGCCACCGGGTACTGCGGGAGGTTGAATCCACGCACGTAGGCTGCAGGGTTGCGTGCACAGTTTTACTGCAGTTTTAGGGTGCCTGAGCGTTGCGTGACCCGTCACCACATCACCGGGGTCACATACAGCCTTGCAGGTGCAGGGGGGCTGTTAACATCTTGCTTCCCACCCCCTTCACCCCAATTGCCCAGGTCAATTGTGGTGTACACCTCCCATTGGCACCACTCCATCTGTGCCAGCACTACTACATCTGTGCCATGGTTGGGAGGGCACCAAAGGTGAGGGGCGCCTCAGCTGGGCTTCCTCCTCGTGGCGGGCGTGGTCGGGGACGTGGCCGTGGTGACCAGGGAGTAGGGAGAATCCAGGGTGTCCAGGTCAGCCACAGAGGGGGAAGAGGCAGGGGTGCGCCACTTGAGCACAATGTTGTGCCATGTGTCGGTGCAGCCATGCCACCACCCCCTGTGGTTCCGGGGGATGCAGCTCCTGCATCTGGCACTGGCACCCGTATGACCCGGCAGTCCGTTCCATCGACTGCCACGGGCCCAAGGGTAGTGGTAGCTGCAGGTGCAGCTGTGGACACCGCCACCCAGGCTCAGGGTCTGCCAGCGCAGGCTGCGTTGGCACTTGAAGAGCCCTTGGTAGATCTCCAACAGGCCAGGGGGGAAACCATAGGGGCACGCCGGGCTACTCAGACCAAGACACGTGTCCCTGGGGCAGTCATGTCATCTGCTGCCCCAAACAGCCGGGTGTTGGCAAGTGCAGGGGCAGATGCACCCAACAGCACCCCGGTTGTGAGTCTGCCAACCAGGACCGTTGCGGTCAATGACCCTGCCACAGCTGATGTTGCTGCGCAGGGTCCATTAGTGGGCACCCAGCTGCCACTGACACAAGTCAGGCCTTTGGTCATCCCTCCACCTGCCACTCCCTTGGCTCAATCCACCGAACCCACTGGCCATACTGGTCAGGGCGGCATTAGCCAGCCAGGGTCTGCGCCACAGTCCAAGAGGAGGAAGGTTGCACCTGCAGCACAGGCTGGGACCCCACACACAGCCACGACCCCCTGCACGTCGAGGAAGAAGCCTTTCTGTAAGCAGGAACTGGACTTCCTCGTGGACTACGTGCGGGGCCACAGCCGTGACATGCTAGTGGGTGCCAATAGTCAGACTACGGCTGCCCAACGTGACACCCACTGGAAGCATGTTGCGGAACATGTCAGTTCATTCAGCCATGAGGTGCGCACGGCGCAGGAGTGCAAAAAGCGTTGGAATGACATCAAGCGCAGCACTAAGGCTAAGCGTGCCTCTAATTACAACTTGACTCTGGTGACTGGCGGTGGGCCTGCACCAGAGGAGGAAGAGCTCACCCCGCATGAGGATCTCGTTGCGGAGTTCATACCACCTGAATTGGTCGAAGGAGTGGGAGAGATGCTGGACTTTGATGCCCAGTCCAGTGAGTGTTGATGCGTGTTTGTTGAGGACGTGTGTGTTTCACTTGTGGGATGTGTTGTGCATGATTGCTGCTACATGTGACGTGTACATGGTTCTGATGTGTAAGTAATGCAATGCTTCCGTCATGCATGTCTCCTCTGCCTGCATGCGGGACTCCATGTAGGCATGCTCCCTTGCCCCTCCTCCGCCACTCTGCACCCCAATTCCACCTTTGCACTGGTCTGCTTCAATATTGCCAATGTGTAGTTTCTTGTTCATGTGTCCTGTGTAGATGCTAACTTCCAGCGTAGAATCTGCCAGACATATGCCGTGTGGTACAGCCTTAGTACTCGATGCAGGGTATCTCACTTGTACTGTGCATGGGTCAGATGTCCCGCAGGGACATGAGTGCCCATTCATGCTCCATGTGCATTGCACGCATGCCCCTATGTGTCCTTGACTGGATGATCACTGTAATATGAGTCCTTGGTTACATACATTGCCTGCCAACTCATCAGCCTTCCCATGTCAACTGTGGCTCAGTCCTGCGTTGCACACATGTTTAGGCTCTGACAATCTGTGTGGCTCACAGGCCTCAGCTTGTTCAATGGCCAATGACTCTGTCCAACTCTTGTTGTGTCTTCTTCACACGTGGGCGGCCTCCGGAGTTTTCATCATGTGTCCTGCCTACTGTCCCAGCATCATTTGCAGTGTTGTCATTTGAATCACATTAAGCTGTTGATGCCAGTCAACACTGCCTGTCAATACACAGGTGTATGGTCAGCCTTTTGATACCATGCTAGGCATCCCTGCTTTGGTACTGGGGTGGAGGGGTGCTTGGCTTCTAGATATGGTACACATTGAATGCACAATGCACGTGATGTGTGAATTTGACATTGCACTGCCTTCACATTTCCTGGCACACACCATGGAGTGCTTGTACATGTAGGTAGTGAGTGGCGTACACATTTTCTGCACTGCATAGACCCACTTCCATGGAAACTGCCACCTTTCAACAGGTCTGATCACAGAAGCTATTCAAGTAGACCCAGCATGCATGCCAGGTCATATGTTGTGTGTCACATGTCTGCCGGATGCCTTTGCTGTCGGTGTGTGTGTGTGTCGTGTGCTTCTGACATGTGTAGTGAGCTTTTTTCTCTCTATTTTTCAGGTGATGACGCAATGGAGGCAGAGGATGGTGTTGTCATGCCAGACACAGGGTTGGTAACACCACATCAATCCGGCACTAGTGGGGGTCGTGGGGTGGTAGGCCACGAAAACCCCCAAGTGCTGCAGTCCATCTTGTCTCTGGCTGCCTATGAGTCCAGCCTTGATGGCGACTCTGACGTCCATGTTGAGTTGGATGAGCATCAAGTCCATGTGTCAGGGGTGAGTGATTCTGATGTGGACACTCCTCTGTCTGCGACACCTGCACTGAGGGATCAGACAGTCTTGGTTCCTCCGCCCATGGTGGATCGGGACGCAGGGTCACCCTCCACACCAGTCACTGATGTGCCTGGGACATCACGTCGACGGGGGCATGTAGTCGTGCAGCCGCAGGCGGTGCCAACACAGCGAGGACCCCCGGTCCTTGGGTCCCGCAGGGGTCAAGCCCGGCAACGCGGTCGCTGCGCGCAACCGCTGTATACTGAGTGGGAGCAAGACATGACTGCCAATTCCGAACGGCAGGGGGCAGCAATGGAGAACATCGCTGAGAGCATGGAGCGTGTGGCCCGATCTCTGCTCCCCCTGCTAGGCAGGTGCTTCTCCAGCAGCAGGCGGCACGGTCCACGGCCTGCTCGCTCAGGCTGGGCATGGCGGCCTCAGACAGGGCACACCAGGCTGAAATGTCGTCTCTGCGTCAAGCAATTGCTGCTCACGCAGAGGCGCACATGGATGCCCTGAGGGAGGAGTATGCTTCCCTCAGATCCACTCTGGGTGTCCTTATGATGTCCCAGAGGCAGCAGGCAGAGGAGAGGTTTGCACAGCTTGAGCGTACCATCTCGGCTGAGCTACAGGCTTGCCGGGAGGTGCAGCGGTTGTCTAGCCAGGCCTTGCAGGAGGAACTCCGTGTTACACGTGCTACCTTGCAAGAGGAAGCACGTGTATCACGTGAGGTTCTGCATGCAGACCTATGTCACATTGCCACACAGAACCAGGCTCACCCGTCCGGCAGACTTGCTGCCGACGAGGGGCAAGCTGCGGCTAGGCGTGGCCAGGCTACTGTGCCACGTCCTCCTTTACAGGAGGAGCCAGACTCGGACGACCATCTATCTCCCACATAGGTCAGGCTGTGCAGGCGTTGAGCCCATGGAGGTTTTTTTTTTGGCTCAGCATCATCGCATGTGGATGTTGAGCAGCACCCTGTACCTCCTCCCTCCTGGGTGCCTCCCCTCCCCCCCGGGTCGTATGTGGCCATTTTTGATTTTTCTTTTAGTTTAGTTAGTTAAGTTTCTGTTTGATAGTTAGTTTAATTAGGTAATGTAGGTTTTCCATTGTTAGTGTAATTAGTTAATAGTTGATTTAGTTTAAAATTGCTAGTCTATTGTGCTTTCATGTGACGGTGCGGTGCTTCGTGGCTTTTGAAGGCATCCACTGTCTGTTCCAGCTGGGCCCTTCATGGTTGTCTTGTGTATGTGTTTGCTGCTTGGGGTCCTTGACTCACATATGCCACTCCTGCCTCCCTTATCCATGGGCTCGCAAGGATGGTTCGGTGTTACAGCATATTACACAAGGGATTTGGACTGTCATGTCTGTGGCATGTCTGGTGCTGTGTGACTTGTGTTGACACCCCTACTGGGGATGATTTTGGTGTTATTGTCCACTGTTCAGCTTTTGCTAGATGGGGTGTGTCATGATTAATGTGTACATTGATTGCTATGCATTGTGTAGTATGTTTCATATCTTTCCTGTACACATGCTTGTTGCAATTCATGCTGTAGATAGTGTTCCACACTTTGGATGTGAAAGACGGACTGATGGTGTGATTTGTGATGTGACTCTCTGACATGGTCAAGTAATGAGATGCCTGATGAGTCACACACCGATGACTTTGAAGCATTAATCATGTGTTTCATGCCCTTTCTGCAGGGGGATGAGCCTCCAGAGCACCTTTGCCAGCAGAAATGGCCCATTGGACGACGGAATTCTGGACCCGTTTTTTGGTGCCCACATGCACATGTGTGCACAAGCAGAGGCACAGTGATTGCAGACCCACATCCTAGAACTGCTGACATGTTCCAAGGAACTCCAGGCAAGGTGAGCATCACAGGGGGGCCACGACACAGCAAAGCTTGCACCAGGCGAGTTGCACATGCAGGCTTAGTCACAGCACTGAGGGTGAGCTTAGACGAATATTGGTGTTGAAGCACACAATGCAGCTCAGATGTGTTTGTGGACTGATGGCTGTTGATAGTAGGGTTGTCTGGGACACATGCAGGGGCAGTGGCACATACCCTCCGGTACACCAAGGTCCATTGAGGCACTTGTATCAACCATGTAGCCTTCCGAGACATGGAAAGGGGCAGCTCACAGGGACATACAGCAAGGGACATACTCGGGTGCAGTGCATGTCTTTTCCATGTACTTTATGATAAATGCACTGCCAACTTTGTTTCGGTCATGGTGGTACGCAACTTGCTCTGTAGTCATGGCTTGCTATATGGGTCTGTCTGCTTACCCAGGGAACATTGCATGTTGTGTGAATTGTGACACATTGGTGTTCCATTTGCCACGGACCCACCAGTGGCTGACTTACTGCATTGACTGTGTATGACCCGTCACAGGGGTGATGTTATATATGGGTACGAAGCATCGACCCCAGATTGTCTGTTTGTAGAGTAGTTTGTTGCTATGGGGCATGTTTGGTGTTGTGTTTTTGTGTAATTGGCACGTACAGGTTGTTGACTGTGGCTCTCTTTGCAGCATTGCAGTGCTCCTGTAACCGGACCTGAGAGTGCGCAGGCAGGAGGCCAGCACTCAAAACCAGAGCTAAGTGTCTTGTTGTTTTTCTTTCGAACTGCTCTGCATAGGCTTGCTGGGGAGTGTACTAATGCATGGATGTATGTGTGGTTCAATTTGGTATGCTTTTTCTCCCTAATCACCCGTGATCCTATGCAATTTTGAACCCTGTACCCTCTACCCAGTGTTCCTGCTTCCCGTACCTATCCAAGCAACGTTCCCTGACCCTCTTTCCCCGCTGGGGTTGCGGATGCCTGTGTAAGCCCCGAACTTGCAGGCGCCAAAACCCTAGAGGGGGTGGTTGGTTCGTACCACTCCTGAGCCTGGACTACAGAAGGCCATAACAATGATGTCCAAGTTTGTTTGGATTGTGTATGTGTTCATGCAGGTAGTACATTTTCGTGCATTCCCTAGTTTCATGTGTCATTCCTCCTCCCCTCTCCTGCCACTCATTCCAGTCATCCAGTGTGTTAACACCTGTCCCGACTGCATACCCCTGAACCTCCTTCCCCACCAGGGTCTCAGGGGCCTGTGTGAGTTTGACCTTGCAGGCACCCGGGACATGGTGGGGGTGGTTGTTTCGTGACACTCCCGCGTCTGTACAGGGGACTTGTGACAGTACACATCCGTTCATGGTGCATCATCCTATGTCATGTACCACACATGTTTCACATCCTGTCGTGACATTGTTTTGCTGTGCTACCTTGGTTGTTGCATCATTGTGGTAGTACTTGGCCTTTGTGTGGTACTGCTACGTCAAGTCATCTACTGGAGGGTGTTCTGGTTCGTTTTTCTGGCTTGGATTTTGTGATTTTGGACATTGATTATGAGGGTGCAGGCACCTTTTTACACACAAGGTGGGAGATGGTGACGAAGGGTAAATGTGATCCTGTGGCCAGGTGGAATTGAGGTTTGAAGACTCCATGACACAGGTGCAGTTGTTCAGTGGGTCATGGTCATTTGTGAGGGAGCGGGGGGGTTGTTGTTGATAGTTGCCTTGCCCTGCAGTGTGATGGGAACTCTGACATTGCAATGGTGGTATCCTATGTACATGTTGTGTTCTGCTGATCAATGCCTGTTCATGTGTTGTGTTTTCCTTTCAGGTGCGAGGGGATCGTTGTGGTTTGACATGCTGGGGTGTACACATGGTGAAGGTTCACATGTGATGTGTAGAGAACACTAATGGTCACTTGAGTGCACATGCATATGTGGAGTGCATGTCCTTGCAGAACCACACACTTGCACTCTGATGCACTACATGTACTCCCACCCTTGCATATCCACGTGTACACTGTTTGCCTTCTGGTGCCCACTGTGTCCCTGCAGCACATGTTCTGTGACCGATTGTGGATCCTGTACATGCCTAATTTGCTGTTTGATGTGGTCTGTCACTTAGATGTGATGCTCAGGGTGTGCATCACACACAATGACTGTTCACTGTGCTGTGCGCTGAGCAGTGTGTTGCAGGAGTAGGACACTGCACACATGAGCTGCAGTGTTGATTTTGCAATGCACAATGTGCATGTAGACAGGCATTCATTGTTCTGTTACGTCTACGACTCTTGTAATGCATTTGGAAATGACTTATTTTGGGTGGGAGATTTTGTTGGTCTGTCATTTCATCTGATTCCGGGTCAGGCATCATTGTCTGATGCCACTGTACATTTAGGACATGGCAATGTGTACCTTATCGTTACTGTGTTGGTGTATGGGTATTGCTTGCCATGTCATGTTGTGGTTTGGGAGGGTTTGAGTGACATGACAGTGATGGCCATGGCCTGTTTTGCAGGTGTGTGTGATGCACACCTTGCATGTCAGGGTCATCCGCTTCTCAGAGCAACTAGCTGGGGGTAGATTTCTCTCCGCGGCAGGGCCCTCCCCCTGGAACAGACTTCCTGCCTGACTTGAATTTGAGGGGAACCATCTCCAGTTCTGGAAGCACCTCAAGACCTTCCTCTTTGCTTCTGCTTTCTCTCTGCCTCTCCCTTGCAGAATTCTTCACTGGAACTGCACTGGAGCTGCAACTGGGCCACTCTCACCGACCTCGGTCCCTGGCCCAGCCACTCTCCACTTGCACTGCCTCCCTGGCAACCCCTGCACTGCGGTACTGTCTCTCTATCCCTACAGCCCTCCCTTCCCAGCACTTGTCTGCACTTACCTTTGCAGTTGCCACCAGCCGACCTATGTATTATTTTTTTGGGCTACTTCCCCTGTACTGGACCCCCCCTTCCCCTTGCACTTTTCCCTTCCCCCTACCCCTGCACTTGCACAATCTCAATGACACCTGGCCTAGTAGTACCGTTGTCTGTCTTCCCTTGTTCCCCCCTCCCTGCCTCATCGCGCCTTGAAATACTTGTGTATGGGCCATATCATGTCATATGTCATATGTGTGCCTTTTGGTCACACAGGATAGCTTGTGTTTAAGTAGCTAGGGATGTATACAATGTGGCACTTCCATGGCAACTATCTCAGGGTGGTAGGGTTGTGACAGTTGACTGTCTCTTTGTCATCATCGATTGTCACCTGGTATGTGCCAGGCCTGTGTGCACTCCGCAGGGGTGGGAGTTTAGGTGAAAAATGTGGCCACAAGCTGGGTCCGGGCTTCCTCGCCACGTGCCCTGTCCCCTCCCATGGGCAGCGCCTGTGCCTGTGGTTGGGGATGTGGGGGCACCACCATGTCCACCGGGACACCCTGCCGTGTTGCAACATTGTGCAGGACACATGCTGCCACAATGATCCTGCACACTACTGGTGGTGCATAGAGTAGTTGCCCACCAGAGCGGTCAAGGGAGCGGAAACGTGACTTGAGCACTCCGAATGTGCGCTCCACTATGCCCCTGGTTGCAATATGGGCAGCGTTGTATCTTACCTGGGGTGGTGTCGTGGGGTTCCGGATTGGGGTCATCATGTGGTTGCTCAGAGGGTAGGCACTGTCCCCTGGGGAGGTGATAATAGTTGAGATTATTAGGGTTTGGATATTTGTCTGTGTGTGACTTGCATGCATGTGCAAGGGCATTTGTACTGACCTAGGAGCCATGTGTCGCCATGCTGCCCAGCTTCCAGGGCCCGGCTCAGGGCGGACATTCTGTATATGAAACTGTCATTGGTGGAGCCAGGATAGTTTGCATAGACAGAGGTGATGATTCCCTTTGCATCGCATACCACCTGTACATTGATGGAATGCCAGTGCTTGCGGTTTCGGTAGATGTGCTCAGTGGCCCTAGGTGGACGTAGGGCCACATGGGTGCAATCTATGGCACCGAGCACTTTGGGGAAGTGTGCCACCCTGAAAAAATCCAGGACAACGGCCTGCCTTTCTGCGGGTGTTCTGGGCATGTATATGTGCCTGCGGACTGAGGGGCGCGCTGTCATGATTGCCAGTACCTGGTGTAGGCAGCGTGACTGCGTGGCCTGTGAGACCCCCCCCACTATGGCAGTGGTCCGCTGAAATGACCCAGTGGCCAAAAAATGCAGGACATTGAGCAGCTTCTCCAAGGGGCTCAATGCTTGGGAGCAAAGGGTGGGGGATGTGAGGTCATCTTCCCACTACCTGACCAGGTCTAGGATGATATGGGGTGGAAACCTATACCTGCCGTAGACCTGGTCGTCAGGCATCCCAAAAAGGCTTGTCCGTGGTGCGAAAATGCATGCCCTGGCTATTCTCCTCCTCCTGCGGTGTCCCACGATCAGTGCAGCGACAAATGGGGCATTCATCGTAGCTGTCTATACGCGTTTGTTGTTTGTGCGCACTTTTATGCTGTGCGCGGGGACGCTTCCGCCTGCCTTCGTGTGGGCGGACGCGTTGACGCCTGTGCACGTCTTTTGCCGTGCGCGGGTTTCCCGTATTCGGATACGTGGTAAAACTGTACGTCCGAGTGTCATCGCGTGTGATCGGAGGGGAGTGAGCGTACACGCGATTGGCCTGGGTACGTGTGTTTCGGGGTGGCAGGAAGTTCCAGACGCGATTAGCCTGGGTACGTGTGTTCCGGGGTGCGCGGGAACTTTCACACGTGATTGGTGGAAATCCACGTGTGTTCTGTCATCACGTGCAATGAGGGAAACACCCGCGCACGTCACAGACGCGCTCACGCGCTAAGGGCCTTTGGTCCAATGAAATCGCATATGCGTGCTGCCGTGCATACGCGCTAAGGGCCTTTCCTCGAATTACACGCTGACGTGCAGATTTTTCACATGCCAAATCACTACGTATCAAGCTGGCCACGCGTAAGCACACGGAAGACCACGCTCCTGCCCAGAAGGCCGAACTACTGCCCCCCAGAGCCCCGAGCACGCTCCCACCTGCCATCTGCTGCTGCCTGACTGCCTGCTGCCCACGTGCCCTGCCATTTGCTGCCTGCACATCAGCCAGGGGTGCTGTTGCTGTGACCACCCCTGCTGGAACCGAAGACTCCCGACTGGGATTCCGTCGCTCCACAGCCCAGCCCCAGGACCCAGTTGCCCACCCACTCCTGCCTCTGGGGTTGTCATGTCGGGGCAAACACCATCTGAGACCACTGACAACCCCCGGCCAGAGAGGCAGAGGGGCACCAGCTTCAGCGCCACCGAAGTTGGTGTCCTGGTGGAGCAAGTCCTGGGGCAGTATGATGCCCTCTTTGGAAGTTCCTGCGCCGACAAGGAAGGACGGACTCGGATCTGGACTGACATCGTGACTGCCATCAACGCGGAGGGGGTGGCAGTCCGCGACTTACAACATGTCAAGAAGCGCTGGGAGGACTTCAGGTCCAGGACCCTGAACAAGGCCCGGCACCTCTTGAAGGCAGCGGATGCCAAGGGGCGCCGGGGCCACTTGTCGGAAGAACAGAGGAGGGTCCTGGAACGCATATCCCCAGCGCTCCACGTCCAGGTCCTTGAGAGGCAGACCCGTCTGGAGTCGAGCGGTAAGTGTACATGCATCCTGATTGTGAGCTGTGCGTGTGGTGATTTTTCAGTAGTGTGCAGGTTGCACATCTGTTTGTATGGGGTCGAGTATGGGTGGGGGTGTACAGGGCCGTGGGGCTAACACATGCGAGGGCTGGAATGTGTGAGACATGGATGGTGCTTGTGTGTGTAGGCTTGCATGCCAAATGCAGTTGTGTGGGCACACATGTTTGGATGAATGTGTATGTAAGTAGACATGTCCGTGATGTCACGCATGTATGTTGTTTTCATCTGCATGTATCAGCACTGTGTACATGTGCATGTGTGTGTATTGGACAAGGATGCAACAGTGATGCAACATGGATGCATGTGACAGCGGCATGTGGAAGCCTTATCGGCAGATGTGACATGGATGCCCGTCTGAACACTGCGACACTTGGCAGAGGTGTACACATGCATGCAAGTGTGGTGGTGTGTGTACATGTGTGGTGCACTTCCTGTGTTGCATGTGATGTCTGGCTCACCTTTGCCTGCTCATGCTGTTGTATGTGTATGGATGGTGCTGGCAGTTGTGGTATGGCTCATGTGTGCGAGTTGAAATTACATGTGTGTTGGGGATTGTGATGACATGTCTGAGGTTTGCCAATGCCACTCATGTACAACTGTCATGTGTGTATGTGTCCATTGTACAGTGCCCTGATGCCTGTGTTTTATTTCTCCCTGTCTGCAGCGTCAATTGATGAAGAGGGCGGAGAAGGTGCTGTGGAACACAGCGGCGGGGATCCCACCGCCAGCCGGAGACGCAAGGCCCGGCTCCCCTCCCATGTTGTCATCTCGTCGGGGAGTGAGGAGTCCGGTGCCGTGTCCCAGGCCGCAGCTGCCGGGGGGAGGTCCAAGAGGCGGAGGTTGGAGTTGGACTCCTCGGCAGCAGAAGGGGCAGCTGGGACCCCACAGGGCCCAACAGGGGAAGATGCCACGGAGTCATCCAGGTTGGTGGGGGGTTTGGTGGAGGAGGAGGCCGTGCAAGCAACAGAGACGGGGTCTGGAGGTGGGGATCCCACTGGTGCTAGTGGTGCAGTGCAGGACCAGGGACAGGAGGCAGCACAGGCCGCCGCAGAGGTGCCTGTGTGCAATCCTGTCCCTGATCCTGTCCCTGCATCATCTTGCACCAGCAGGGATGCCTACGTCCAGACCCGTTTTCAGGCAGGGGATGAGCTCACGTCAACGGGCCTTCCTCTGCCTGCGGACGTGGCTATCCGGGTCCGGGTTGAGCCTGTTCTGAGTGGTGTGGCGTTGCGTCAACGGGCCATGCGAGGTGACCTGCAGTCTTTTCATGAGGAGACTGCACGTCATCTCGAATGGCTCGTTGACCACGTCAGCCTGCTGGGACAGGTCACCCAGGCTGGATTCCTCCGTATGATGGGGCTTGCTACGACCCCCTCCTCAACTGAACCCCCTACGCGCCAGTCGTCCTCCGTGCCATCTTCCCACCCATCAGTCACCTGGGTGCCCTGTGGAGCTGCCTCTGACGGTGCGGCCAGGCTGGTGGAGGAGGCATCCCTGCCACAGTCGGGAGTCGGACGTCCAGCAGGGGTGGCCACATCAACGACTGCACCCCAGCTGGCGGAGGATATGCAGGCAGCAGGAGGCAGTGCACGGGCAGAGGCGCAGCAGCAGCAGCAACGTGGTGGGAGCCATGAACGCTCGGGGCCTTCAACATCGGAGGGGCAGGCATCGGCCGGAGGGCAGGAGGACCCAGGACAGAGAGTGTCTTCCGTGTGGCAGCGGTTGGGCCACGCCATAGATGCGGAGCGGCAGCGGGCGGAAGAGGCACGGCTCACAATGGTCAGGGCGGAGAACTCCATGCGGAGGGCCCTGAGGCGGGCCGAGTGCCTCGAGGCAATCCGCAGGGGTTTGGAGGTGGACACGTCGACGGCCCTGCGGACCCTCGGGGCCATGGAGGAGGACCGCCTCCGGGACATTGAGCAGGAGTTCGATGATGCCCTGGCCCGGGACATCCACAAG